>NC_064615.1:656205322-656520130 GCF_023898315.1 Schistocerca nitens | reverse complement strand
GCATTTTGGGCAAAGATAATTCTACTGGTATCAAACTCATGCCTGCATTTGAGGAAGATATTTCTGAGGATGTAGGTTTGGAGCACATCATTTTGTGGTAACGTATTATGGTATTTGGTAAAACTGGAAAAGAAGAGCATGTAAGCCTTAGAGATACGGACTTTGAAAGTTACGTGGACTTATAAGATAACAAAAAAGGAGGTTCTCCACAGAATCGTCGAGGGGAGGAACATATGAAAAACGCTGACAAGAAGAAGCGACAGAATTATACGTTATCAGGAGCCCACTTACATGTACGAGAGTTGCAAAGGCTCTAGGAACGGTCACATTACAAAAATTTATTTTCCCGCTTTGCTAGGGTATACGAGCATGTCTCAGAAATTGGTGCACTCACTACCGACAGGGCCGACTGTGGTGCTCCACGGTAGCACCTCTCACCCGAGGCTGAATAGGCTGTACTCCATGCATTAGAAGAGGACGCGACGCGAGTACCAGGAACATAATAGGTAGACAGAATGTGGTATACCAAACCGTGTGGCATGTTCCATACGAGCATCAGCTACACCCGTACCAACCCACAATATAAAGCCAACACAGCCACAGGATTTTCTGTCACGAGCTCACTGTGATTCCTATGTCGTCGTGTGGGAGAGTCCGACTTCCCATGGCGGATCTTCTTCACGGATGAAGCCATGATCACCAGGGATGGTGTTCTAGTTCCTACAACAGTGATATGCGGACTTACAGAAACTTGTCCGCTGGCTGCGCATCCCCATGGGCTTCATGTTCACGTTCAGACTGTATAATTTCTGGAACAGACTGAACATCTGGGTAAGTTTTCTGGATGGACATGTGATTGGGCCAGACTTCCCATCCCGCCACGTCTCAGAGGTGTCCCATACTTGTGATTCCTTGACGACGTACTGAATGGGCTCTTGGAAGATGGGCCACTGCATGTGCGTGGTTCCAGCACGATGGTGTACCACGGCATGTTTAACGTACGGTCCGTGGACGTCTGACCAATGATCTGGGAAACAGTTGACTGGTTTTGGTTGTCCGATTGCTTGATTTGCACGTTCTTCCGCTTTGAAACTACTAGACTACTATGTGTGGGGTCGTATGAAATCAGTGATTTACGAGACCCCTATGGTGTCCTAGGAGGATCTACTGGCGCGGTTGTGACTGCGGAAGATGCTGGAGGACCTGGGTGATCGTTTACACTGGAACGTGGCACGGAGGAATCGTATCTGTGTTGACGTCGGTGGTCGCCACATTGGACCCAAGTTATAACTGGTCTCCGACGAGAAGTAGTTGGAGTCAGACAGCAGTGTATGGAGTGGAAGAAAGTTGTACATTTTCGGACATGAATTCCCATACTAAACTTAACCGTCTTGGTCCCAACTGTAAGTCCTCAACGCCTGTTAACGGGATTAAGTCACACCCTGTATAGTAAGTCGTCCTAAAGGCAGTTGTGATGCTATTGTATTTCGCGGGCGAAAATCATACATAATCTAGCCGAAGTTCTTTGCATGTCGCTGGATTTGATCATACTGGCGAGTTTCTTCTTAACCATCTTCTAAGTGCTGTTAGACAAACTGAATATGCCTGAGGTCTGAATCAAACTTTAATCGTCACTGATGTATCCCCCCTCTCATTTTCGGAAAGAGAAGTTCTGTCATTGCATATGTGGGAACTTTAGTGCACTTAACTCATTTGATATACACTGCTGGCCACCGTAAATGCAACACCAAGAAAGACAAGAGGTAGCACAACAAAATTTATTTTGTAGATAACATGTTGACCAAGTATCAAATGATTACGTTTACAGACGTCTGTGACATGTGGTTCCTGCCACAATCAGTAGCCAGAGTAGCCGCCATTGTTGGAGATCACCGCTGCCACACGTCTCGGCATTGAGTCAAAGAGACGTTGGATGTGTTCCTGGGGTACAGCAGCCCAAGCAGCTTCCACACGTTGCCAAAGATCGTCTGGTGTGGCAGCTGGGGATGTAATCTGGGTCACTCGTTGAGCAACCATGGACCACATGTTTTCTATCGGCGAAAGATTCGGAGAGCGAGCCAGCCAGGGAAGCACTTCAATCTGGTTATTGACGAAGAGCCTTTGGACAATGCGTGCCATGTGTGGTCGCGCATTATCCTGTTGAAATATGGCTGTGGCCGAGCCCTGAAGGTAAGGAAGGACAACTGGCTCCAGCACCACGGATATGTAGCGCCGGCTATTTAAAGTACCGGCAATGCGTACTAGAGGCGTGCGTGAGTAATATCCAATACCGCCCCATACCATAATACCCGGTGCAAGACCAGTGTGGCGGTGCATAATGAAGCTGACCAGCATCCTCTCTCCACGGTGTCTCCACACTCGAATCCGACCATCGTGGTGCTGCAGACAGAAGCGTGCCTCGTCAGTAAAGACAATGTCATTCCATTCTGCCGTCTACATCCGTCTGTCATCACACCATTGGCGACGGAGAGGTCTGTGGTTCTGCGTCAATGGTAGACGAAGCAATGGACGTCTCGCAGACAGACCACTCTGCTGTAAACGGCGTCGAATGGTACGCGCAGACACTGGATGATGCGTTACAGACGCAATGTGCTGTGCTATGGTTCGGGATGTCACTGAGCGATCCGTCACTGCCATGCGCACAATTTGCCTATCAGCACGTGCAGTGGTGCACCGAGGTGAATGCGATCGACCACGTCAGTCCGTCGTACCCTCCTGCATCCAACGGTCACATATCCGCATTACAGTTGTTTGGTTTCGTCCAATACGACTAGCGATTTCTCTGTATGATAATCCACAATCTCGGTAAGCCACTATCCTTCCTCTGTCGAACTCTAATACTTGATCAAACGATGTTCGCTGTTGTCTACGAGGCATAACTGATTGTCTTGTGAAACAACCACAATGTAAACACACGTGCCGAACGTACACTCGTCGAAATCACCAAGCCTTAAATGGCGCTATGAGGTGGCGCCACAGGCGCACGTGATGTGCGTCTGCGCTGAAATTCTAATCAGTTGCATATCTCATCGCTGCAAACCCATGGTGTAAATTTCACTTGATTCGGATGCTTCCTTCAGGGTGTTGCATTTACGGTGGCCAGCAGTGTGTCCCCTGTGGCAGCATAAAACTCTGCATCTCACCAACTCCACATACCAGCTGTTCGAAAATCAGAGTTGGAAACATCAGTGACAGTAACAGTTTGCGTCAGACTCAGAATCGTGTTCAGGTAGTCTAATCATTCAGACGATTGGTGAGTACAAGTACGAAATCGGGTTTCCAGTTCCGGTGTGGTACAAATTTTCAAAGTAAAATACAGTACATTTGTTTCTAGACATTTGTCCATGCGGAGGCACTGAAGTCACTTTTTCAGACGAACGTCGACGTGCTGATTACGTCTGCGCCGCTGTTCCTTATCCTGTAATTGATTCACTGGAGAAGATCTTTTATTCTTCGGGCACGTGCCGGGACGCAGCTGACATCTTCCTTATTGGAAGGCGATTCGGTTCCGCAGCCAGGATATCGGGTCAGCCGGCTGCGCAAACAACGGCCGGCGACCGCTGAGTCTGCGTCGCCGCGCGGTGCTTTATTACCGTCATGTATCCGAGATGGGCCGCCGCTTAATTAATGCCCATTCTCGGGATTAATGGCGCCGGCTCCCCCAAAATCGGGACTAGACAGGGACCAAACGACTCCGCGGGAGGCCGACGTCCACCCGCCATTACGTCCGCCATGGTGCTGAGTAATGTATCTCCTGATGTTGCGATAGTCCCTTTGCTTCTGCGTCTAGATATCTTCCAAAAAGAGATATTCCATACGGCCTCTTTAGCACTACTGTCTTAACATTCTGAATGAATAAATATCGTTGTTTGTAATTACAATACTTTCATCAAAAGATTTTGTATGTGATTATTTTTCTGAAGTAACAAATGTAATTACTGCAAATTTTTTTGGCCATCAAATGATTGTTTCATAAAGCGCAAAATAAGCTCAATAATAATGAATCACACAATTTAACAAAACGTGAGTGCCTATTGTAAACCTTCTTAGAGGTGAATAACTTCGCCCATCTCTTTTGTCCTTCAGTAGTTGCCATTTGTGTAAGCAAATAGTATGCTATATTATTGTTTATGGTGAAGGAGAAATATATTTTGTCCTTTAAAAATGCGACACGATCATAGTGAAGTAAATGGTAAGGTACTGTCTAAAATTAGTAGAATTTGTCTAAGAACGCAAATCTTTTTCTTTTATTTTATGACCGGTTACGATCTGAATGATTCTCATCTGATATGTGTGTCTCCCTAACCTACAATACGATACATAATAAATTTCTTTCTTTTGCACCTTTTGACAAGAGCTTACTTGGGTACATGCTATCTTGTATACTAGTTGAGGAAGACAGACGTGTCTGCCCTGAAGCCTATAGATCGAAACACTCTGTAAAAGAAAAAATTTGAGATCAAGCACGGTTTTAAAGCGCAAAAATTTTATTCCGTATGCCAGGCAGAGGTCCGTCGAAAGCAGTCTTCAACCCAAGTAACATGTGAAAACTTTGACTGTTTGTCAAAAAACAGATGAACGTCTTCATTTGCTAGCTATTGATACGCGCGATAAATCACGCAGAGTTAACAGGTAATTAGGATTGTGGGAATGGCCTAGGCAGTTGCGGTCGGATTCATTTCACAATTGTAATTTATTATCATTTAGTTCACAAATAGGCTTTCGAAAGAATTAAATTTGCTTCGAGGCTTAAGGCGTCCAAACAGATGTTTAGAATGAGTTCAATTTAGAAAAGACATGACACACAGTTAAATTTGCGAATAAGATAAATCGTATACATATATGAGATCAGCATGCGGAGCGGCTGAAGGCCGCCAGATTAAATCTTCAGTATTCCAAATATACTATGATGATCACACAATACTTTAAGACGCTAAAAGGGCTGATGGCCTCCTAGGTGCACAGGAAGAGATAACCAAACGGAATAAGATGGCTGAAGGCCGCAAAGTTAAATTCTGAAAATTAAGGATATATATGTATTGCAACAATCGGTGAAACAATACATTAAGTTTACAAATTTCCTTTCGCAACACCAACGGCGGAGGGCCCACAATAACTTTCAGAGGAAATTGCAATAACCTTTCAAGAGCAGAATGCAATAATGTTTGGACTTGAAGGAGACTCTGAGAACATGTTTCCAGGGCTGAAGGCTCTCAATTAACTTTGCCCAAATGAAAATATAAAATACAGTAAAGTCCCAAAAACCTATTAAAATAAATTGCAACCACATTAACACTGCCAAAAAATAACTAAGGGAACAGCACTCTGGAGCTGCCAGGGGATCGGTCTGCCGTCCTTCAATTAGGCGAGACAGGCGGTGGGTCCAACTACACTCGATTCGTCGGAACCCAACCAAGGGACAGTCACGGACCGACCGAACAACCGCTTGCTTGCCACGACGGAGTACACGAGAATTCAAGGCCCCAAAAACGTACAAATAGTACCACTGTCCCTAGACAAACGCGTGTGTGAACTGAGCTGCCAAAACTACACAACATGATGGGCAACAACAACCCGTGAGGAAAAGGCACTGCCTAAAAATTGCGTTAGCGGCAAGGGCAGGTAACCAGAATACTAACGGTCACAAGGCGGAAAATTGCACTGGTTCATTTAACTACGAAAGAAGATAATACGGTTGACTTCACCCAATATGAACACTGCCTGAATTTACGTTAGCAGCTAGGGCAGGTAACCTCTGGTGCTCTTAACTATGGATAAATTAATTTAATCAATTCCACATGAAGGCGGCCACATCTAACATTTCACTCCTTGTGGCTCACAGGAAAACCTCCACAACAGCAACGCCGGAACATATAACGTAATGCTCAAAACCACTCAACCTTGACGTCCCGGGTCGGCGAGCGACGATGCTCGTACTGATCGGACAGATGCAGACAGACTCCGACACTGCGCAGAGACCGCCAGCGGCC
Source organism: Schistocerca nitens (assembly GCF_023898315.1). Classification (NCBI taxonomy): domain Eukaryota; kingdom Metazoa; phylum Arthropoda; class Insecta; order Orthoptera; family Acrididae; genus Schistocerca; species Schistocerca nitens. The sequence continues at coordinate 656,514,119 of NC_064615.1, read as the reverse complement.
CAATCGACCATGCCGCACAGACGTCCTTGGACCAACCGACCAACCAACAATCCACCAAAGGTCAGGCCCGGCTTAAGTGATGCGTGGCGGCAACAACACAAGAGGTCCAACATTGCGATAACTGACAAAAGCAAACACACATTTTACAGTAGAGTGGTAAACAACACTGACATAAAGTTCAACCAAAGAGAAAACGATCTACTCCAAAAAGGACTAAAATACAACGTAAACCCTAACCTCAACAACCATACACTGAAACAGGTTACAGCTGCAACTAAAAGTGCAGCAGATGCTGCAAAATTAAATTCAAATACAAAAGCAGCAATAGGTCACAAAGTAAGCAAGCTTCTTGAGAAATAAATGAATAAAGATAAGTTTAGATCTAAATATACAATAAATGATACAAAAACTTTAAAATCTATAAATAATAAACTGAAAAACAACCAATCCATAGTTGTAAAGTCAGAAAAAAGTAATACATTAGTTGTGATGAAAGAAAAAGAATACATAGACAAAACAAATGAATTTTTTGCTGCTAATAACATGCAGCACATTGAAAAAGACCCAACCAAACCATTCCAAAGTAAAATTAAGGAACAATTAAAGAACACACATTTCCTGTTGACAGAAACTGAAAAGAAATACCTACATGTATGAATCCAAAATCACCACGCCTAAGAGCACAGCCAAAAATACACAAAAATGGATACCCGATACGTCCCGTGGTCAACTCTATAAACAGCCCAGCATACAAACTGTCTCAAAAACTGAATAACATACTGGTGAAAAATTATACATATGAAACAACATATTCCATAAAAAACAGCATGATTCTAGCCAAAGAACTAAGAACCAGAAAGCTCCCCCAAGATGCACAGTTTATATCACTTGACATCACCAACCTTTATTCAAACATACCCATACAAGAAGCTCTAACAGTAATACAAAATAACCTTATGCAACACAAGAAACTTTCATACACAGAGATAGTCGAATTTATGGAACTCCTTCAGCTAACCCTAAGTTACAACTACTTTACCTTTAATGACAACATTTATAAGCAACCAGATGGCCTAGCAATGGGATCATGTATATCCGGTACCATAGCTGACATATACATAAATCACTTAGAGCAAAAATTATTTGACAGCCAAGAACCTTGCCTAAGGAAAATAGAATTTTATAGGAGATATGTAGATGACACACTACTGTTAGTGAAAGGAGATACCAAAGCCATCACAGACATTCTTAATCATTTCAATAATCTAAATGAGAAAATCAAATTTACAGTGGAACATGAGCAAAATAAAAGTATCAACTTTCTGGACCTAAATATTACAAGACACAACAACACATGCACATTCAAAATTTATAGGAAAAACACAATGACTGACACCACAATCCCTGCAATCTCATGTCACCCAAATATTCATAAACAGGCAGCTTACAGGTAAATGCTGCATAGGGCAACAAAAATACCATTGAACCAAGAAAATATGCAACAAGAAATAAACACAGTGAAGAAGATTGCAGTTGCCAATGGTTACAATGCTTCCATGGTTGACACAATCTTAGACAAAGTGAAGAGAAACCCAGGTACAAATTGCACCACAGATGAAAAAGAGAAAAACAAATATATATCTAGCATTCCATACATAGGCAATGTATCACAGAAGATTGCAAATATTTTCAAAAATCACAGAGTAAAAATTGGGTTTTCTACATCCAATAAACTACACCAAAAACTAATACATAATATAAAGTGTAATCATGATCCATATTCAGACTCTGGAATATACAAGGTAACATGCCAGGAATGCTCCAAGTTCTACGTAGGACAAACAGGCCGAAATATCAACACCACGTACACAGAGCACATTAGAGCATACACACACAACAAACACACTACATCAGTAATAGCAACACACATATATAATACAGGACACCCATTTGGAAAAATAGAGCAAAATATCAAAGTACTCCACCGACTAAATTAAGGACATGAAATGGATTTGCTTGAAGAACTGGAGATATATTCACATTACAGAAAAATGAAGATAAAATATTAAATGAAAAACTTGAAAGTGAATCAGTGAATTTCTTCAGATGTTTCGATAATATACTTAAATTAAAATAGTATAACATAGAAATATGCACAATTGTAAAATCAGTATAAGTAATTCATGAGCCAAATTGTAAAGATAAATTAACCTCTGTACAAAAGCATATAATAATCTGTGGAAGACCTATAATGTTATCTCTGTGAACTACCTATAAGAAGATCTTTGTAACTGTTTTGTTTATATAAGATATTTTCGGTGTGTAAAATGTACAAGTTGTGTGTGATGTTAAGTGTGTGTGACTCTCTACACAAATGGACCATTAGAAAACTGTAAGTACAAATTGTTCTCAAACTTTAGCCACTAACCTCACAGAAGAATCGATACCCAACTAAAAATCGCGTTTCTTATGTATTACAGTAAAAGTCAACAAAATGAAGCAGACTCACACACACTGACAACATCGAAAGAAATGGCTTAACACACATAAAAAAAACGCACTTGAAAATGGGAATTATTTCTCGAAACGCGTCGTGCGAATAGTAAAATAAAGAAAATCGTGACTGGTAGCAGAAGATTTATTTATTTAGAAACAAACCTATTGTATCTACAGTCGCAGGCTTTCAAAAACCATTTATAAGGGATCAAATCAGACAACCGGGAAGTAATAGCAGCCGACCAAAGATCCTATCAGGGGGGATATATCGATGCGCTACTAGCGCCGATGGCGATCAGGCATAACAGCAACTCAGTAACACCAGTAATTTAAATCAAATACGTTAAAACAGGGTGTAAAATACCAAATGGTGGGACGGCGAGCCATGCACGGCTCAGCTATTATTGCGAAGAGTGTAGGTGGCATCAACAGCAAAGAAAGAGTAGTCAAGATGTGTTATCAGAATGCGCCGGTTCGAGAAGCTCTGTGTCTCAGGACGAAGACTGGTCATTGAAAGCTATCTGAGTAACAAATCCATCAGAGACATTTTAACATTGTAACAAGTCGACTATTGACTGACTGTGAAATGAAAACGCGAAGGAACAACCACCAATAAACCGAGGCCAGGTAGACTTCGTGTACAGGCGGTGAGGGACCCCGACCATTGTGGAGGTTGTTGTGAAACATGGCACGAATTAAGTGGAAGGAATGACTCCTGAGTATGAAACTGCTACCAGCAGTCCAGGTAACACAATGACTTTGCATCGAGAGTTAAAAAGAATCTTCTACAATGGTCGAGCAACTCCTCATACGAGATACATTTTTGTAGTCAATGAGGTGGCGTAAAGAGTGACACCACCGAACAGTGGATGACTGGAAAAGAGTGATTTGGAGTGGCGAATCACACTACACGCTACGGCAATCCGGTGCAATGGTTTAGGTTTTGCTAATGACTGGAGATCCTTACCTGCCATGGTGTGTTATATCAATAGCGAATTACAGAGGAAATGGTGTTTCCATATGGTGGTGTTTCTCATGGTTTTAGTGTGATCCTCTTATTGCGCTTAAGGAAACGCTAAATGCGGAAGGATAGGAACACATTTTACAGCTTTCTGTACTGCGTGCAGTTGAGGAGCCGTTCGGAATCGACGAGCGTTTCTATGAATGTGATAGCTCTCAATGTCAGGAAGCAACATCGCTGGATAGTAACATTCCTGAACTTTGAAAAAACTGACATTATGTCTGATGGGATAACCGCAATCGCTGGTTTTTTCAGTGTTATTTATAACCTGTCTTGATTGCAAAAAAATGTTTATTCACATGACCGGTTTCGGTTCCTCTAGAACCATCTTCAGATCTGCAATTTCTGTTACAAGAGTAACACGTCCATACACAGCAAACTTAACATGCTGCGTCACTTAAAATTAGTTGGCCAATCAATTTTGCTGCAGATCTGAAGATGATTCTAGAGGAACCGAAACCGGTCATGTGAATAAACATATTTTTCAACCAAGACGGATTATAAATAACATTCCTGAACGGCACCAGCCTGCCGGGAGTTCACATCTAAACTGCATGAAACACCAATGGAAGTATCAGAAAGCTGCATTCGGTCCAGACCTCAGCATGCAGCATGGTTTGAGGAAAAATGGGCCGTCGTTCCTTTACGGAGAGCCCAGCGCCTCTTTGTCCCCGGAGGATTTCAAGCCGGCAGCCATTAATGTCCACTAATAGGTGACCGGATACTATTTATCACATGGTGTACATCTATTCTGTTTTTTTTCATTTTTTTAATTTGTGGTAAAGTCTTATGGGACCAAACTACTGAGGTCATCGTCCCCTAAGCATACACACTAATTAATCTAACGTAAACTAACTTTCGCTAAGGACAACACACACACACACACACACACACACACACACACATTCACGAGGGAGGATTCGAAACCCTGACGTGGGAAGCCGTGCGAACCGTGACAAGAAGCATCGACCGCGCGGCTATCCAGCGCAGCTCATCTGCTCTATACATACGGCTCTGGCAGATGGCGAACCGGTTTCGGACAAGTTAGACAAGTTGTGAAAGCACTTGGGAAGAAAATCAAGAAAAATATTGTGTCTCTATTTCTGGCCGAAGTGTCAGCAGAATGTGATACAGAGCAGTGTGCGACTCAAATGGAGATCTTACAAAGTAATGTCAGTGCGTCGACTGACAAACTCAGTTTATGTTGCTCTACTTCACTTTGAAACTGGGTATTGCAGGCTCTTCGTGTTGGAGACGGTCATCCCGTTGTTGGAACTATACTCACAATAGTGTCAGAAGTGCATTTGATTTTCATGTCCTGTGTCGAATGATCGCAGTTTTTTTTTTTTAGGTGGTAATTCCCTGAAAAAATTGTTCCCACACCTTTATGAACTTAACAGAATGCTCGAAGACGATAGCTCCTATACTTCTTTTTGCAGTAATTTTACACCACTATCCTGTTAACTGCATATGTTCTGGTTCATTACGTAACGTACGAGGAATTTCTTAACTTCAATTTGGATTCTTCACCGAGTTCATGCACTGTGAAAAGAGCAGCCATGCTTCATCAGAAGAACCGGCCGGAAAAGCCGAGCGGTTCTAGGCGCTACAGTCTGGAGCCGCACGACCGTTATGGTCGCAGGTTCGAATCCTGCCTCGGGCGTGGATGTGTGTGATGTCCTTAGGTTAGTTAGGTTTAAGTAGTTCTAAGTTCTAGGGGACTGATGAACTCAATAGTTAAGTTCCGTAGTGCGCAGAGCCATTTGAACCATTTTTCATGAGAAGAATAAGCATTTCGGTATTGCCATTCCAGCATGCTAAGAGTACATTAGCAAATTACATTAGTGATGTCGCGCAACACTTTCTGAACAGTTCAGTCGATGCACTGCCGTTACGTTGTAAACTATCTGTTTGTACACAGATCTGTGAGATGACGCTGATGCCATTCCAGCCCGAAATGCTACTGACGATTTTCTCGAATATTCTGCTAAAGCCACTACTAAATGCTAGTTCTGCTAAAATATGACCCACATTCACGTCGCAACGATTTTTTCAGATTTTCAAGTTCCCCCCTAACTTATCTTTGATAAAACCGATACATCACCTATAAGTGGAAGGGCCGGAGGGCATACGGCGATAGGAGCCACCCTGTCCAACCTTTGTTCTGGTGCATCGAAGAATACATTGCTATAGATGTACGTGAAATAACCACTATAAAGTTTCACTGTGTCTGCTAGCCCTTGTCGTAATAGATTAGTTATTCCTTAAGAGATATGGATGTGCAAGTTGTGTGAAATACGTTGCAGTTTGCTAATTACAGCTATTAGAGAGGTAACGCTTCTTTAGATATTCCCGTACTGTATTGCGTTGGTGCAATATGCATGTTTTGTCGCTTCCTCAAATGGTTCAAATGGCTCTGAGCACTATGGGACTTAACATCGGAGGTCATCAGTCCCCTAGAACTTAGAAATACTTAAACCTAACTAACCTTAGGACATCACACCCATCCATGCCCGAGGCAGGATTCGAACCTGCGACCGTAGCGGTCGCGCGGTTCGAAACTGAAGTGCCTAGAACCGTTCGGCCACACCGGCCGGCGTCGCTTCCTCCTCTTCACTCCTCAGTAGCACAGTTTTCTCTCTTCAGCTACATAAAAAAAAGAAAATACTGAATGGAAACATTGTATTTTACATAGGTAATACAGCAATGGCAATCAACACAATTAATGTTATTTATTCCTTCAGCTACAGAATTGTGAAATGACAAAAGTTACCGGTATAGATTAGTTTAACTGGCTGATACTGAAAGGAGCGTATTAGATTATCAGATGCTCTTCATTCTTGTAACTCTCTGTCACAAAACTTTTAGCTTCACAAACACTGTGAACGCTTTGATAGAAAGAATGTCTTCCAACTCGCACCTAATTTGGATGTGAAAATTTGAAGGATCAGGGATTTCGTTGTTCCTGAAGTCGCCAGCACCTACAGGAATCGTGTTAACGCATGTATGATACACTATCGTAAGAAAAATGTATGTGTCTAAAATCTGTTTTATTTTATTTCGTCTAAAAATACCTACTATAGGAACCTACAGGGAAGTGCGTTGTAACTGGAGAATAGGACACCTGAGAACACATGATCGTTCGTGGTCGGTGTTTTAATCTAGTAACTGAATTGAGAATCACGTGAAGGAATGCGCACTAGAAACCACCGTATGCGGTTTCCGGAATTTTCTACTCTTTCTGTTGTTGTGAGATATGGGGTTTGTTTTGTGTGGCGTTAGTCAACATTGCGAGTTCTATAGAAGGGTTTTTCAGTGCTGTGTAATATGTTAAAGCTATTCTAAAGAAGACACTAATTCTTCAGTAACCCAACATGTAGACAGTTAACCCGCACCTCATCATTCGTGCAACATCTTGCACCAAGAAACGGAAGAAAGACTTCTATAATGGACCACGTGAAATTTGCAAATGAACTGAGCTTATTTAATTTCTTAACAATATTCCATGTCTTGAAAATGTAAATATGTGTTAGTTGCTGACAGCATCTGTTTCAAAGTGATTTAACTAGTTTTGATAATACTTGTTCTGAATTTGATATCACTTATGGATTATTGGTGCGTAGTAGAGTAATAATTCTTTCGCTTGTGCCTTTGTCCCGCAGTTACACAGGGTCAGCATGGTTCATCGGATTTGGCAATGTTAGATTAAGCGGTGGCCAGATGCCCTTCCTGCCGCCAGCCTGTACCCTCCAGGACGGAATTAGTGTACCGCAACTGCCTGCACTAGTGTAATCCATGGAAGAATGCAAAAGTGTACAGATGTCTGCGAGCCATGTAATTGAGGCGGAACGTGGGGGTCAGCCCGGTATTCACCGAGGGGACGTGGAAAACCGCCTAAAAACCACATCCAGGCTGGCCGGCACACCGACCGTCGTCGTTAATCCGCCAGGCGGATTCGATCCGGGGCCGGCGCGCCTACCCGAGTCCATGTAGCAGCGCATTAGCGCTCTCGACTAACGTGGCGGGTCGCCTAGTAGAGCAATAAAGTGACACATAAACTATTACACTGATGTAACATCACTTATGGGATACCTAATAATGTTATGTCGGTTCTCCTTTTGCTAGGCGTAGTTCAGCAACTCGTCATAACATGGAATCATCATGTCGTTGCAAGTATCCTGCAGAAATACTGTACCATACTATCTCTACAGCCGTCCATAGTTGAGAAAGTATTTCCGATACAAAGGTTTGCACGCGAACTGACCTCTCGATTTGCCCCGCACATGATCGATGGGATTCAAGTCGGGCGATCTGAGTGGCCAAATCATTCGCTCGAATTGTCCAGGATGCTCGTCACACCAATCGCAAGCAATTGAGGCCCAGAGGCATGGAACATTGTCATCCGAAAAACTTCAAGTGTTCAAAATGGTTCAAATGGCTCTGAGCACTATGGGACTCAACTGCTGTGGTCATAAGTCCCCGAGAACTTAGAACTACTTAAACCTAACTAACCTAAGGACAGCACACAACACCCAGCCATCACGAGGCAGAGAAAATCCCTGACCCCGCCGGGAATCGAACCCGGGAACCCGGGCGTGGGAAGCGAGAACGCTACCGCACGACCACGAGATGCGGGCACTTCAAGTGTTTTTGGGGAACATGAAGTCATTGAATTGCTGCAAATTGTGGCCTTGTAGGTGAATACCAGAGGACTCAGTCCATTCCATATAAACACAGCCCACATCATTATGGAACGACCATCAGCTTGCGCAGTGCCTTGTTGACTACTTGGATCCATGGCTTCGTGGGGTCTGCCATCAGCTCTTACACACAGAAATCTGGTACCATCTGACCAGGCCACGGTTTTACAGTCGTCTAGGATCCAACTGATATGGTCACGAGCCCAGCTGAGGTGCAACTGGCGATGTCATGACGCTAGCAAAGGCACTAGCGTCGGCCGTCTGTTACCACAACTCATTAACGTCAGATTTCGCCGCTCTGTCCTAACGGATATGTCCGTCGTACGTCCCACATTGGTTTCTGCGGTTATTTCACACAGTGTTGCTTGTCTGTTAACACTGACGATTCCACACAAACATCGCTGCCCTCGGTCGTTAAGTTGTCTGTGGTGAGAGTTAATGCCTGAAATTTGATACTCTCGGCACACTCTTGACACTGCCTCTGAATTCGTTAAGGATTTCCGAAATGGAATGTCCCATGCATTTAATTCCAACAACCGTTCCGCGTTCACCGTCTGTTACTTCCTGTTATGTGGCTATAACCACGTTGGAAACCTTTTCACGTGAATCACTTGATTACAAACGACAGCTCCGCTAATGCACTGTCTTTTATACCTTGTCTTCGCGTTACTACCGCCATCTGTGTACATGCATATCGCTCTGCTATGACTTTCACCTCATTGTAACACGGAATTGACAAGATTTTCTCGATTCAGCACCCTCAAATTTCAATAGAATATTTTTTCGTAGGTGAATGATCATATCTTATCTTTGCACATTGCTTCATATTACCGGACTGTCTTCTATAATTTCAGAAAGATACATAAAGTGAATGCTATCATTTCAAAATGAAATCAGGAGATAAATTTGCATTATTGGGTTAGCTAGGGGCGAATGTCTGAAAAGCGGCCCATATATAATCAAAAGAGCTTGGAAAGAGGATTAAAGCCCATGTACCGTAAAACAAGGAGATATTTTGACACTTTTAGAACATCTTGTAATATAACCTTCTACAAATATGTACTGCGACATTTACTTTCCACATTCCTTCATTTTGATGGAAATAAAGTTTCTCTGGACCACATTGTGACGTTAACTCTGAGACAGGAAAATTAGAATTGACTTCATTTGTCACAAAAATGAGGTGATCTCGTGTTTCATTACGAGATACAGTTGTATGTAGGTTTCACATTTCCTCAGTTTTATGAGTTTTGTTTTATCAGTAAATAAAAAGGTTGATTCCTGGAATGCTCTCGTCGTAAAAGCTATTGCATGGAGTTTCAGGCCTGCAGCTGGAATACATCGAATTCTTCCCACGATACATCGGCTGACAACCATTCACTCATCGTTAGGGGAGTGTTTATCACATGAGACTGTATGTTCACATTGCTAACTTCATACTGAAAATTGCATGGAGACCTACGCGCAAAGGCAGCCGGTCGGCACCTCCTAAAAGAGAAAACAGGCGCCCGTTGCGCGTTGCATCACAATATGGCGTCGTATGCAGACAAAAGAGGAACGCTGGTATTGCACGCTGTGGAAGGTAATTGAGGTTGTTTGTGAGAGTAATTACTATGTGACTGAACATGAATTGTTTGTCTTCAGTTTTTGTCCACTAGATTGAACGATGTGTGTGTGTTTAATCAGCCAATGACCTTGTTTTTATTGCCAAAGTTCCGTTTCGTCGTTCTGTGCCGCCTTACGGAAGAAATTACAACGGAGACCAAAAAATGATTGCATTTTAAGGTCTAGATGATGAATTAATGAGAATGTTTCAAGAATTCGAAGAAAGAAGTTTACTCTTCATTTAAGTTCAAAAGTAAGTTTTTGTTTTGTTTAAGTTCTTAAAAGACATTAGTTTTAACGACGAAGAGTACAGTCAATCGTCTTTGTAACTGAATGTCAGCCGGCCGCTGTGGCCGTGCGGTTCTAGGCGCTTCAGTCCGGAACCACGCGGCTGCCACGGTCGCAGGTTCAAATCCTGCCTCGGGCATTGATGTGTGTGCTGTCCTTAGGTTAGTTAGGTATAAGTAGTTCTAAGTCTAGGGGACTGATGACCTCAGATGTTGAGTCCCATAGTCCGTAGATCCATTTGAACCATTTCCTTTTTTTTTTTTTAATGAATGTCATGCAGAACTTTAGCATTGTTACATTCACATGGCTCTACATTCTCTCTTTAGTAGTTCTCGCGAGTAATAGAGATAAGTCTGGTTGAAGTATTCTGTTCTGTTTTCTGCTGCAAAACCTTTTAGTAAACTGTCTGTTGAAAAAAGACAAGAAATTTTATAGAGGTCTATCTCTGTATGAAAACGTAACTAAGAGTAGCTACAATATCACCAAATCTCCCATGCATTAGCAGTCTGTAGCAATCTGATGTTCAAAATCAATGTTAGTAATTCAGTACATAACACTCTGTGTGAAAAGTGCTTCTGATCTCACAAGGAACAAACAGGCTAACTTTTCTCTGCAAAATTATCGATAGAGTTCCACAAAATGGAAAAATGCATGAAAAGGTGAATATAGCAAATGTAACGAAAGGGACTTTCTTTTTTTTTTTTTTGGGGGGGGGGGGGGGAGATTTATAGTCCGTCTCGAGAAACAAATGTATAAGACTCTCTGAACACATCTGTCAACTGTTACAGGTGTATCTTAACCTTTCTTTGTGCAATCTGCCTTAATTCCTGGGGCTGAATTTCCGGTTCAATAATTAACCAACTCTTCCTTCATAAGCACACAATTTAACTGTTTGAAAATAGCTGTGTGCATGTGATTCTGCTATTATGCAGCAAATAAGTGGCAATGTTTTAGCTTTCGTCAGGCTGTCAGTTTTTGTGGATGAATTAAGACACTGCCATTAAAACAGGAGATGAAAGATAGATGTGTAAAAAGATCTAACAGATATTCCATAAAACAACACAGTTATCAAAATTAGTTCATAGGTAAACAGGGTACACACACCTTTGATAGCCACATAAATACATTTAGTAATTAGAATATTTTCTTTCACAACAGGTTTTTATGGAACATTGCTGTGTGTATCTTCCCCATGTTTCACATTTGGGTAGCTCTTTGTCTTTCAGTCGAAAGACTTATTTTGTTCTTATAGTGGGACAGTAATTTTATATATGTAGAATAATTGCAGTTATAATACCGAAACTACAATAAACGTCTTCTTGATCGTTCCTGGGCAACTATTGCAGTGTTCTGATAATTTGATAAGAATTATAAAAACCTTGCTTAAAATGCCTGGCTGTGCAATCCCAATTACATACACATATTTCTCTACAGGTACCCTAAATCCACTTTCAGAAGGGTGATGTTCTTTGGGAAACATTAATTTGGTATGAAATAGTTCTTAATTGTCCCCTCCAGAAACTACATTTGAAGCCAAATGCAGTTGTACTGATATTCTCAGTCTCTCCTCTCTGCAGAAGGAAGCACACGAGAAGGGCCCCAGGAGAAAAAGCTGACGCTTGAAAATGAACGTCTAGTAACACCATTCAGGTATATCTACCCTAAAAGACTATGATGATGCTTTAAACTTCATTTCTGTAGCAATGAAAGATATTCCGTTTCAAATTGATTCCTGGTGCGTGTTGATAAATAAAATATTAATTTCGAATTCTGATAATTCTCGTTACATACCTATTAAAATACAAGCTTTCATTTTGCATTGGTTTACGCAAGATAATAAAGAGACACTACCCCCCCCCCCCCCCCAAACAAGAGAGACATTCTAACGTGAAGTGATTACACCTGATGATTTATTTTTCACTTTACCGATATAAACTTTGTATCACAATGGTTAAAAGTTTTGAATGGTATTTTTAAAGTAATAAAATTGGCACTATTTCTTTTAGTTTATCTTGCAGCTTTCAATAACTAGGTGTAAATAGCTACGACATGATTACATTTTGACATCATATGAGCACCATACCCAAACAATTGAACCTCTATCTTCCGTACTTACTTAGAAAAAACTGCCTATACATGAAAACACAAATTCAGTGAAAGTGGACCTCATTCATTTAGCTATATATGTAATGAAATTCTGTCCCATTAGCTGTGGTTTCATAGTCACTAGACATTCCCTCCCTTCCATTCATTTTTACTTTTTTCGTGATTTATCTTGCTGGCCTTTTAAATTTCATTATTTGCAGTTTGATTTTGATGCCATATTCAACAGTGCAGGCACTTTTGTAATAGAAAACGGGAAATTTGTGGTAAGGTCTCATGGGACCAAACTGCTGAGGTCATCGGTCCCTAAGCTTACGCATTACTAAATCTATCTTAAACTAACTTACCCTAAGGACAGCACATACACCCGTGCCCGAGGGAGGACTCGAATCTCCGACGTGAGGAGCCACGCGGACCGTGACAAAGCGCCCTAGATCGCGCGGCTACCCCGCGCGGCATCTTTGTAATAGCTCTCAATCAGATGGATGTGAGAAAACCGAGTTCATTAAGTCCACAGCAGCTTACAGTTGCCTAAGATGTCGTTTATGAAGTTCCTGGAAATCGGTAAAGTTTTTCCACCGGTTGCATTACTATTTTTAAATCTTAACAAATCTGCAGCAAAAATTCCACGTCTGTGTGCCAAACCATTTTCAAGTAAAACATCTTCAGTTTGTCCATTTTCATATATTTCGAAAGTGACTGCACTCTATCATGAATTAAATAACACCGCCAACAATGACAATTTGTATTTAGCTTATAAAAAGTGACTCATTTTAGGGACTGCATTCTTCTCTTAAGGTGTTGAATGTGTTCACATCTCGTTCAATTTCTCATCAGTTCAGTCGAAATGAGATGCTCAAAAATGATTCAAATGGCTCTGAGCACTATGGGATTTAACTTCTGAGGTCATCAGTACTCCAGAACATAGAACTACTTAAACCTAACAAACCTAAGGACATCACACACATCCATGCCCGAGGCAGGATTCGGACCTGCGACCGTAGCGGTCGCGCGGTTCCAGACTGAAGCGCCTGGAACTTCTCGGCCACTCCGGCCGGCAAGGAGATGCCAAATGTAGGTAAGTATTCTACTTTTCGCGTCATTTCGTTAAGCCTTCGTAATTGTGCTGGGGTTTCACACCACCAACGAATGTTCTTTCCAGCGTCGTCGTGAGATAGCGCAACTTTGTACTTTACCAATCCAACAGCTTAGTTTTACAAGCTGAAGTTGGAATTATTATAGTTAACATTGGTTACCTTTGTTTAGGGGGGAAAACGGACACGTTTATTCGTATTCCATTGTTCTAATAAAAGTTCTTAATTTACCTAGCTGTCTCAGTTTTTATGGTGTAAAGTATGTTTAAATAAGGCGCAAACATAAATATTAGGGTACGCTATACGTCACTCTGTGGTCAAAATCTTTATTTGACATTCACATTCGTTAGCATCACCAACCCTGGACCATATTGTAACATTTCGACCTAACATAGACCTTGGTCTACACCATATAACCATAACTTTCTAGAGAAGATGGGTGGCTCCAGTATCACAATTCACACTAGAGCCAGACGTATCAGTGCTGCCGACAGTTAAAACATCTAGTTTAAGACTTTTCTCACAACAAATTAGCTTCTTTGTTCATTTCTTCGATAACAGGTAGGTAATTCATTCACAGCGTGATACACAAAGTTCGTAGAACAAAGTACGAATGTCGGTCAACATATGGCACACCCCTTTAATAACTATAATGCTTAAATGCTGCTTCTAGCTGCTACTTTTGACCTAGTTGTGACTCAAAATCGCAGTCAGGTGCTGTAAAGTTGTTACTGTGGAAACTGCAACTTCGAAATCTCTGATTTGTAACAAATAGGGCTTCATTGCACGCCCATAGTGTGAAAGACGCTTGAATAATGAAGACATCGAATGATGTTACATTTGAATGATATTACATCTGAGAAAATTATACATTACAAACAAAATTAGGTCACTACAGCTCATCTTATTATTTAGGTCACTATACCTCATCTCATTATTTCTCTTATTGTTCACAATGTGAGAATTACGAGAGAGAAAACATTCTCTCTTCCTGCTAGGGTAGTGAAATTTAAATTTGTAAATCATCATGTTATACAAGATAACAACCGAAGATATTGACTGAAATACAGATAGTTTACAGACGGAAACGAATTCTATGAAATTTATGAAGTAGGCATGTTTAACTTTAGGACGACACCGGACATACTCGTTTTGACCAAGTGGACATTTGCATGGAGGGGCTATACGAACTGTGAAACACAATCATGTCATCGTTTGCAATTATTATTGTGTGTTCCCTTCTTACGCTTATTGCAGGTGCAAAGTTTATCACCACAGGTGTTTCACGTGTATTTGAAAAGCATTTTCTGTGTTCACTGTTTCGATGTCCACTGCTTTTTGCTGCGTTGTTAGCGCAGGTTGAAGTTTAGAAAAACATGGTTGCACGTTTACGTTTTTGCGATTTCTTGGATTTACAAGTCCCCTATTTATTTTGTGACATTTACGAATTTATATACCGTATTTCAATTCTGTAAACTTCACTAAAGTCGTAGGTTCACTTGTTCCACACTCAGCACTTGTGCAAACGTTTTTTTTTTCCGACTCCAGGCTCCGCTAACAACGAAGGAAGAAAACAGTGGCCTTTAAAAAATGTAAACCAGAGGAAGAGACGGAGCATAATTTATAAATATGTGCGAGTCGCTTGTGATGGACAACTTCTCTTAATTGCAGTGAACTAAAGACTGGAAAAATAATAAATATAAAATTGTAAAGAAAAGCAAAATGTGGCTGGTGAAAACCTTCGATTAAACTGCAGTAAGCTTAAGGTGGGAAAAAAATAGTAATTGGTTCGTAACATGTAGTGAGGAAGATGGCTATGCAATTAAACATATTACATAATTCTGTTTCGAAACCATTTAAAAGTAATCAGCAGTGAGTTACAAATAAAACAATGATGTCATTTGAAAGAGGAAATGTTGTCATTCCCTAATACGTCTCATTGTTCAAATCAATTTCTTCCCGAATTTTTGACTTCCGAGTCCCTTTACCGAACGGACAGCGCTCGACCGGCTCGGACTACACGCCATGACGTCGTAGTCTAGTGCACAGCTTTTATCGGTTTTCAGGAGTCGCTGCCTCCGTCAGGTTTCGCGCTCTCTGCAAATATTGCACTATCTATGGAGTTCACACGCATGCGTAAAGGCGAAACTATATGAGCGCTACCTTCTGGAATGTGAAGTCGCGGAGTTAAATTTCAGATGTCAAGCTTAACGAAAATAACCTTCGCAAGTCGTGTCATTAGTCACAAAGTACTTTCCTTCTGAAGAAATTAAAAAGAAACATCGTGTCCCACGCCTTATCTAGTTAAAACCACCATCACGACTGATAAGATCTTAACCCAAACGTAGTGTCACCGATTCCTTAGTAACTGAATCTTAGGGGGATCTCTTCGAGGCCATGATTTCCGTGGCAGAATAATCCATAGAACGTGCTGTGGGAGATACAATGCTCGGCTATGGCTATCTTACTTCGCCATGAAATGCGAGTGTGGCGTTCAGTGCATCTTTCCCGCACTTTGCACGTTGTCTGACGAATGTAGGCTTTGCCACACTGGCGAGATACTCTGTACATTCCAGTCCACCGAAAACCCAGATCGTCCTTTGCTGAACAGAGAAGAGCACAAGTCTTCGGGAGGTAAGTGGGAAATCACTATGAGCTAATGTTTCCTTAACATTCTGCCTCATTTCGACGAAATATTGCCGACATACGCCCTGGACTAGAATCTATCCTTCTCCCCTTGATCCTTTGAGTCATAGCCTGTACGCTGGAGATGGATCAGAACTGGACGGAGTCGGGAAAATTGACAGGAGTCGCTAATGAAACCTTTGCGAATTGCATCTCAGTCCGATTTTTGGTATAAAACATGTGATTGTACAGCCAACCAGGTTACACGTAACTGTTAGATACACTGACCCAGCTTTCGAAACCTACTAGGGGTTTCTTCAACAAAATGGAATTTTGATAACTCGTGAAATTACGTTGCTAATAACCAATGGTTGCTAAAAAAACAATATGGAGCATCTATGCTCGAAATTATGATTATTGCTTTCTAGGAATGTAATTTTACGATTCATCAAAACTACATTCTGATGAAGACAGCCCTATTAGATGTCGAAACCTAGGTCAGTGTACCTACTAGTTATGTGCAACCGGTTGGCTGTATAAGCCTATGTTGAAACTATCGTACGTTTGCTGAGTAACAGCCACATTTAAAACTTTTGGTATCAAGTAGCAGATGTACACCTCCAGTGCAAAACCCGCAAATGAAGATCGCTGAATAGCATTAGGCCGAAATATCGCGCAAAACCCTCAGATGAAGATCGCTGAATAGCTCTAGGCCGAAATATCGTGCTGAGAAGTCTACGTAGTTCGGCTGCAATCCCGAAACATCATGGAACAGAAAAGCATTTGTCTCAAAGTTTGAGAATTTGGAGATATTTGTTTTTCTAATTTTCATATACATCCAATGATTATATTTCTTGCTCCATAGGAACAAAATAAGAATTTTAAGAAAACTTAAATGCATTAAGCAAAGTAACTGAACAAAAGTTTTCCATATTTTAAAAAACGCCTCACACTGTGCTATCTCTAATAATGTTATTTTATTTTGTTTCTGGTTTCGGTTTTGAACCACTATCAACGGCAAGGAAACTACGACAGATGTATCACATGTCATACATGCTTTAAAAATAAGTTACTACAGGAAATCGTAATTGCCAAAGATAATAAAAATTGAAAACAGTGAGAATATAAAAATATGATGACACACTGACAGAAAGTCCTTTTATCAATGTGCCATGGTCGATATAGAGAGGGTACAAAACGCAGTCTGGCGGAGCACGAAAAGAGTATCTCAAGGAAAGGAATTTGTTAACATACAACATAAATTGAAGTGTTAGGAAGAGTTTTAGAAGGTATTTGTCTGGCGTTTAGTCTTGTCCACAAGCGAAACGTGGATTGTAAGCAATTCAGACAAGAAGAGAATAGTACCTTTTGAAGTGTGGTGCTACAGAAGAATGTTGAAAATTACATAAGTAGATCAGATTAATTAAGAGGTGTCCGTATCCTGTTAAAACCCTTCTGCTTCTATTTATAATTTTTATTCATATTTGATTTCTTATTTGACGCCATACCCCAGGAACTTTTGAAAAAAAAGCTATGACTTTTATTAATAGTAGGTAGCAGTGTCATATGAACTTTCTATCAAAGTTAACTTACATTTGACCGAATGAGTTGTTTGAGAAAAGAAGCAACGGATATTATTATTGAGACTTGAGCATGACGATTCAAGGAATGGGTTTTATTAAATATTGGTTATTCGTTTCTGAACAGGGCTCCTTCCATAAGAGATTTCAAAGAGGGCATAGAAAAATGGTGGATGGGGCGTGGGAGGAGGACGAAGACTGAATTGTATTTTACAAATCGAACATTTATTAGTTTGACAGGTCTTCCCTCTCGACTCACAGATCGTGTGTCAAGAACAAACTAATGTCTCGCCTTACAAATATCTAGTCTGAACAGTAGGGTGAGTTTCCCTCAGACATTCTTTATGTTAAATGTCAGCAGGGGATCTTTCTTCCAAGATGATAAGTTATGGATGCTCTTGGGAACGTGGGAACCCTATACGCTCTGAACATCGCAATACACATATGAAGCAATAAAAAGCTACGCGAGTAGGTTGCACTGGATTTGTGTACCAACATGAACTTTCATTACAGATGGATCTCAAGGGAAGCAGAAAGCTGATTCGGTCGTGATAATTCGCTCTACTCAGGGAGAGAAGAGATTATTTTATTGACTGACTGGACAATAACTTGATACAGAGCTCGTACTCAAAATAAATCATCAAATTTAAGGAAACATTTATCTTACGTAGTAGCAAGGAGCATTAATTCTCTATGTTGTTAATTTAACTAACTGCGATCATTATCAACATTGGAAATTTAAATGTTTAACTAATCATGATGAAAATTAAAGTTTATACTAAATATACTCCGAAGACCACGATATTCTCATCACACCATTACCAGAAACAAGGTTTTCCGAAAACCTTGTAGATTTCCTCATAGGCCGCCGTTGTCCGTTGTATCTTCACAGAGTGGAGGTTTGGGACCAGTCACAAAAACGGCAAAGAGGTGCCATACATTATCTCCGTAACTGGACACTAAAAGATTCGGGAGATCATTGTTCTGGACCCAGATCAACTTAAACAACAATAATTTAGGTAGAATTCGCTAAAAAAATTATCACGACTTTGTATATCGGTCAGCTTGACCAGTCACAAATGTTAAGAAAAAGCCGGGCTGTATGTTTTCCTAGGTCACATCTGGCCACAACCCACGCTTAAACAAGATCCGACGGGAAGTTCCCAAGACTCTGTAAACAGAAGTAAGAATCTACTTAACTGGTACCTTTTCTACTTCTACATGGATACTCTGCAAATCACATGTAATCACCTGGCAGAGGAGTCATCGAACCACCTTCGTAATAATTCACTATTATTCAATCCAGTACAGCGCGCGGAAAAAGCGAAGACCTATAACTTTCCGTGCGAGCTCTGATTTCCCTATTTTATTAATAATGCACTTCTATGTTACTCATGTTGGAACCTGTTCTTGATTCAAATTCTGGAATATTTACTTCGTATTCTTTGGTGAAGGAATTTCGGAAGGCTGAGTTTAGCTACTCTCCTTTGGCATCACTGTCGTCTATAGGATTTCCATTGCTATCGAGCAGAGGAGGCACTGATTGTGTCTTGCCGCTAGCATACTTCACTTTCGACCAGAATCTCTTCGAATTTTCTGTAAGGTTTCGAGACAAACTTTCGTTGTGGAAACTATTATAAGCATCTCGCAACGAAGACTACGCTAAATTTCGAGCGTCTGTAAAAGATCACCAATATTGGAGCGTTTCTGTCTGTTTAAATTTGGCATGTTTTTTTTTTTCGTTGTTTCTGTAAAAGTGTTTTGTCCCGTTTTGCGTACCAAGAAGGAGCAGCTCCGTCGTTTGTTAGTATATTTGGCATAAATATCTCAACTGGTGGGCCGGCCGAGGTGGCCGAGTGGTTCTAGGCGCTACAGACTGGAACCACGCGACCGCTACGATCGCAGGTTCGAATCCTGCCTCGGGCATGGGTGTGTGTGATGTCCTTAGGTTAGTTAGGTTTAAGTAGTTCTAAGTTCTAGGGGACTGATGACCTTAGAAGTTGAGTCCCATAGTGTTCAGAGCCATTCAATTGGTGTCGATACTATTTCTTCGACTTCAAGCCACATCTGGTCTACACGTACATTGTTAATTTGGAAGGAGTGGACATTGTCTCACAGGAAGGCTTTAAGTGTATTTTTACCTGCTTTTTTGATTAGGTACAGTTTTCGTTTATTTTTGGAGAATTCGGGTGTTACAATATTCAATCTCGCTACGACAACCCTGTGTTCACTGATCCCTGTACCCGTTTTGATGCTCGTTATTAACTCAGGATTGTTTGTTGCTAAGAGGTCAAGTGTATTTTCACAACCGTTTACTTTTCCCGTTGGCTCACAAACTAACTGCTCGAAATAATTTTCAGATTATATGTCTAACACAGTTTCGGATATTTTATGCGTAACTGGGGAATTAAACATGTATTTTCGCCAATATATCGAAGGTAAATTAAAGTCCCCACCAACTACAATTGTATGAGTAGGATACGTGTTTGAAATCAAACTGAAGTTTTCTTTGAACCTTCTGAAATAGGAGGCCGGTAAAAGGTTACAATTATTATTTTATTCCGGTAGCCAAGAATGTCTTCTGCCCGTACTAACTCACAGGAAGTATCTACTTCAATTTCGCGACAAGTTAGACTACTTCTAACAGCAACAAACAAGCCTCCGCCAACCGTATTGAGCTTATGGTTTTGGAACACCGTTAGGTTCTTCGCAAAAATTTCGACTGAGGCTATATCCGGCCCTAGCCAACTTTCAGTGCCTATAACGATTTGAGCACTTTCTATTAGCGCTTTCCCAATGCAGCTACGACAATTTATGACTGTCATACCGATGGTTCCTGTATGTACTTTTTTCTGTGGTCGAGCCGGCCGTTGTGGCCTTGCGGTTCTAGGCGCTTCAGTCTGGCACCACGTGACCACTACGGTCGCAGGTTCGAATCCTGCCTCGCGGGTAGATGTGTGTGCTGTCCTTAGGTTAGTTAGGTTTAAGTAGTTCTAAGTTCTAGGCGACTGATGACCACAGATGTTAAGTCCCATAGTGCTCAGTGCCATTTCCTGTGGTCGGCCTGCACCCTTTATGTGTTTTCTCGAGACCTTCTAAATAAAAAAAATAAAATAAAAAAATGCGCAGTTCACGCGTGCGTGTTGTGGACTCCTGACGTATTCAGCGGAATGCTAAAACCAACCACCCTACGGGGCAAGTCTAGAAACCTCCAGCCAATACGGTATCAGAACCGTCTGAGCCTCTGATTCAGACCCTCCAATCGGCTCTGTACCGGAGGTCCGCAATCGATTCTGTCGTATAGCTCTGCCTTTATCTCACAAGCAGGACTGGCAGCGTCTGCCGCTTCTGTTAGCCGTTAGAAACCAGAGAGAATCTCTTCCGATACAAAGCTACACACATCATTGGTCCCGACGTGAGCCATTACCTGCAGTTGGCTACACCCTGTGCTCTTCATGGCATCTGGAAGCAACCGTTCCACGTCTGGAATGACTCCAACCGGTACGCACACGCAGTGCACATTGGATTTCTTCACTTTCCCGGCAGCCATGTCCCTAAGTGGCTCCCATAACGCGCCTAATATGGGAGCTCCCAACTACAAATGATTGCATCCTCTGAGATTGCCCGGATCTTACAGTCTGAGAGGTTTCTTCCGAAGCAGGACAGATGACTGCATCTATCTGAGAGATAATGTCAGCCACAGACAGCACATCGAACCTGTTAGTCGGACTAACTGGGGAGACCTTACGTTTGGCCCCATGGGGAGTATTTCGCCGCCTGCTACGCACCGAGGCGACCTCCCACTCTACCACGAGCTAGCAGTAACTGGGCCGGCCACCGGTGAGGACCTTCGAAGGACTGACGTGCTGAACGTCTGCTGGATCCCCATGGCCGGCCCACAACATTGGTGCCCATCAACTGCAGCTCAAGCTGTGTAACCGAGGCCACCACAGTCTGGAGATGAGAGCGTAGTGTCACCATCTCGGTTCGCATCCGCACACTACAATGACGTCCCTGTCCATACTATACATAGGCCGCGCTGAGTGGCCTCGCCGTTTGAGGCGCCATGTCACGGACTGCGCGTCCCCTCCCGCCGAAGATCAAATCCTCCCTTAGGCATGGGTGTGTGTGTTGTTCTTAGCATAAGTTAGTTTAAGTAGAGTGTAAGTCTAGGGACCGACGACTTAAGCAGTTTGTTCCCTTTGGAATTCACACACATATGAACATTTTTTTGAACTATCGACACTTGCTGCAGAACTCTACTGTTGACGCTGATGGAAACGCAAGAACTTGGTCTAATAAGTTGGATTAATACGCACAGATTGAAAAACCGCTCTGCCGAAGCTCGCAGATGAGACTAGATAATTGGCCCACGATTAGGAACTTGTCATATGTCACAAAATAAGTTTATTTTCAGATGCAAACGAAAACGCGAGAACTGTGCCTATTAGATACAAAATTAACAAGCAGAAGCTCAAGCAACTAAACTATCAAAGCGAACAGATGAAATTATAGAATCCGTTCCGTGTCAGGAACTCGTAAAAGTCACAAAATCTGTTGCTTCCCTGTTATTGCTTGTGTCTCTGCCGGCTACTGCTGCCTGATTGGTTGACTAACACCAACAAGCGGTCACTAGCTTTCAGAACTAACGAACAAACGACTATAGACTCGCGCTACGGAACTCTATTGTAGACCCTGACGAAAACGCAAGAACTGTGTCTAATAAATTAGATTAATATGCGGAGATTCAAAAACCGAACTACCGAAGCACTCAGGTGAGTCTAAATAATTTTCCCCTGATTAGGAACTCGTAATACGCCACAAAATCGGTTTAGTTTCTGATGCAAACGAAAACGTCAGAACTGTGCCTATTATACACTACTGGAAATGGAAAAAAGAACACATTGACACCGGTGTGTCAGACCCACCATACTTGCTCCGGACACTGCGAGAGGGCTGTACAAGCAATGATCACACGCACGGCACAGCGGACACACCAGGAACCGCGGTGTTGGCCGTCGAATGGCGCTAGCTGCGCAGCATTTGTGCACCGCCGCCGTCAGTGTCAGCCAGTTTGCCATGGCATACGGAGCTCCGTTGCAGTCTTTAACACTGGTACCATGCCGCGACAGCGTGGACGTGAACCGTATGTGCAGTTGACGGACTTTGAGCGAGGGCATATAGTGGGCATGCGGGAGGCCGGGTGGACGTACCGCCGAATTGCTCAACACGTGGGGCGTGAGGTCTCCACAGTACATCGATGTTGTCGCCAGTGGTCGGCGGAAGGTGCACGTGCCCGTCGACCTGGGACCGGACCGCAGCGACGCACGGATGCACGCCAAGACCGTAGGATCCTACGCAGTGCCGTAGGGGACCGCACCGCCACTTCCCAGCAAATTAGGGACACTGTTGCTCCTGGGGTATCGGCGAGGACCATTCGCAACCGTCTCCATGAAGCTGGGCTACGGTCCCGCACACCGTTAGGCCGTCTTCCGCTCACGCCCCAACATCGTGCAGCCCGCCTCCAGTGGTGTCGCGACAGGCGTGAATGGAGGGACGAATGGAGACGTGTCGTCTTCAGCGATGAGAGTCGCTTCTGCCTTGGTGCCAATGATGGTCGTATGCGTGTTTGGCGCCGTGCAGGTGAGCGCCACAATCAGGACTGCATACGACCGAGGCACACAGGGCCAACACCCGGCATCACGGTGTGGGGAGCGATCTCCTACACTGGCCGTACACCACTGGTGATCGTCGAGGGGACACTGAATAGTGCACGGTACATCCAAACCGTCATCGAACCCATCGTTCTACCATTCCTAGACCGGCAAGGGAACTTGCTGTTCCAACAGGACAATGCACGTCCGCATGTATCCCGTGCCACCCAACGTGCTCTAGAAGGTGTAAGTCAACTACCCTGGCCAGCAAGATCTCCGGATCTGTCCCCCATTGAGCATGTTTGGGACTGGATGAAGCGTCGTCTCACGCGGTCTGCACGTCCAGCACGAACGCTGGTCCAACTGAGGCGCCAGGTGGAAATGGCATGGCAAGCCGTTCCACAGGACTACATCCAGCATCTCTACGATCGTCTCCATGGGAGAATAGCAGCCTGCATTCCTGCGAAAGGTGGATATACACTGTACTAGTGCCGACATTGTGCATGCTCTGTTGCCTGTGTCTATGTGCCTGTGGTTCTGTCAGTGTGATCATGTGATGTATCTGACCCCAGGAATGTGTCAATAAAGTTTCCCCTTCCTGGGACAATGAATTCACGGTGTTCTTATTTCAATTTCCAGGAGTGTATATTAAATTAACACCCAGAAACTCAAGAAACAAAACTATCAAAGCACATACATGTTTTTTCATGCTGAGGGTTACGGAAAACGTGTAAAACAGTTTGCTGATGTGAAGCGCGGTAGTAACAATAATTAGAAAAAGGACTCCTGAGCACTCACAGAAGTATAGTAACAAAAAATAGTAGAAGACCGTTCTGCAAAAGTGACTTAGAAGGAACTAGGTATTATAATCCACAATTACATGAAAGGAGGCAGAGACAGGCCCGTTTCAGAATAACCAATGAGAAAATACTCAATCGAAATCAGGAATAAAGAAATTTGTGGCATAATTTGAGTAAATAAAGAGATCGGTTGCTAGGGCACATCCTGAGACGCCGATGCTGGAGAGTAATGATGTAAAATCTCACTAGCACCGTATTGGCGCTTTTGCATTACGACGTAGCACCATCTTCAAGAACAAAATGTTTGTGCTGTAACCACCAACAAATGAGACTTTCTCGCAAACAAATCTCGGGTCCACCACAAAAGTGCCCGATAAAATCTGAGGACATAATTAGTTTATTGGCCACTAACAGACTACCGAAAACTGTCGACATTTTTGAACCGTATTTGTCACAAAATAAATCAGGTAAACTGATTACCACTCGTTCAATGACATTACATCCAAATTGCAAGTAATACAGCTACCTTCGGCTTCAAAAGCAAAATATCAGAAAAAGGAAAGAAGGAAGATTAGGTTTCAACGTCCCGTCGATATCTGTCATTAGAGACAGAGCACAAGCTGAAATTCTTAATATGATGCGGATGAAATTCCACCGTGCTCTTTCAAAGGAACCATTGCGGCATTTGCTTTGCGATTTACGGAAATCACGGAGAGTCTAAATCTTGGTAGTTGGACGCTGATTTGAACCGAAAATATAAGAAAAATCCCTAGGTGAAGCGCACTCGTAAGAGGCTTCATGTGCGAAGAATAATTCGTGTACGAGTGGGTGTGGCGTGAAGAGCGGGAAAAACGAGGGAACGTCGGAATACTGGTTAACCGCATTCAAGTTTTAAAGCTGTTCATCTCTCCTCAAGTGTTCCGAACAGTACAGATTACTACTAGTACTACTGGTGGCCAGTTACACGTTTGTCCACCATATTCTGTTCTTAGGGAAACTTGGCGGCTCGTGCACGTCAACTATCACTTGGAGGTGACATAATAACCGAATTTGGCCAACAGTGAAAATAAATACATATTTGCAGTCCAGCTTAGAAAAAAAATCGTCATTTCATAGATTTTGCATGACTATAGTGGCTTTCTGAAAAATTTTCGTTCGCCAGTCTCATTTCGCGTGAAGAGAAACCATTGATAAGCTGAATGTTTTAGACGGTCCGTGACGTGCACAACATGCAGAATATAAGCAACGTAGCGGAATGAAACTTCCTGGCAGGTTAAAACTGTGTGCCTGACCGAGACTCGAACTGGGGACATTTGCCTTTCGCGGGAAAGTGCTCTACCAACTGAGCTACCCAAGCACGACTCACGCCCCGTCCTCACAGCTTTACTTCTGCCAGTACCTCGTCTCCTACCTTCCAAACTTTACAGAAGGTCTCCTGCGAACCTTGCAGAACTAGCACTCCTGAAAGAAAGGATATTGCGGAGACATGGCTTAGCCACAGCCTAGGGGATGTTTCCAGAATGAGATTTTCAATCTGCAGTGGAGTGTGCACTGATATGAAACTTCCTGGCAGATTAAAACTGTGTGCCGGACCGAGACTCGAACTCGGGACCTTTTCCTTTCGGAGGAGAGCTTCTGTAAAGTTTGGAAGGTCGGAGACGAGGTACAGGCAGAAGTGAAGCTGTGAGGAAGGGGCGTGAGTCGTGCTTGGGTAGCTCAGTTGGTAGAACACGTGCCCGCGAAAGGCAACGGTCCCAAGTTCGAGTCTCGGTTCGGCACAGAGTTTTAATCTGCCAGAAAGTTTCATATCAGCGCACACTCCGCTGCAGAGTGAAAATCTCATTCTGGAAACGTAGCGGAATATTAATGTAATATCTCAGGCGTAGTTATAAGTTCAAAATCATTATCTTCTCATTAAATATTCACGTAGAGAGCAGTCACAAGCAACATAAACCGCATCTTAATGTGCAAGACAGAGAGTGAGGATCAAGGAAAGTAAGTCCTACCCCTTTTATGTGTCAAAAGAAGTGTTTCGAAAATATAATCTCTAAATGATGTCCGATAAAGTGTCGGATAGGACATCTACATTTGGTTGGTGGCTTTCTGCAGCTATGGCATAAATAGCAAATCGAATGCACGTTCGTCTAGTATTTTAATAACATAACAGATAACAAGAGCAAGTGGAAAAGTTGTGCACTTTCTAAAGAACGCAATTATAATTTTAAGAATTTATAGTACATAGCCACGGGAAGCCAGAGGCTTCGAAAATGTTTCTATGAACATAAACCGAACTGTACTAAACACAAAGAAACCTGACGTCGAAAATACTGTTAAGCAGTCATGTAAAAAAATATTTAAACTGAGCTGCAGGTACACAATACCACTGTGTAAGACAGAAGCTTGTAACTTACTGCGTAGAGCTGTACGCCATCAACCATAATGAAACTTCCAGTTAGGATGAATAACCAGCAGAGAGAGTCATAAGGTGAAGTAATTAAGTCGAGCTACTGTAACGTAGGGTAGGGGGGCTAGAAATGGGGGAGGTTGGGGGTGGAGCAGGGCGGACAGGCGGTGGCTTAGCGGCTCAGCCAGCTGCCGCATTGTGGCGGCCGGCTTCAATTAACTGCCGGATTAATGCGCTGATCTAATTGATCCATTGGCGCCGATCGCCAGTCCGATTGTCACAGCGGTCAACCCACCCCGTCTCCTCCTTCATGCTGTTCCTAGCATGTGGCTAGCTCCGCCATCAGAACTGGCCAATTGAATTTGTCTTGATAAGAGCGGGGTCGCTTTCATTTGTCTAATGCGTATAGGAATATCTATGGTGTGACCGTCCAGATAGGGAGAATTAAATTTGTGTTGCCAACACACAGCGAATCCTAATGTTACGTGATGCAGTGCTCTGTAAGGTTTGCCTGTAAGCGTCCAGAAGATTTTCAACGTCACTACACCGCCAGCACAGGTAGAACTCAGTTGTGTTGAAGGCAAAGGTATTAAGCTTGCTTGCGCCTATTGTCTCAGACCAGACGTCGGCAGCTATTTCTTTTTCTTTTTTCTTTTTTTTCTGTTGTATGAAAGGAGCAGAAAATAGCCACTGTACACTGGGTACTAAATGAACTTCATCCTACTGCCGGGTCTCTGCATTAATGAAATATAATGCGATGGCATTTAAGGATGGCTTCCTAGAGCACCAATCTGAAATGGCCCCGAAGAGGTCTGAATCTGGAGCTATGACGTGAAGCAAATTAGTGATTTATCAAAGGCTGTAATTTTTAGGATCCAAATATTTACGATATCACTTACTAGTATAATCTTCTTAATTGTTGTTCAATCTTGGGGAAACTAAAATATTACCATGTAGCAAATTTTAACTTTTTGTTTGTCTCTTTGTTTCAACTGTCTACCTCTAAAGACGATGAGAAGTACCCATTAGGCCCCAAAAACATCACTTTGGTTACCAATGTATTGATATTACGTAACCTTCTATTTTTCGGTGTGTTTCTGACACTTTACTGATGTAATGCGACCTTACACTTAATAACGCAGTTTATCATCTGTTTTCAGATAGGATTAATGCACTCTCAAGAGATGACATCATGAGGCAGTAAGTGTCCGTAAATAAATTTTGCTATGTGTAGTTATTTTATAAAGGCAAGATAGAAGAAATACTTCACTCTTGTATTTTGTAATATTTGTGAGGCCTACTTAACATATTTTGGCCATCCTGTACAGGATCAGGATAAACTCTGGGCACCTCATTTTGCTTTTGAGCACTGCAAATAAACCATGGAAGGTTCAAGTAGCAGAAATTTTTAATTCGAAAAATATTTATGAATTGGTTGAATAATTATTGGATGCTTTTTTCAGATGTGAAATATGGTAACCAGCTATATTTGTCTTATAGAAGACTTTTTCTCTTATTCTTTATCGGTATGTTACAGAGGAGACATCTGGCGTCACAAAATTTTGGGATAAACCAACTGATCATTCAAATACATATTATTTCTGCATAGTGGAACCATACCAACGCCAGACACTCATTCATCCAATCATCCAGCGCCGCCCTACACAGTCCTCCCCATGACCACACCATCGCAGGCACAGCTGTGATTAAGATACGCGTTCACACGGTGAAGGGGAAACTGCAGATTCAGAGCTTTGAGCTGGGGAGACAAAACCATACTACCCCAAACAGGAAGTTCTTAATGACTTGGTCTCACCAAGTCAAATGCTGAGCTTCTGAAATCAGAATCAAGCAGTGGCGCTTGTTAGATGACTCTGTGCAGATTTCAGAACATAGAAAGCGTGACAAAACTTGTTGTTTTTATTTTTCTCGCCAAAAGTGCTTAAGTTTTTTCCACAACGTGACTGGTCTGTTTGACGCTACTAGAATAGAGTCTAATCCAGACTCGTGTTACCTATTGGTAGACAGTTCGCCAAACAACATCAGATTCGTTTTACTTCGTAACGGGATCAAATAGGCGTCTCTTCCTCCGGTGCGTTCACGTAACCTAAAAGAAGATTAAGCAAGCGGCTAATTCTTGCTGGAATGTATCGAATATGATTAGTATGGAAGGCACGTAACTGCAACCTTTAGAATGATTCGATTTAGGATAGCTCTGCAAAGTGGTTTTACAAGGTTTATCTGCCTTTTTTGGCTCTTAAATAGCAGAGACACTGAGGCCCACTATAAGAGGCCAACAGGCCAAAGAGAAACATATTCTGGGAAGCAAAGAATAATGTCAAGTCGAAAGCAATGACAGGTCCTACAAAGATGTTGATAGCTCTCTCGAGCGTAAAGATGGACGTAATGAAGCAGCTAATTAGATATCTGAATAAAGACTCAGCACTAGCACTCTTCAGATACTCCCTAAGCTTCTATCCCAAGCTGTCTGAGACAATTTCATGGCTGGAGTTTTTCTGTGCCCACAGATATAGAAAATAATGCTATAAACATAATTTCCAAATATGATCACCGATAAGGAGGAGGTTCCTTGTAATTGATTTTTAGTAGGAATTAAGGGCTTGTTTAGACAATCATACGTACGAACCACATGCAAGTCCTTAATGTCATGGTGGAAAACTTCGGCGTAATGGAATGATGGATATATTTCATAATCCATATTCCTGAGAGTCATCTAGATATATTCAGATACAACACGAAACGTTCTCTGAAAAATAACGCGAACGCTTCCAGCAATACATACCGGATTTAGAACATCGCTATCAAAGACCGGGTAACGAAAACTTTATAAGAAAGTTATTTCCAGTGCGACCAAAAATCTCGGGAAGTCACTTATTTTTAATTCACATGCCTTCACATTTCTTAGTTTATATTTATCA
This sequence comes from Schistocerca nitens, assembly GCF_023898315.1. Lineage (NCBI taxonomy): Eukaryota > Metazoa > Arthropoda > Insecta > Orthoptera > Acrididae > Schistocerca > Schistocerca nitens. The sequence continues at coordinate 656,484,810 of NC_064615.1, read as the reverse complement.
AATTTTATATGCATATTGTTTTATAGCTCTCACTGTGGAAAGAAAATGACATCCTACCTCTCCAGAACTTAAATAGATTTCTCTCAAAATATTTGTGGCATATCCATAAAATATGATTTTGAGTATTTTAAATTCGAGAAACTTTTAAACGTGAGGACGTAGAAAACCGCGTTTACAACCCAAAGACAAAAATGATGTTTCATACAGTAATCATTCATTACGTCATTGGAACTGTATACTGAGGTGACAGAAGTCATGGGCCAGTGATATGCACATATAAAGAGGGCGGTAGTATCGCGCACACAGGGCATAAAAGGGCAGTGCAGTGGCGGAGCAGTCATTTGTAATCAAGTGAGCCGGCCGCTGTGACCGAGCGGTTCTAGGCGCTTAAGTCTGGAACCGCCCGACCGCTACGGTGGAAGGTTCGAATCCAGGCTCGGGCATGGATGTGTGTGATGTCCTTAGATTAGTTTGTCTTAAGTAGTTCTAAGGGACTGATGACCTCAGATGTTAAGTCTCATATTGCTCAGCGCCATCTGAACCATTTTAATCAGGTGATCCATGTGAAAAGGTTTCCTGCGTGATTATGGCCGCACGACGGGAATTAACAGACGTTGAACGCGGAGTGGTAGTTCGAGCTGGCAGCTTAAGAACTTCTATTTCGGAAATCGTTAGGGAATTCAATATTTCGAGATCCATAGTCTCAACAGTACGCCGAGAACACCAAATTTCAGGTATTATCTCTCACCACAGACAACGCAGTGGCCAGTGTCTTTCACTTACCGACCGATACCAGCGGCGTCTGCGTAGAATTGGCAGTACTAACAGACGAGCAGCGCTGCGGAAAATAGTTCTACAAGTAAATGTGGTACGTAGGATGAACTTATCCGTTAGGACAGTGCTACGAAATCTGGTGTCAATGAGCTATGGCAGCCGACGACCGACGCGAGTGGATTTGTTAACAACATGACATCGCCTTCAGCTCCTCTCCTTTGCTCGTGAACCTATCTGTCGGACCTTAAAAGACTGTGGCCTGGTCAGATGAGTCCCAATTTCAGATGGTAAGAGCTAATGGTGGGATTCGAGCGCGGCGCAGACCCCACGAAGCCATGGACCCAAGTAGTCAACAAGGCACTGCGCGGGCTCGACAATGTGGTGGCTCGACAATGGTGTGTGTTGGACTAGGATCTCTGGTGCAAATGAAACGATCACTGTCGGGAAATGGTTATGTTCGGTTACTTGGGGACCATTGTCAGCCATTTATGGTCTTCATGTTCCCCAAAAACGATGGAATTATTACGGATGACAATGTGCCACGTCACTGGTTCGCTATTGGTTTGAAGAACATTCTGGACAATTCGACCGAATGATCCGCCCATCTTCCTTGACGGACACGAATCCCATAAACCATTTATGGGGCACAATATTTAGATCAGTTCGTGCACAAAATCCTGTACCGGCAACCCTCTTGCAATTATGGATGGCTACAGAGTTAGCCAGAGTCAAATTTCTTTAGCTCACTTCCCACGGTTGGCTGATTCTATAGAAGGTCAAGTTGCAGCACTACTCGGGGTAAAAGGAGGTCCGACACGATATCTAAGGCTATCCCATTACCTTCGTCACCTGCGTCTATACAAGATATTTCACCTGAAGCTTGCTCGGCAGGTACTGCGGAAGTGGAATGTGCTGTTGATGTGTGGCTTTCACAGCAAATATACACTTTTTTAAATGGAACAATGCCTATTAACAATGACAAAGTAAAAGTAGGTTAAATTAGAATGTCAGTGTGACCCTTGCTGGATTTTAGTGCGAGTCGTTTACGAGATATCGTGCTCTGAATAGTTCGCAAACCGACACTTACACAAGACCTGTAGTAGTACACGCTAAATAACAACACAAGCGCAAGAACTAGTTATGGGGATTCTCACAAGTAACATCTGATCATCACAGATTGTTTTCAAAATCACCACCGGCAACGGTAGTGCACGCTTCGTCTCTGGTACGGAACGCTAGCTGCACACTTACATCACTGAATATCATCGGGCGTAGTTAGTATGTCCTGGTAGACAGCGTCCTTCAACTGTCCCCACAGAAAAATGTCTAGCGGCGTCCAATCGGAGGAACGAGCTGGCTCAGACACATGTCCTCTAGGTCCAGTCCAGCGATTTGGAAACAATTCGTGAACACAAGTTGCACATAATACACTCCTGAAAATTGAAATAAGAACACCGTGAATTCATTGTCCCAGGAAGGGGAAACTTTATTGACACATTCCTGGGGTCAGATACATCACATGATCACACTGACAGAACCACAGGCACATAGACACAGGCAACAGAGCATGCACAATGTCGGCACTAGTACAGTGTATATCCACCTTTCGCAGCAATGCAGGCTGCTATTCTCCCATGGAGACGATCGTAGAGATGCTGGATGTAGTCCTGTGGAACGGCTTGCCATGCCATTTCCACCTGGCGCCTCAGTTGGACCAGCGTTCGTGCCGGACGTGCAGACCGCGTGAGACGACGCTTCATCCAGTCCCAAACATGCTCAATGGGGGACAGATCCGGAGATCTTGCTGGCCAGGGTAGTTGACTTACACCTTATAGAGCACGTTGGGTGGCACGGGATACATGCGGACGTGCATTGTCCTGTTGGAACAGCAAGTTCCCTTGCCGGTCTAGGAATGGTAGAACGATGGGTTCGATGACGGTTTGGATGTACCGTGCACTATTCAGTGTCCCCTCGACGATCACCAGTGGTGTACGGCCAGTGGAGGAGATCGCTCCCCACACCATGATGCCGGGTGTTGGCCCTGTGTACCTCGGTCGTATGCAGTCCTGATTGTGGCGCTCACCTGCACGGCGCCAAACACGCATACGACCATCATTGGCACCAAGGATGAAGCGACTCTCATCGCTGAAGACGGCACGTCTCCATTCGTCCTCCATTCACGCCTGTCGCGACACCACTGGAGGCGGGCTGCACGATGTTGGGGCGTGAGCGGAAGACGGCCTAACGGTGTGCGGGACCGTAGCCCAGCTTCATGGAGACGGTTGCGAATGGTCCTCGCCGATACCCCAGGAGCAACAGTGTCCCTAATTTGCTGGTAAGTGGCGGTGCGTAGGATCCTACGGTCTTGGCGTACATCCGTGCGTCGCTGCGGTCCGGTCCCAGGTCGACGGGCACGTGCACCTTCCGCCGACCATTGGCGACAACATCGATGTACTGTGGAGACCTCACGCCCCACGTGTTGAGCAATTCGGCGGTACGTCCACCCGGCCTCCCTTGTGCCCACTATACGCCCTCGCTCAAAGTCCGTCAACTGCACATACGGTTCACGTCCACGCTGTCGCGGCATGCTACCAGTGTTACAGACTGCGATGGAGCTCCGTATGCCACGGCAAACTGGCTGACACTGACGGCGGCGGTGCACAAATGCTGCGCAGCTAGCGCCATTCGACGGCCAACACGCGGTTCCTGGTGTGTCCGCTGTGCCGTGCGTGTGATCATTGCTTGTACAGCCCTCTCGCAGTGTCCGGAGCAAGTATGGTGGGTCTGACACACCGGTGTCAATGTGTTCTTTTTTCCATTTCCAGGAGTGTATTTGTGCCACCGGCTCCTCCTAGTCTGCAGAGGAGCGTCTTCTAGTATTCGTGGCTGCGATACTTGTCAGAGTTCTGTTGTCCGTATATCAAAAACGGTCCTATGAGCTGAGGGTTCACTATCCCATACCACACGATTACACTCCACGGACGCTGACGTTCTATCTGACGGAACAAACGGGGTTGTCAACAAACAAATCATGTTTCGGCGGTATATCTGGCCATGATTGTCAAATGTGTCTTCATCGCTAAACAAGATTTATGATAAATCTGGAGTATAATCGTCTCCATGCAGCTCTTGCTGGAGAGAGATGCGATTGGGATGGAACCTATGTCGAAAGAGTATGCGGAGGGCACTTCCCTGACTCATCCCACTTCCTCAGGCGATAGTGGGAGGCTACCATGCGGATCAACAGCAGCAGCATCAAGAGCATTAATTTGCCCCTCTTCTGTCTTCACCTGTTTCGTTGTGTTACGTTGTCTAAGTGTTACACTACCAAATGCAAGTGACTAGTTGGAGAGGCTCATAAATAACTGCCGAAAGACTGACGTCTATTGGGATATCTTCCTGCATACGCCGCATAAGAACGAACTGCATTCTTCCAACAATCTTTATATGCGATGAGCCTGTCGACTTTTTCTGTACTGGCAAATTCCATCGACCACTCACGATCTACTGCTTGGACTTTCTCACAATAACTGACCAGCAAGTAGAAATGCGCTCAAGGAACACACGAGCACAATATAAGCAAACATAATAAAATCGTACCTGACACCTACACAGGTGGTATAGCACAAATATGTGCCGTTGCGGAACCTTTCAGAAAGCGATAGCTCGTAATCGACTCGCATTAGAATCTTGCAACGAACACCACTGACATTCTAATTTACCCTACGTTTAGTTCGTTACTGTCAATAGGCACAGTCTACTAAAAAAATGTATGTTTGCACAAAAGGTACACTTTCTAAGTATTATTACAATCTGTTTTTTGGCTAACAGTACGAGCTCCTGACTATCAACCCAACCTGTGAAAACCGTACACCGATAGCACTTCCTGTTTCCACAAAATTTGCGGTGCACGTTTTAGGTGGTTTACCCTGTGTATATTCTTTTCTGCAATTGAACATTCCTGGACATGTTTGACCATCCAACGAAATGACTGTCAAACACACTCCCGCACTATCCAATGTATACAGCAACAGCACTTGTCTCATAAAATGAATTAACGTTATAACCACAGTTGAGGATCTATAGCTGTAAAAAAATTCGAAATTAATTCGCTAGATTAGAATTACTCAACATCACTTTCGTTGAGTATAGATCAACATTGTTCTCGGTTCCTCGTCTGATTCTCCCTGTTGTGGGAATCCAAGAAATGTTGAGAGCATTATGTGCTGAATTCAGTGGACTACGATATAATGATATAGACATTGTGACGTATGAAAGTTAGGGTTGGCAAGGGTAGCATGCACGGAGATCAGAAAAACTTAAGTAGACCGCTCATGATATGCGGTAAATCCTGGTTCATATCGAGGTCTAAGATTCTTTTATGTTACTATTCGATAGTAGATCTGTATCTAATAAAGCATTTAGCGAATTAAATTCGAACAATAGAGAATCTCATCGTTCTCGTCAGATTCAGTCACCTGCCAGTCAGAGGTTATAATTACCTCTGTGACGGCAGTCCTGTATCTTACTTAAAAAGAAATGTCAGCGAGATGAGTAGCTCTTACATTCTGTCAACACAGTCCCTCGCAAATTTCGAACGGAGACACAAAATTAGACCCCTAATGCAATCGAAATGATATATTGAGCTGCTTCGCCATCGATAAATCAACAGTGGTTACTCCCTCTTCATAATTCACTGCACATTCTCAATCATCTACGAACTATCTTCTACAAAAAATCTCCATATAAAATATCTTACACAGAATTTCTGCAACGTTTCATCACTATGCAGACTGCTTTGCGTTCAGCACCAGGTAAGAGTTTCCTCATACAATTTTTATAACATCTGTCTCCATATATTTCAGTACACATTAGCCTTCTTCATGTTACTGTCTAAATTAGATCACTGACCATAAGACAAGACGTCCACCTGCGTATGAAAACTATTTAACACCACTACTTCATACTAAATCAGACACAGCATCAGTTCAATGAATCAATCCACAGAATTCTCTCAATTGATCTTTCAAGCAATTCTTAGTAAAGTTATGACAGAATTATATCTTTCATCTTCATATTCTCCTACAGTACTGCCACAGCCTTGGAAAAATAGTACACTCGCTCCTTTCGGTCCTAACTGGTCCTTGTTCATATGCTGGAGTTTCGGAATTTTGCGTACATTACTGGCAGCATCTACTCTCTTCTTCTAATAATAAACTAACTTCTATATGCACTCTTTACATCTTACATACAAACCTGAACAGAAGGTTTTGCTTCAGCCTCACGTACCTCCGGTCGAGTCTATCAATCACCTCAATGAACAACTGTTCATGCCCTTCTTTATCAAAGTTGGCCTCCTCTCGGCACCCAGATTGCCTCTTGGTTTCTAGGCGTTCCTCTAGCGCGATCATAGCCCATCTCCAGTACCCCGTACAATCCAACATATAATTTCGTAATCTCTGGCCGACATTGATATAATCCAGATGGGATCATCCCGTGTCTCCAGGTCTTTTCCAAGAGCACCTCCTCTTTTGTTTTGCTGCCGAATCTGATGAGAACAACTCTACCACTGAACTATTCATAGTAGCTAACCTTCTACCCTGCTTTCCTATTCATAAATGATTCTTCTCCCGTTATACCGTTTTCTTTTGCTGTTGGTATTACGTTATATGCGTTTCACTAAAAATTCTTGTCTTCTTTCCATACCTTTTTACTGACCCCCACTACGTCTGGACTGAGCCTTTGCACCATGCTCCGAGTCGAATGTTATCCCTTTGTTGGTTATTCCATTTTTTCCTCTTGTTCCCTTTTCGCTTTCGGCAGTCAGCTCCAGAGATCCAAATTGGGGACTAATCCGGAATTTTCTGCCAATGGAGATCACATGCACCAATTATAGTCAAAAGATTTCTCAGTGACATTATGAACGTAGGTACGCATAATATATCATCCGAAATAGAGCTAAACGCATTCTCTGAAAATTATTTCAAACAGTTAGTTCATGAGCCAACGCGAATAGGATACTGTTGTGAAACCACACTTGACAACAAATAATCCTGAGCTAACGACGAGCATCAAAACCGATTCAGGGATTAGTGAACATAGGGTTGTCGTGGCGAGACTGAATTCTGTAATCCCCAAATCCTCGAAAAATTAGCGAGAAATATATCTATTCAAAAAAGCAGATAAAAATTCACTTCACACACTCCTGAGAGACAATCTCCAATCATTCCAAATTAATAATATAAGTGTAGACCAGATGTGGCTTAAATTCAAAGAAATAGTATCGGCAGCAATTGAGGAATTCATACCAAATAAATTAACAAACGACGAAGGTGATCCTCCTTGGTACACAGAACGGGTTAGAACACTGTTGCAGGAAGAACGAAACAAACATGCCAAATTGAAACAGAAGCAAAATCCCCAAGATCGTCCATCTTTTACAGAAGCTCAAAATTTATCGCGGACTTCAATGCGAGATGCCTATAACAGTTTCCACAACGAAACTTTGTCTCGAAACCTGGCCGAAAATCCAAAGAGATTCTGGTCGTATGTGAAGTATGTTATAGGCAAGAAGCAATCTATGCCTTCTCTGCACGATAGCAATGGATATATAGGGTGATTCAAAAAGAATACCACAACTTTAAAAATGTGTATTTAATGAAAGAAACATAATATAACCTTCTGTTATACATCATTACAAAGAGTATTTAAAAAGGTTTTTTTTCACTCAAAAACAAGTTCAGAGATGTTCAATATGGCCCCCTCCAGACACTCGAGCAATATCAACCCGATACTCCAACTCGTTCCACACTCTCTGTAGCATATCAGGCGTAACAGTTTGGATAGCTGCCGTTATTTCTCGTTTCAAATCATCAATGGTGGCTGGGAGAGGTGGCCGAAACACCATATCCTTAACATACCCCCATAAGAAAAAATCGCAGGGGGTAAGATCAGGGCTTCTTGGAGGCCAGTGATGAAGTGCTCTGTCACGGGCTGCCTGGCGGCCGATCCATCGCCTCGGGTAGTTGACGTTCAGGTTTATACCAACGTTTAATACACCACCTATCAGGAGGTTTAACATCATACTTCGTTCGAAATGCACGCTGAACAACTGTCGTCGATTCACTTCTGCCGTACTCAATAACACAAAAAGCTTTCTGTTGAGCAGTCGCCATCTTAGCACTAGTCAACAGCGCCTCAAGCGAACAAATGTACAACTAAATGAAACTTTATAGCTCCCTTAATTCGCCGACAGATAGTGTTTAGCTCTGTCTTTTGTCGTTGCAGAGTTTTAAATTCCTAAAGTTGTGGTATTCTTTTTGAATCACCCTGTACTATCGAAGACAGTGCTGTCAAAGCAGATTTACCAAACACAGCCTTCCGAAATGCCTTCACAAAAGAAGACGAAGTAAATATTCCAGAATTCGAATCGAGAACAGCTGCCAACATGAGTAACGTGTGTGTAAATATCCTCGGAGTAGTGATGCAACTTAATCACTTAATAGAAACAAGTCTTCTGGTCTAGACTGTATACCAATTAGGTTCCTTTCGGAGTATGCTAATGCATTAGCTCGATACTTGACAATCATATACAACCTTTCGCTCGACGAAAGATCCGTACCCAAAGATTGGAAAGTTGCACAGGTCACACCAATATTCAAGAAAGGTAGTAGGAGTAATCCACTAAATTACAGGCCCATATCGCTGCCCGCTGTGGCCGAGCGGTTCTAAGCGCTTCAGTCCGGAACCGCGCTGCTGCTCCGGTCGCAGGTTCGAATCCTGTCTCGGGCATGGATGTGCATGATGTCCTTAGGTTAGTTAGGTTTAAGTAGTTCTAAGTCTAGGGGAATGATTACCTCAGATGTTAAGTCCCATAGTGCTTAGAGCCATTTGAACCATTTCAACAGGCCCATATCGTTAACGTCGATATGCAGCAGTATTTTAGAACATATAATGTGTTCGAATATTATGAATTACCTCGAAGAAAACGGTCTATTGATACACAGTCAACGTGGGTTTAGAAAACATCGTTCTTGTGAAACACAACTATCTCTGTATTCACATAAAGTGTTGAGTGCTATTAACAAGGGATTTCAAATCGATTCCGTATTTCTGGATTTCCTGAAGGCTTTTGACACTGTACCACACAGGCGGCTCGTAGTGAAATTGCGTGCTTATGGAACATCGTCTCAGTTATTTGACTGGATTTGTGATTTCCTGTCAGATAGGTCACAGTTCGTAGTAACTGACGGAAAGTCATCGAGTAAAACGGAAGTGATTTCTGCCGTTCCCGAAGGTAGTGTTATAGGCTCTTTGCTGTTCCTTATCTATACTAACGATTTTGGAGACAATCTGAGCAGCCGTCTTCGTTTTTTTGCAGATGAAGATGTCGTTTATCGACTAATAAAGTCATCAGAAGACCAAAACAAATTTCAAAACGATTTAGAAAAGATATCTGAATGGTGCGAAAAGTTGCAGTTGACCCTAAATAACGAAAAGTGTAAGGTCATCCACATGAGTTCTAAAAGGAATTCGGTAAACTTAGGTTACACAATAATTCAGTCTAATCTAAAGACCGTAAATTACAATTACGAACAACTTAAATCGGAAGGAACACATAGAAAATGTTGTGGGGAAGGCTAACCAAAGACTGCGTTTTATTGGCAGGACACTTATAAAATGTAACAGATCTACTAAGGAGACTGCCTACACTACGCTTGTCCATCCTCTTTTAGAATACTGCTGCACAGTGTGGGTTCCTTACCGGGTAGAACTGACGGAGTACATCGAAAAAGTTCAAAGAAAGGCAACACGTTTTGTATTTTTGCGAAATATGGGAGAGAGTGTCATATTAATGATACAGGATTTGGGCTGAATATCATTGAAAGAAAGGCGTTTTTCCTTGCGACAGAATCTTCTCACGAAATTCCAATCACCAACTTTCTCCTCCGAATTCGAAAATATTTTTCTGACAGCGACATACATAGGGAGGAACGATCACCAAGATAAAATAAGGGAAATAAGAGCTCGTACGGAAAGATATAGGTGTTCATTCTTAGCGCGCACTATACGAAATTGGAACAGAGAATCGTGAAGGTGGTTCGATTAACCCTCAGGCAGGCACTTAAGTGTGATTTGCAGAGTATCCATGTATATGTACATACATGACTGCAACCAGTTTCGATGGATTCTTTTCATCATAACTGCAACGCCAGCTTTTGCTTGTACGTTTACATTTACTCCAACGTACATCGCAATATAAGCATTATCTCCGTTATAGTCTTTAATATCTTATTTAGTTTCGATATTAAAGCTATATCAATTTTACAGTGTTTCAGTCTTTTCTTGGTTATTCCACTTTAATGCACACTCCTGTAATATTCCTTGTGACTATTTTCCAAATTTTTGCATTTCTTTTATTCTTAGTCTTTTTCCGCACATCAGTCATCATCAGAACGTCAGTTCGTTTTTGTACTTGATCTTTGTGAGTAATGCAATATATCCCCTGTTACAAGACACCAACCTGTAACTAAGGTAGCTAGGTGGTGCAGATGCCACCTTTGAGTGTCCCAACACACCTGTTTTTCTTTTGACGTTGTCTCTGTTAGATGGTCACCCTCACTGCAGATATGAAAAATTCACTCCAAGTTTTCCAGGGTGCCATTCATCAAGTTTGTCTCCTATCAGAGGGTCCTCGCAAACAGAAATATTTTGTTAATTACAACGATTTAATCTTACTCTTGAATTATTGTATCATACACCATTTTATACCGTCAACCAACCACAGTTGCTCACTCATAACCCTGTTCAGATGGCGTTACTTGCTCTCCAGTTGAAAGATGTATGTTAATTTAATTGCCCAGAACTCTCAGCCAGGTACGTTAAACTACAGTGTTGCCTCGTCACATTTCGAATAATTTTCTCCAAACCTACAGTTCCCACCAGAGCACAAAACAAATGTGTCAAGTAACAATATTAGGGAACGATTTCTTCCCGAATGACAAGGCAAAATCTGTGTCCGTCACTAACCCCATGCCTTGTTTATCATGATTGTGTAACATTCTTGCTAACGGTGAATCTCACCTACAGGTACACCAGTCACATTTTTGCACATCATATACAATATGATGTGTAAGAATATTTTATCTGCTGCTTATAGACTTACTTGGAGTTCATTGTTAGCCTTTGCGTTGCTGTAATTTTTTAATGGATGGGTCCATAGATTCCTTTTGCAACTGCCTTTTGATTCATCCCATTATACATCGTGACTCCTGTCGACGCTTGTGTGACATCGTGCTACGTCATCCCCCTGATGGTAGGGGTGTTGTAGTACGTGCAGCGAAATGTTGCCTGTAGTCCATCTGCGAGCGAAATCTATAGTAGATATCAAGTGTGGTGTCACCGCCAGACACCACACTTGCTAGGTGGTAACTTAAATCGGCCGCGGTCCTGTAGTACATGTCGGACCCGCGTGTCGCCACTGTGTAATCGCAAACCTAGCGCCACCACATGGCAGGTCACAAGACACGGACTAGACCTCGCCCCAGTTGTACGGACGACATAGCTTGCGACCAGACGTACGAAGCTTTCCTCTCATTTGCCGAGAGACAGATTGAATAGCCTTCAGCTTAGTCCATAGCTACTACCTAGCAAGGCGCCATTTGTATCAGTGCTTATAGCGTACTAATATTCAAGAGAGATGTATTCCAACAAGAGAATAAAAGTTAAGTAACATCTACGTACTTTCCTTCTTATTCATTAATAAGTCTCATGTTCCAGTACTTCAAGCCCGTCTGCGTTAGTTTAGCGTGCACCTAGCTACCTCGTTGTGTCTGGACGGTAGGACCTGGACACAACATCAAGCAAGCAAATAACCCCATAAATTTATCCTCCCGTCGCTCCCATTACCTCATACAACACCGCTAATTGTGTCCAAATACGTTTTTAGTATGTAATGAGTAAAAGAACTAAGAGGGGACAGTAAGAATGCAATTTGGAAAATCAGTTCTTCGGATTCAGAAGGGTGTAACAGCGGATGCAGACTTTCTCCACTACTGTTCAATTTGTACATCAATGAAACAATGACAAAAACAAAAGAAAAATTGAGGTATGGCTTCTATATCAGGGTGAAACGATGTTTTATAGACGTAACCGCACACAGGTAATAACCTGAAAGCAGAGACGTCGATAGTGAACACAGAAATCACGTTCAAGACGAACACCAACGTACAGCAATAACAGGACTGAATCCTGACAGAAAATGCAAGTAATCGTATAAACGTCGAATATTCTATAATATACAAACAATACAATCGTAAGACAAATCAAGTATCTTTCCAAAACGCTAAATGCCAGATAACAAATAATCTCTAGTGCTGAGGTCTGAACGGTCGATCGCCGGCCATTACAGAGTTCGCTATGTAACTCTCTCTCCTGGTGAAACAGCGACTAGCTGCTGCACATGTTCTCACTGGAGCCGACTACAGTAACCTGGATCTAGATATGGTTAATAGACCTCCTGATAACCTCGCTGGCGGATCCTCGCGTTCTGGCCATGTTACATCCTCTTCGCTACGATGAGCATCGTAGGTAACCTCTCCCCTAGGAGCTTCGAAATAGTCGAGTAGGTGTTCGGTCTCCTTACATCTCTCATCATCGATCTGTGCCTCGTCGGAAGGAGGACACGGTCCATACGAACGATGCCTCAGCATTTTTGTCTTCTTGTTGAAGGGTCGTATTTCTCGAATTCAAATGCAACGTTCGATAAGTGATGAAGGATATGATACAGCCCAAAGTAGCGCTTTAGTAACTTTTGCGATAGTGCTACTTCCTGCACGGGTGGAATAGTCCATCCTAAGTCTCATGCGCTGTATCCCGCTGGGCCAGTTGTTGACGTTATAGTACGACGTTATAGTACGACACTTCATCAAGAAGACAAAAATGCAGAGGCATAGTTCGTATGGTCCGTGTCCTCCTTTTGATCGCCCCGCCCAGGGTCCCAGTCCGAGCCAGATACCTCGTTTCATAGATCCTGATGATGCGGTGATCTAAACAGCCGTTCTGAGTATCCGGTGGTTGGGACAGGAATAACGTATCTATTGTAATTTCAGCATCCCACCAGTGGAGCAAAAAATGGTGTGTTTTATGAGAATGTCAGACAGGTAATATTGTATCCCAGTCTCTCATTTTGACATCTACCTATATCGAGAGTATATCTACCAATGTCTAATTAAAGCTTTCTGGGAGTCCATTCATCTATGGATCATAGGTAGTTTTTATCCTGTATGTGATGTCACAACGTGAAATTACCACTAAAACTAGTCGTGACTGGAAAACGTTTTCAAGTTCAGAGATCATAACAAGAGATGCTCCGTGTTTCAAAATTATGTCTCTTACAAAGAACTTTTCTATTTCAGGAATTTTGTGAGTCATCACGACTTCGGTGATAACATAGTGGGTGAGGTTGTAACCTCCCCCTCACTTATCGACCTTAATGACAGTGAAAAATTAAACCGCGTGTACCTAATGGAAATTTGGGAAAGCAATCGTCACCGAAGCTAACCTGTCGGTAAAGAGGGAGGAAAGGGTTACATCTGAATGAAAGGAAAAATGCAAATGAAATTGGTGGAAAATAATTTTGAAAAGGGGTAAAGTTAATAAAGAAAGTAAATGTGCGGTCGTTACGTTAACAATTAATTGGCGTTAATTAGATATTTGAGATTTGGGGAAAATTACGGTCGCCAGTCCTATGGACAACTACTATAATAACTGAAAAAGGAAGGTTATTGCATATATGATTATCACTAAAAGCGTGGCAACTGAAGGTTGACACGCGTTGTGTGAAAACTGAATGTTTGTCAGAAGTAATAAATTTCGCTACACTCTGACTTAATTTAGCAAAAGAATTAATAAAGCCGGAAAATTGAAAGTTAATTTAGTGACTGAAATTAATAGTGAACTTTGGTTCTGAAGCACTACGAAAATCAATAAAATAAGGTTAGTCTTGGGCTACCTCAACAATCATTTCAAAAGCTACTTGAATCTACGCAATTTGGAAATAAGGGATTTAACTTTGAACTTGAATTCTGAACAATTAGCAATAGTAAAATTTAGTACGTACCAAGCTGAGCTGCAGTCACAGGAAAGCTAAAATATGGTAACAAAACTCGCACTCTTAATTTGTGCTTGTGTAATCTAAATATTGTAGCCAGCTATGAATATCTTAACTGAACTTTGGAATTAAAGCAGTGAAATCGAATGATATTACTTTACTGCTGGTGTTTGAATTTCAACGACACTCGAGCTCATTTCGGAAAAGAAAGAAACCCTGCTTGGTAATGCAATTGGGACAATGCGCAACAAAGGTTCATGCTAAGTTGCTGTAATTTTGCGAGGCAAGTGGAACAATTTTAAAGGCTGAGGTCTGCCATACAGTTCTAAACCTTTCCGTGCCTCCAGTCTTCCTTGTTGGTTGATTGAAGGTTTGAAGTCGTCGGTCGAGGAGGTGGCGACAGTCACTCATTGTCGGCCGTCGCTGTTGCAGAAGCTGGATGTTGGCGCGCCTTCTTCTCGACGCTGTCACTAGGCGAAACGGGCTCTTGATGTGCGCCAGCTAATGTTTCCCGTCCGCGACACCGTGTCAGAAAGTATCATAGCAAGTCGAGCGCAATTGCATGCTGCCAAACCCCGAAAGCGCGGCATCTCGCGGGAGCGTCACACAACACACCTGCTCAACCGCACTACTCCAGCCAGACTCCGCTCTGCCAGGCTCTGCCCGCACTCCACGCGGCAGAGTTAAAACTACCAAAGATCCTAAACACTTTGCTTCTCCACACGACCTATCGATGTAATCGTTCGATAGCATAGTCTTCCCTAGACAAGACCCAGCGTAAAAATACAAATAACAAACCAATTATACATCGACATAAATGCATATATATGTATATATATATATATATATATATATATATATATATATATATATATATATATATATAGTAAAACAATTACAATATATAAAGACACAGAAATGTCATATCTTCAGGTAACAAAATAAGGAAAAAAATTTTAGTACAATAGATGGAAATAGGAGGATATGCATTTCCGGCGTTACAAGGTAGAAGGCGCAGAATGATGACTATAGATTAGCGTTTGTTGATTTTGGGAACATACGCCAGAGGTCGATTTCTATTTCCTGGAACTAGGCTGTTGCATGATTTGCCATTGGAATGTTTTATAATGGAGAAGATGTTAATGGCTCCTTAAGGACAGCAGTGTCCTACATTTCGTTAGAGACATGGCCATTGATACCTGTGATTGTGTGTGGAGACTTTATTAATCCCTAGTGATCAGACGTTCGTGTCATGGAAAAACTTCAGGATAGTTAACTGTAGATGAGCTGGGATGACATGCAACCATTTCAGATCACATGGATCGTAGTTTCTACTATACAATGATCCATAAGTTAATGGCATCAATAGTTTTCAGTAGAGCTGGATTTTAAAAATCAATGTTATTTAATACAGGGATGACTAAGGTTTTATCCACACTGCTGCAATGTGCCAAATCATTCCTTGAAAGGCTTCTTGTGTCATGTGATTTTGTACTCATCAGGCCTTAATTCCAGTGTCACCAACCGACTCCATGGATCCTTCAGCATGTTTAGAGAACGGTAGTCCATGACAACAGGGAATGGTTTTGCAAATAAAAGTGGATGGAACTTTTTGATGGCCCAAAAACAACATGGCCCTCTTTTTCGGTTGTTCACCTCAGATTTAGAGACTCTGGAAGCATAAGCTGTCACCTTTCCAGCACCTTCTTGAGCTTCCACTAGAACTGAACCTGTACCAGAATCGCTAGCATCAGTGTGATGTTCTGTCTCGGAATTCTCGTCACACAATACTATGTCTGGAGAAGATGTTAATGTCTCCTTAATGACAGGGGATTGTTATTACATCTTGCCCCAACCCAGAAAAATATTTGAGGTCTCCCTGCCATAGTTCTTGCAATGGACATGCCATGGTACTGAAATCTTTATGAATCACCGGTAGTGTGAACACAGTCGAGAAAACGTGTCATGTCACGGCTGTGCTGAGGAGCTCAAACTTCTGTGATTGCTCTTACTTTCTCTGTCTCAGGATGAAGTTATCGTTATTCGACAGCTGCGCAAAGATTTTCGTTTTTCTGATTGAGGTGGAGGCGTGCAGTGTCAACAAGCTTCAGTACAGTTCTCATATGGCTTAGGTGTACTCCAAATGTCTTCGAGGAATCGACAGTTTCATCCATATAGTAAAGACATGTCGTCCATTTAAGATGTTGAAGCAGTTTCTCCAATATATATTCTAAGATGGGTGGAGCATTATGCCGTCTGAACGGAATAACTTTGAAACAATAGGGGCGATGAGGCTCATCATAGCAGTCTTTCCTTTGAGAACCTTGACAATCTTAGTTTTCCACTAGCTTGTCTGCATGTCCATAAAACAAGGCACTCCTTTCTGGCAGCTCATCTCAGAGACTCTGGAAGCATAAGCTCTCACCTTTCCAGCACCTTATTGAATTTTTACCAGAACTGCACTTGTGCCATAGTATTCATCCATACCATAATGACTTTGGCCTTTCAAGCAGTCTAGCGTGTCATTCAACCACGACAATGAGTAAATATCCCAGATCTTGACATTGTTGAGCTATTGGTAGTCAACACATAAAATTCATACGGTCCTCCTTCCCTACAAGGAGCACAGGAGAGAACCAAGAACTCTCTGAAGGTAAAATGATGTCATCTTGTAGCATCTACCATTCTTATTTCTGTATTATCCATCGTTCAGCTAGTGACACCCTGTACAAGACGTGGCTAATTGGTTGCTGATCCCTAGGGTTAAGATGTCATTTTGCCTTGCTTTGAATTTGACTGTATTTTCTCTACTCAGATCTGAAAGCATATGAAAACTGGTGCCGAACACCTAACATTTAGTGAAGTGTTCATCGGTCAGCTCAGACCCTATTGGCAGTACGATAGTGTTGTCTGCGTTGGTAGCTGACCACGATTCGTCGTCGATGCCTTTGAAAGGCCGTAAGTAGTCTGTTTCAGCTTTGGCTGATTGTAACAGTAAGCACAGTTGTCCTTGACTTCTTGTATTCCTGATGACCGTCGATGGCCTGTAGATTTCTTTTGTACACCTGAGTATCATTAAGCAATCGACGACAGCTTCGTAGTTCAACTGAGCATCTTGGCTGGAACTGCTATCATTGACGATGGCAGGATAAGAACGTTTTCAAGGCAAACAATCGCGCAGAACGATCGTTATTATGTATGTTTTTGCAGTACCTTCATAAATTTGTACCTCTCATCTTCAACAGTCTATGACTGCCTCCAGTGACTCCCGATATGAGAAGGACATTACGACTAGATTCTGTTAAACTGACAGGCTGTAAACGCTTAGTCCTGTTACTGACAGCTGTTCTTGCAATACATGTTCCTACCCGCAGCACTTATTTCCCATTAGCTCAGGGGCTGGTTGTTTTGACGTCTTCATCACCATCATTTCATCCTCATCGACGTACAGGTCACCGAAATGGCGTCACCTCAAAAGATTTGCACCAGGCGATCAGTTCTACCCGTCGGGAAGCCCTCGTCACACGACATTTCATTTCATTTTCCATTAGCGACTTTCTGGCCAACAACTTTCGTACCACCAAACATTGTCTTCTATAGCTGCCAGTAATACGAGTATGTATCCGACACTGCAGAAGGGGAAATCCGTAAGTCGACTAGCACCTGCAGAGAACAGCTTTCGATGATGGCGTCCGTGAAATTTCCTGACGTCTTGGTGTTTGTCGTTTATGGACGACTTGCATCTGTGGCAGCCTCAGCTGCACACAGGATCTCCTCGCGTCAGAAGCTGGGCAAGCACTGGTACATCTCTGCAGTGATAGAGAATGGCTACAGTGTGTCAGGGAGCATGCATGCCCAGGATACAACTTTGGGATTTGTATCACAGGTCGACTACAATCGACTGCAATTGATTGGCTTCAATAGAACTCTTATAATGCTTGATGCCTGGTGGGGTGGTAAACGTCGAAAACTTGTTTTCTCTCTTTGCAGTAGCACACGTATCCAGAGCATCCACTACGTAATTACACAGGAGTATTGTATTCTTTACTCTTAACTGTCTGTTCTTCTGTGGGAGATTATACTTGGCTGTTAGTTGTAGCTGCATTGGTCTGGCGAGGCCGATCGTTTGATGTCTGTGGCATTATGACCGAGATGGGTGACGCCATTCTTTCTTGCCCTTTCGGCTGGTGGCAGAGATTAGTGCCACAGATCGATACACCTTTTCTTCAAAATTCTATATTAGAGAGAAGAGGTCGTGATGCTCTTCTACAACTACAGACATCTGTGAGTCAGTCTTCCTTCTTTTGTGTTATATTTTTCTATTGCATTTCCTCTATGTGACACCACCTGCTGACTTCCTTGGTTGTTGTAACACCCTTCGCCAAAAGAGCTTGGTAATTCCTTTCATCAACTGTGACATTTTGTCAGCTTAGGATTTTCCCCACGACGTTGTTCTTCAGTTGTGGTTCCTTTAGGCTGAATGGCTGCTGATTGTTACCATACATTTTCCTCAGTTCGGCCTGGAATTTATCCCAGATATTGAGCTTCTCTTCTCGAATCTCTGCTTCGCTGTGCCATCCTGGTAAAATTTCATAGTTGTGAAACGCATATTTTCGTTGCAGCTGTTGTACTGGATGACTCTGTCCATTTATTTCATCCCTTTCGTCAGGTTCTGAAAATCTTCTCCGGAGAGCACTGACGGGTGTCTTATGTGCGGCTGACTTGCTGCTGGCTTGCAATCCGTGGGTCTCCTGAATACATGGATCGTGCGATCGATTTACTGCTTGTGCGTCGGTTGATTGCCTCATTGCAGGAGTGGTGATGTAAGTGTTTGTAAGTGCCAAGAGTCTCCACCAAACAATGCTACTTCGTAATCACAGTTAAATCCAAGTCCGAAGGCAGAATTGTGAATGAGGTACGCTAGGCAGTGGACGCACATTTACTATTAACACCAGCCTGCAGCCTGGACTGATCTAAAAATTTTGACGGAGAGTGTCTCTGTTTACACAAATATGGAATGTTCTAGAATTCTGGTATTTATACGGAGCGAATATTTGAGGACATACAATCATGACGTATTTCAAGAATGCCCCACAAGAGATAAGTGCTGAATAACTCTTTTTATAGTCTGTTTTAAAATAACGACCCTCAGCACGCGAGCCAGTGATGCTAACATCCACTCCACGCCGCATGCAACACATCACAGCTCGCACGATTACCAATGATAAGATTCACTAATGACTCAGCAGCCCTCAGTGAGGGTGAGGCATAGTTACAGGACGTATTGAATGGAATGAACAGTCTAATGTACGTAGATTATGTCTGGAAGATATGTGTAAGGCATCGGGAAGTAACTTCCTTGGTATTAGTCAGTCGTAGCGGATAAAATCTATAGGGAGGGATAAAGATGGGAATATACCCAACAAATAATTGAGGAAATAACGTGCAAGTGCTACTACTCTAAGATGAAGAGTATGTTTCAGGAGTGGAAGTGATAGCGGTCCCCATCAGACTTATTGGGGGACTGATGATCGAGAGATTCCTCCTTCCCACTCCTAACCTTTACAAGTGAAAATAGTCTCCCACAGTATCACACTTTGCAATACGCCGTTGCATAAGTAAACGAGGCTTAAGGTGCTGTGTAACTGAGAAGAAGGGTCATTACTCTCATTGTTATTTTATCGCTACATACTATCCTAGTACGGACCTTCAAAGAATTCAATTCGTGGTGACTGGTATATCTTATCTTGGTATTCCCTTCATTTGTTATTCTCAGTCTGAACTGCCTAAGTAATTCACCCGAATGTGAATGGTTCATATCTCCCTCAGATTTCGATGACACCGGGTGAGAACAACGCCCAGTCAACGTGGCGGTATGACCGACAAATTCACGGTATTATCTTTAATTTTAGATGTAATCCTGCGAATCTTAAATAACTGAAGGTAACTAATTGAAAACGGTTAGAATTGTAACAAATCTGTGGAAAATAACTGTCAATTACATACATCAAAATATGACCACTCACCTGAAAGTCAATATTATTTTGATGAAAGTGTCGATAAGTCAGTACTCTTAAGGGCCGTATACAGTGTGATTATCAAAGTCGAATTAGCTGAATCTCCAGGTAACTGTAGAAAATGTTCAGAATACCTCTCCATCAAAGCTGCAGCTTATTCCTTCCGGAAAATTTATCAAAGCCGAGCAAGAGGCTTCCGCCCCTAATTAAGTTGGTTCCAGCGGAGCGTTAAACACTAATGAGAGGAGACGCCGCTGCCATCGGTCGCTGCGATCCCTGCGCCTTCTTAGTCTTCATTCCGCTCTAAGGTCTCCATCTGTTACTGCTCATTACATTCCGTTTCCAACTCTTCTCGTAATTCTACAATAACCGTCTGACTGCTAATATTTCGCTGAAATCAAGAGTAATATTTGATCCACAAATTTCATTTCAGCATAAAATGTCAGTAGTCGTTATTATGACATTACCAGAAATACTGCTACGTACTTTAAGTTTAAAGCTAAAATTAAAGAGAAATTTATTTTGAACATCAGAGAGCAGACACGTCAAACCGTTTATGTATCTCGATTACGAAACGTAGAGTAGACTTTGTCCTAATATGGTTAAAAGTAAACTTATCCATGTTGTAAGGTAACGGATGATGAGGACGTACATGGGAATGTTGCTTTTAAAACGCCCGTGCCTGGAAGTAAACTGTACAGCCAAAGCAGGCCAGGGTGGCCGAGCGGTTCTAGGTGCTACAGTTTGGAACCGCGCGACCGCTACTGTCGCAGGTTCGAATCCTGCCTCGGGCATGGATGTGTGTGCTGTCCTTAGGTTAGTTAGGTTTAAGTAGTTCTAAGTTCTAGGGGACTGATGACCTCAGAAGTTAAGTCCCATAGTGCTCAGAACCATTTGAACCATTTTGTTCAGCCGAAGGGGAGGAGGTGCTGCCAAAA
This sequence comes from Schistocerca nitens, assembly GCF_023898315.1. Taxonomy (NCBI): domain Eukaryota; kingdom Metazoa; phylum Arthropoda; class Insecta; order Orthoptera; family Acrididae; genus Schistocerca; species Schistocerca nitens. The sequence goes on along the minus strand of NC_064615.1, from coordinate 656,463,970 downwards.
TACGTCATATCCGCACGCACAGAAGAGATGCGATGTCATGGCGACAGTGATCCCTGAAATAATATGTGGCTACGTAAAACTCTTAGTGTCACAAGATCCAGTAATGCAGCATTAATTCAGTAGCTAGCATACTGAGCGCGTCGATGAGACGGGTGCAACACTGTTTAGAAGGATTTTATTCTCCAAAAACTACGCAAGTTAACGGCAATACTAATAACAGCTATTTACACAAATTCTTTAAAAACTTACTTGCGATAACCTTAGGTGCTACGTACTGAGATGATTTGCTAAATGAAACATGCTCTTTTGTACACTGAAGAGCCAAAGAAACTGGTACGCCTTCCTAATAATGCGGGGGTCGTGCAATTGAAGTGATATGGTACCCCTGATACTCAGAAATGCGCAACAGGACGTGGCGTGGACTCGACTGGGGTGTGAAGTAGTGCTACAGGAAACTGACAGCATGAATCCGCCAGGGCAGTCCATTAATCTGTAAGAGCACGAGGGGTGGAGATCTCTTCTGAAAAGCACGCTGCAAGGCATTCCAGATATGCTCAATAATCTTCAATAAAATTCTTCAGGGTATCAGACCGCATCGTCATAATTTAAAATGCGCCAACGTTTCGGCCAGCGTTGCAGCTAGCCTTCATCAGGGCCTTACGTTAAACTGCTAAATGAATCACACTTGGTTCCTTAAATAGCTGCACGAGAAAACCGTGTCGTTACTTGATTGGCTGTAGAAAGATAAGGAGGAGGGGTGGAAGGTATGCTTTATTGGTGTTTCCTTTATTATCTGTCATTGGTTGAAATAGCTGTTTTCTATTGGTCTTTACATTAATCCACCCCATTGGAGGAGACGGACGAATAGCGAACAGGTGATGGCTGTGACGTCACACTGTTTACATGCTGTCCAGGAGCCGGCTGCGGCGTGCCATTGCTCTGTGTGCTCGCGACCACTACTGCGGCTCTCCCCGTGTCTGCATGGGCCGCCGCGGCTCTGCCGCCGCTCCGTAGCCCTGCTATTGCAGGCAGCCAAGACCTCGGAAGCTTGTATCCGTCCTCTCTATTCATGTTGGCGGGTCTTTTGGCTATTTCTATCGCCTCTCTAATCTTTCTTTTGAAAGTGAGAGGCTGTTTTGCCAGGACGCGGGCTTCTTGAAAAAATATTGGTTTCCCGCACTCGTCTCGGTGTTCCGCCACTGCTGACTTAGTATGTTGTTTCAGGCGGATATATCTTTCATGTTCCGAGAGCCTTGTGCTGATCGGACGTCCCGTCTCACCTATGTAGACTAATCCACACGCACAACCAATTTCATACACGCCAGCTGTGTGTAGTTTGTCAACTGCATCCTTGGTAGAACCGAGCATGTCTGATATTTTGTTTCTGCTTCGGAAAATTGGTTTGATGTCGGCTTTTCGTAGAATTTTGCCAATACGTTCGGTGACCCCTTGTACATATGGTAACACAGCAATGCTCTGCGCCTCCTTCTCCTCTTCCCTATTATTCTTCTCCCTTGTCGACATGGTGCTGTCTATCATCTGCTTCCCATAGCCATTAGTTCCGAAGATGGACCTGAGGCGTTCAAGTTCTGTCTTCAGATGTTCTTCGTCGCTTATCCTGTACGCTCTCTTCGTTAGCGTGTGCAGGGCGGACTTCTTCTGCGTGGGGTGATGGTGGGAGGAGGCGTGAAGGTACCTGTCCGTACTGGTAGGTTTCCTATACACTTTGTGGCCAAGTGTGCCATCAGGTTTCCGATAAACTTCCACGTCGAGAAAAGGTAGCACCCCATTATTCTCTGTTTCCATTGTAAACTGAATTTTCCTATGCTGTTGGTTAAGGTGCTTGTGGAAGTTCTGTAACTCCTCTTCTCCGTGGGGCCAGATGACGAAAGTATCATCGACATAGCGAAGCCAACAATTTGGACGTAATGGTGCGGACTGGAGGACTGTTTCCTCAAATGCCTCCATGAAGATTTCTGCTGCGATGGGCGATAGGGGTGAGCCCATAGCTACACCGTCAGTTTGTTCATAAAATTGACCTCTCCACTTGAAATAGGTGGTCGTCAGACAGTGGCGCACAAGCTCACATATATCAGGTGCCACGCGTTCTTCTAGGATGTTCACAGTATCTGACACTGGGACATTCGTGAATAGGGATTTGACGTCGAAACTAACCATCAGATCTTGGTCCGTAACACGCATTTCCTTTAGTAGAGACACGAAGTGAGTGGAATCCTTAACGTAGGACTCCGTTTGATGCACTAGGTGTCGGAGCCTAGGTGCCAGTTCTTTCGCTAGGTAGTAGGTCGGCGAATTTATACTGTTTACTATGGGCCTTAAGGGAAAGTCGGTTTTGTGTACCTTCGGTACACCATATATCCTTGGTGCCTGTGTCACTTGCGGGATGAATCTTCTGGCCTTGTCGAAGTGAGCTTGTGCGCCACTGTCTGACGACCACCTATTTCAAGTGGAGAGGTCAATTTTATGAACAAACTGACGGTGTAGCTATGGGCTCACCCCTATCGCCCATCGCAGCAGAAATCTTCATGGAGGCATTTGAGGAAACAGTCCTCCAGTCCGCACCATTACGTCCAAATTGTTGGCTTCGCTATGTCGATGATACTTTCGTCATCTGGCCCCACGGAGAAGAGGAGTTACAGAACTTCCACAAGCACCTTAACCAACAGCATAGGAAAATTCAGTTTACAATGGAAACAGAGAATAATGGGGTGCTACCTTTTCTCGACGTGGAAGTTTATCGGAAACCTGATGGCACACTTGGCCACAAAGTGTATAGGAAACCTACCAGTACGGACAGGTACCTTCACGCCTCCTCCCACCATCACCCCACGCAGAAGAAGTCCGCCCTGCACACGCTAACGAAGAGAGCGTACAGGATAAGCGACGAAGAACATCTGAAGACAGAACTTGAACGCCTCAGGTCCATCTTCGGAACTAATGGCTATGGGAAGCAGATGATAGACAGCACCATGTCGACAAGGGAGAAGAATAATAGGGAAGAGGAGAAGGAGGCGCAGAGCATTGCTGTGTTACCATATGTACAAGGGGTCACCGAACGTATTGGCAAAATTCTACGAAAAGCCGACATCAAACCAATTTTCCGAAGCAGAAACAAAATATCAGACATGCTCGGTTCTACCAAGGATGCAGTTGACAAACTACACACAGCTGGCGTGTATGAAATTGGTTGTGCGTGTGGATTAGTCTACATAGGTGAGACGGGACGTCCGATCAGCACAAGGCTCTCGGAACATGAAAGATATATCCGCCTGAAACAACATACTAAGTCAGCAGTGGCGGAACACCGAGACGAGTGCGGGAAACCAATATTTTTTCAAGAAGCCCGCGTCCTGGCAAAACAGCCTCTCACTTTCAAAAGAAAGATTAGAGAGGCGATAGAAATAGCCAAAAGACCCGCCAACATGAATAGAGAGGACGGATACAAGCTTCCGAGGTCTTGGCTGCCTGCAATAGCAGGGCTACGGAGCGGCGGCAGAGCCGCGGCGGCCCATGCAGACACGGGGAGAGCCGCAGTAGTGGTCGCGAGCACACAGAGCAATGGCACGCCGCAGCCGGCTCCTGGACAGCATGTAAACAGTGTGACGTCACAGCCATCACCTGTTCGCTATTCGTCCGTCTCCTCCAATGGGGTGGATTAATGTAAAGACCAATAGAAAACAGCTATTTCAACCAATGACAGATAATAAAGGAAACACCAATAAAGCATACCTTCCACCCCTCCTCCTTATCTTTCTACAGCCAATCAAGTAACGACACGGTTTTCTCGTGCAGCTATTTAAGGAACCAAGTGTGATTCATTTAGCAGTTTAACGTAAGGCCCTGATGAAGGCTAGCTGCAACGCTGGCCGAAACGTTGGCGCATTTTAAATTATGACGATGCGGTCTGATACCCTGAAGAATTTTATTGAAGATGACAACGGCCGCGGAAGCCTTCGCTTACATGCTCAATAATGTTCATGTCTGGGCAGTCTGGTCGCCAGCGGAAGTATTTAACCTCAGAAGAATGTTCCTGGAGCCATCTGTAGAAATTCTGGACGTGTGGGGTGTCGCATTGTCCTGCTGGAATTGCCCAAGTCCGTCGGAGTGCACAATGGATATGAAACGTACGTGTCACCTGTCAGAGTCGTATCTAGAAGTCTCAGTGGTCCCATATCACTCCAACTGCACTCGCCCCAAATGATTACATAGCCTCCACCAGCTTTAAAAATCCTCTGTTGAGAAGCAGGTCCATGAATTCATGAGATTATCTCAACACCCGTACACGTCCATCCGCTCGATACAATGTGAAACAAGACTCGTTCGACCACGCAACATGTTTCCAGTAGTCAATAGTCTTATGTTGGTGTTCACGGGTGTAGGCGAGGCATAAAGCCTTGTGTCGTGCAGTCATCAAGGGTACACGATTGGGCCTTCGGCTTCGTGGAAAAGTTCGCACGCTGACACTTATTAATGGTCCAGCATTGAAATCGGCAGATTGCGGAAGGGTTGCACTTCTGCCACGTTCAACGATTCTTTTCAGTCGTCGTTGGTCCAGTTCTTGCAGGATCTTTCACGGACAGACCGATGTCGCAGATCTGATGTTTTACCAGATTCTTGATATTCAGGGTACTTTTGTGAAACGATGGTACGGGAACATCATCACTTCATCGCTACCTCGGAGATGCTCTGTCCCGTCGCTCGTGCACCGGCCATAACACCACGTTCAACCTCCCTTAAATCTTGAAAAACTTACCATTGTAGCAGCAGTAACCGATCTAAAAACTGTGCCAGTCACTTGTTGTTTTACATAAGCGTTTGCCGACCACAGCACCGTAATCTGCGTGTTTACATATGTCTGTATTTGATTACGCATGCCTACACCAGCTTTTTTGGCGCTTCTGTGTATTATAAAGTGTGAGAGCCGTTCTTTGATATACTAAGTAGTTTTAACGTCGCAAACAAACATAAATTTTACAGTGCTCCGTTATTTTGGTGAGTGTATGAAATTTACTTAAATCGGCCGTTAATAAAGGTTTTGCCATGTGAGTGTAGTGGATGTATAGCAAATTCTGAGTGCACAGAGTGAATAGCGGCAAAAGATATTTCGGGATTCGTAATAACTATCTATTCGATCTCTGTGTTATTTGTGTATACAGATGTTCAGGGATCAACTAGAACATATACACAATTAGTTGCAAGGAAATCAATAGACCTATAACATAGTTGGTATGTGGCAAATGACTGCGAGAAAGAGTACTAGCGTTATACACGTATAGATTTAATGTTTTCATTTGATGTATTTCAGTGGTGACCATTAAGGAAATTTTCGTTGTAAAGAATAAGTTATGTGACGTCAACTACGTTATAAAAATGGGGGGGGGGGGGGGGCGGACGTATTGTGTGTGGCTCGTGGACGCACTGTGGGTGGGAGTTCGGAATACGCAGTGCAGGCTATATGTGTATTGGCCACGTCGCATACGTAAGACTTTAAGTTCTCCACTGAGTGCTGAGGTCAAAGTGGTTTATCATTCATGAATCATTGTTTTTGGCAGACTATGAGTACTTGCGTATTAGAAAGCGAGCTGAGACGATAAGTTGATAAATACATTACACTGAGTATTATTTTGGTATATTTCATTGTAAGTAACTTAAAAACTGCATACGGATTGCACCACCTCCCCCCCCCCCCCTTACTCGGTCCGATCTTTCCACTGCGCTTACGCCTTTTCCCGCCCGGAATCCAAGCTGCCTTGTATGGCAGATACGTAACCCGACCCAGGCCAAAAGTTTTTTTTTTTTTCTGAACGCTAAATCACAGTCTGGAGCTCTCACTTTTGTCATATTCAATTGTCGCCAAGCCTTGCGTATACCACAAATTTTCGACAAAATTGGTGCTCAACAGCAGACGTGGTAGCCATGTTAGAAACTGATCGCGCACATGTGGTGTTTGATTCGTACGCAAGTTCGCTTTGTTCAGATCAGCTTTGGTGACGAAGTATTGTCGTCAGGATTGTTTTAAAATTATCTTTCTGCTGAGAGGCATCCATTCACCTGTGAAATCACTTTTGTAGGATAACACTAACTTTATTTAATTTCCATCTTAAACAAATATCGTCTTTAGTTACTTACCTTTCATATTTCACTTTACTTTATTGCAGATGTTGCCTTATTTTGTAATTCTCTTTCATATCTATGATACTGAATAAAATCTAACGAATCTACAACCAAGTGGGCGAAAGTGTGGGAAACGGAACGATGGCCAACCACCTATTAGCCATATTATCGAACCATTAATTCTCCTAGGTGACCGCAATTTCTAACGTTAATTTCATCAACGGGAAAGAAGTGGACACCTCTCATGTGGGATCCTGAGTTATCTGAAATCTAAAATTCAAAGTTGAGAAACGGTAAGTTTGCATTGTGGCTCCAAGCTAATCGAATGTGCGACAGCTCAGCAAACGAAATAGAGAGCAGCAAATCTTAGTCAGGGCCAATTATTCTAGAAGACAAATACTTTCAGGAAGGACTTCGTGACACTTAAATCAAATCTCGATGTTAACAAATTTCTCTTCTTCAGAACGCTTTTCTTCCCATTGCCAGTCTCTATTTTATGTCCTCCCTACTTCGATCGTCATCAGTTATTTTGCTTCCCAAACAGCAAAACTCATCTACTACTCATTTCATAATCGAATTCGCTCAGCATCGCCTTGTTTAATTAGACTATATTCCATTATCCACGTTTTACTGAAGTTCACATATATCCTGTTTTCAAGACACATTCCGTTCAACTGCTCCTTCAAATCCTTAGCCGTCTCTGGCAGAATGACAGTGTCGTTGGTAAACTTCAAATGCTTTGTTTTTCTCCCTTGGCTTTAATTCGTACTCCAAAAGTTCTTTCGTTTCCTTTACTGCTTGTTCAATTAACAGATTGAACAACATCGGGGATAGGCTACAACCCTGACTCACTCCCTTCTCAACCACTGCTTCCCTTTCGTGTCCCTCGACTCTTAGAACTACCATCTGGTTTCAGTACAAATTGTAAATAGCCTTACGGTCCCTGTAGTTTACCCATTCTACAATTAGAATGTGGATGAGAGTATTCCGGACGACACTGTCGAAAGCTTTTTCTATACAAATGTTATAAACGTAGGTTTGCCTTTCCTTAACATACCGTCTATGCGAAGTCGCAGGGTCACTATTGCTTGCTGATATCCTACACTATGTCATGAAAAGTATTCAGACACTCCCAAAAACAAACGTTTTTAGTATTAGGTGCATTGTGCTGCCACCTACTGCCAGGCACTCAATATCAGCGACCCCAGCAGTCATTAGACATCGTGAGTGAGCAGAATAGGGCGCTCCGCGGAACTCACGGTTTTTGAACGTAGTCAGGTGACTGGGTGTCACTTGTGTTATACGTATGTACGCGAGATTTACACAATCCTCAACATCCCTAAGTCCACTGTTTTCGTTGTGATAGTGAAGTGGAAACGTGAAGAGGCACGTACAACACAAAAGCGTACAGGCCGACCTTGTCTGTTGATAGAGACCGCCGACAGTAGAAGAGGGACGCAATGTGTAATAGGCAGACATATATCCAGACCATCAACAGGAATTCCAAACTGTATCAGGACCCACTGCAAGTACTATGACAGTTAGGTGGGAGGTGAGAAAACTTTGATATCATGGTCGAGCGGCTGCTCATAAGCCACATATCTCGCCAGTAAATGCCAAACGACGCCTCGGTTGGTCTAATGGGGGGAAGGATTGGACGAATAACAGTGGAAAAACGTTGTGTTAAATGACGAATCACGGTGCACAACGTGGTGATTCCATGGCAGGGTGTAGGTGTGGCGAATGCCCGGTGATCGTCATACTCGCATGTCAGCGTGTGTAGTGTGTGGTGTTATGGTGTGCTCGTGTTTTTCATGGAGGGGCCTTGTTGTTCTGTGTGGTAATATCACAGCACAGGCCTACATTGACGTTTTAAGCATCTTCTTGTTTCCCACTGTTGAAGAACAATTCGGGTATGGCGATTGCATCTTGCAACACGATCGAGCACCTGTTCATAATGCACGGCTTGCGGAGCAGTGGTTACAGGACAATAACATCCCTATAATGGACTGGCCTGCACAGAGCCCTGACCTGTATCCTATAGAACACCTCTGGGATGTTCAGCAACGCTGATATCGTGCCAGGCCTCACCTGCGGACATCGATACCTCTCCTCAGTGCAGCACTGCGTGAAGAATGGGCTGCCATTCCCTGAGAAGCCTTCCAGCACCTAATTCAACGTATGCCTGCGAGAGTGGAATCTGTCATCAGGTTTTAAAGGTGGGCTAACACCATATTGAATTCCAGCATTACTGATGAAGGGCGCCACGAACTTGTAAGTCATTTTCAGCCACATGTCCGGATATTTTTAATCACATAGTGTAGGTACATCTACATCTACATCTATACTCCGCGATCCACCTTACGGTGTGTGGCGGAGGGTACTTATTGTACCACTATCTGATCCCCCCTTCCCTGTTCCATTCACGAATTGTGCGTGGGAAGAACGACTGCTTGTAAGTCTCCGTATTTGCTCTAATTTCTCGGATCTTTTCGTTGTGATCACTACGCGAGATATATGTGGGCTGTAGTAATATGTTGCCCATCTCTTCCCGGAATGTGCTCTCTCGTAATTTCGATAATAAACCTCTCCGTATTGCGTAACGCCTTTCTTGAAGTGTCCGCCACTGGAGCTTGTTCAGCATCTCCGTAACGCTCTCGCGCTGACTAAATGTCCCCATGACGAATCGCGCTGCTTTTCGCTGGATCATGTCTATCTCTTCTATTAATCCAACCTGGTAAGGGTCCCATACTGATGAGCAATACTCAAGAATCGGACGAACAAGCGTTTTGTAAGCTACTTCTTTCGTCGATGAGTCACATTTTCTTAGAATTCTTCCTATGAATCTCAACCTGGCGCCTGCTTTTCCCACTATTTGTTTTATGTGATCATTCCACTTCAGATCGCTCCGGATAGTAACTCCTAAGTATTTTACGGTCGTTACCGCTTCCAATGATTTACCACCTATGGCATAATCGTACTGGAATGGATTTCTGCCCCTATGTATGCGCATTATATTACATTTATCTACGTTTAGGGAAAGCTGCCAGCTGTCGCACCATTCATTAATCCTCTGCAGGTCTTCCTGGAGTACGTACGAGTCTTCTGATGTTGCTACTTTCTTGTAGACAACCGTGTCATCTGCAAATAGCCTCACGGAGCTACCGATGTTGTCAACTAAGTCATTTATGTATATTGTAAACAATAAAGGTCCTATCACGCTTCCTTGCGGTACTCCCGAAATTACCTCTACATCTGCAGATTTTGAACCGTTAAGAATGACATGTTGTGTTCTTTCTTCTAGGAAATCCTGAATCCAATCACAAACCTGGTCCGATATTCCGTAAGCTCGTATTTTTTTCACTAAACGTAAGTGCGGAACCGTATCAAATGCCTTCCTGAAGTCCAGGAATACGGCATCAATCTGCTCGCCAGTGTCTACGGCACTGTGAATTTCTTGGACAAATAGGGCGAGCTGAGTTTCACATGATCTCTGTTTGCGGAATCCATGTTGGTTATGATGAAGGAGATTTGTATTATCTAAGAACGTCATAATACGAGAACATAAAACATGTTCCATTATTCTACAACAGATTGACGTAAGCGAAATAGGCCTATAATTATTCGCATCTGATTTATGACCCTTCTTGAAAATGGGAACGACCTGCGCTTTCTTCCAGTCGCTAGGTACTTTACGTTCTTCCAGAGATCTACGATAAATTGCTGATAGAAAGGGGGCAAGTTCTTTAGCATAATCACTGTAGAATCTTACGGGTATCTCGTCTGGTCCGGATGCTTTTCCGCTACTAAGTGATAGCAGTTGTTTTTCAATTCCGATATCGTTTATTTCAATATTTTCCATTTTGGCGTCCGTGCGACGGCTGAAGTCAGGGACCGTGTTACGATTTTCCGCAGTGAAACAGTTTCGGAACACTGAATTCAGTATTTCTGCCTTTCTTCGGTCGTCCTCTGTTTCGGTGCCATCGTGGTCAACGAGTGACTGAATAGGGGATTTAGATCCGCTTACCGATTTTACATATGACCAAAACTTTTTAGGGTTCTTGTTTAGATTGTTTGCCAATGTTTTATGTTCGAATTCGTTGAATGCTTCACTCATTGCTCTCTTTACGCTCTTTTTCGCTTCGTTCAGCTTTTCCTTATCAGCTATGATTCGACTACTCTTAAACCTATGATGAAGCTTTCTTTGTTTCCGTAGTACCTTTCGTACATGATTGTTATACCACGGTGGATCTTTCCCCTCGCTTTGGACCTTAGTCGGTACGAACTTATCTAAGGCGTACTGGACGATGTTTCTGAATTTTTTCCATTTTTGTTCCACATCTTCCTCAGAAATGAACGTTTGATGGTGGTCACTCAGATATTCTGCGATTTGTGCCCTATCACTCTTGTTAAGCAAATATATTTTCCTTCCTTTCTTGGCATTTCTTATTACACTTGTAGTCATTGATGCAACCACTGACTTATGATCACTGATACCCTCTTCTACATTCACGGAGTCGAAAAGTTCCGGTCTATTTGTTGCTATGAGGTCTAAAACGTTAGCTTCACGAGTTGGTTCTCTAACTATCTGCTCAAAGTAATTCTCGGACAAGGCAGTCAGGATAATGTCACAAGAGTCTCTGTCCCTGGCTCCAGTTCTGATTGTGTGACTATCCCATTCTATACCTGGTAGATTGAAGTCTCCCCCTATTACAATAGTATGATCACGAAACTTCTTCACGACGTTCTGCAGGTTCTCTCTGAGGCGCTCAACTACTACGGTTGCTGATGCAGGTGGTCTATAGAAGCATCCGACTATCATATCTGACCCACCTTTGATACTTAACTTACCCCAGATTATTTCACATTCGCATTCGCTAATAACTTCACTGGATATTATTGAATTCTTTACTGCTATAAATACTCCTCCACCATTGGCGTTTATCCTATCCTTGCGGTATATATTCCATTCTGTGCCTAGGATTTCGTTACTGTTCACTTCCGGTTTTAACCAACTTTCCGTTCCTAATACTATATGCGCACTATTTCCTTCAATAATCGATACTAATTCAGGAACCTTGCCCTGGATACTCCTGCAGTTTACCAATATTACGTTAACTTTTCCTGTTTTTGGTCTCTGAGGACGGACGTTCTTTATCAACGATGCTGATGTTCTCTCTGGTAAGCCGTCAGGTATTTTATCGTTTCGCCCAAGGGGGGGTCCCTCTAACCTAAAAAAACCCCGTGTGCACGCCACACGTACTCTGCTACCCTAGTAGCTGCTTCCGGTGTGTAGTGCACGCCTGACCTGTCTAGGAGGGCCCTACAGTTCTCCACCCAATAACGGAGGTCGATGAATTTGCAACCATTATAGTCGCAGAGTCGTCTGAGCCTCTGGTTTAGACCCTCCACACGGCTCCAAACCAGAGGACCGCGATCGACTCTGGGCACTATGCTGCAGATATTAAGCTCAGCTTGCACTCCGCGTGCGATGCTGGTTGTCTTCACCAAATCAGCCAGCCACCGGAAGGAACCAAGGATGGCCTCAGAACCCAAGCGGCAGGCGTCATTCGTTCCGACATGTGCTACTATCTGCAGCCGGTCACACCCAGTGCGTTCAATAGCTGCCGGAAGGGCCTCCTCCACATTACGGACGAGACCCCCCGGCAAGCACACCGAGTGCACACTGGCATTCTTCCCCGACCTACCCGCTATTTTCCTGAGGGGCTCCATAACCCGCCTAACGTTGGAGCTCCCTATAACTAATAGGCCCGCCCTCTGTGACTGTCGGGACCTTGCCGGAGAATCGGCCACTGGCCCAACAGGCGAGGCATCCTGTGGTGGCTCGGAAACGATGTCATCACCACTAGGAAGCACCCCGTACCTGTTGGAAAGGGGTAAGGCAGCTGCCACGCGGCCAGATCCCACCTTCGCCTTTCGGCCAGGCACGCGCGAGCCCACCACTGTCCGCCATTCACCCTGGAGTGATGGCTGACCGGTAAGATGCTCACTGCCGGAAGACGCAGCGACATCAGGGGTTCCATGCGATTCCAAGGCCACCGAAGTAGGCATAGGTCTCACCACAGTTGCCCCAACGCCACTACGAGCCGACGCCTGCGCCTCGAGCTCGATGAGCCTAACAGACAAAGCCTCCACCTGCCCCCGAAGAGTGGCCAATTCTCCTTGCGTCCGCTCACAACAACCACAGTCCCTACACATGACTATGTTTACCCTACTCTATACGGTGACAAATTCCCAAGATAATCTTCTGATGAGCTACTCTGATAATCAAGAAACACTCACTGAAATACGAGACGCGAAAACTACGCTAGGTTTTCCCAGAAAAACTATTTAAAAGCTAAGCGCAGCAAATAAGTACAAAATAAATTTCTCTCCTAACGATCAAGAACTGTTAGTTTCTATGCAAAGCAGATAAACACAAATAGAATCCCTTCCTTAGTGGAAGGTCGTAAACAAAATGCAAAATAAACGCTTTATACAAACAGTACTCGCTGCTGCTGGTGCTCTCGCTCTGGCTATTTGTTTCTCCATTCTTTCCATCATTTACATTAATAATACCTTTCTCTGCGGATACATCTCCCAAATAACCCTTAAAAACCAGTGAAATATGTAACTCCACTAATAAAATGCTCTCACTTTTTATTTTAAAATTCAGTAAGGCACTTCTCCTTCTTTCTTAACTATACTCTAGCAAATAATACTCCTTACTTTTCAGTTACCCGTTCAATAAATCAGATTCACGTTAACGGTAAAATTACTATCTTCCACTCAGTTTCATCAAATTAAGTAAAATACAGTAATAACTCTCCTCATTTTTACGACTCAGTAGTAAATATTAATTATTATGGAAGAATCTCCTCTTCCCTTTCATATTCAATCTATAGTTTCCGGCTACTATATAATATATTTTTCCTTACTGGAATCTAGAAGTAATTGTAACGTTAGCTACCCCGGCAGCTGTGGCCGAGCGGTTCTAGGCGCTTCAGTCCGGAACCGTGCTGCAGCTACGGTCGCAGGCTCGAATCCAGCCTCGGGCATGGGTGTGTGTGATGTCCTTAGGTTAGTTAGGTTTAAGTAGTTCTACGTGTAGGGGACTGATGACCTTAGATATTAACTCCCATAGTGCTTAGAGCGATTTGAACCATTTTTTTGAACGTTGGTTACAAATTAATTTCAAACAAAGAGCTTTATTTGAAAATCGAAAAACTACCTGATATAATGAGGAAAGAAGACTGCGGGTTTATGGACACATATGTAGAATGGATAATAACAGACTAACTATGCAGAACCTCAATCTACTAAACAGCTACAGGTCCGAACCCACACTACAAGTAGAATGGACATAATAGATACCACAATACATTTCAGACAAGGCTGGATTTCAGGTAAGAAAGAGGTTTGCAGAAGGCGGGATGTGTACAGCCTCGAGAAATGAAGTAAGTCTACCAGCAACGACAAGTAAACACAAATAATCCAAAACAACGTTGTTTTATCTCACCCCCCAAAATGGTTATGGGAATGAATATTCCTTATTGTTTCATAAAATCTTCGTCTAGTATAAACTAATCTCTTCCTGTTACCGAAGAGTCTCACTAACCATAATTTATTACTTATTTATACCACAGCATTGTTTGTCACTTATTATGTTTTAGACCACCAAATATAGGGCAGAGAGGAAAGGAGAGAGAGAGAAACAAGGTAACCGTTGGTAATTGACTGAATTCAGTTGTTCCATTCAACTCACGAGAAGGGAATTCTGTTGGAAAGTAACATTTGATTATAGTGACAAGATTTTCTATTACGAATTTCGACTCTGTAAGGGTTTTGTGTTGCCGACAGAAATGTTTTCCCCTCCGTTCGTTCTGAAGTACCACATATAACACGTTCCGCCGTCACGAATCTCTTGCACCATCGGAAATCGGCTGCTGCGCTGGAGCCGATAGAAAATTTCATTTGCGTCTACCACCTTGCCTCTGTATTGTGCAGCGCCCCGAGACCAGTAAGAGGTGAGGGGAAGAAAGACTGGGAAAAACAGATAGAGGAAACGGTCAAGAAGTGATGTAGGTGCTGAGAACCTAACCTTCCAAGCTTCTTGTACGATAAAATATTTCTCACCACTACATATTCTGACATACTACTTTTGTCATTCGGATTGCACGATGGTATCTCTCCGTGTCTTTAATTTCTTCTCTCTCTGCCGCTCTTCTCAGAGAGAACATGTTCCCTCCTCACACATATATTGCTATTCTTTGACTTCTTGAGGGCATATACTTTTTTTTAGATGCAGCAGCTTCGCATTAGGGTTTTATTGAACGGAATTGTTGGAACCTACAAATTTCTTGTTGCATACTCTCCCTAGAAGGGCATGGTGCTGCTAATTATCTGTTCACATTTCAGAACGTATTATTATTTTCTTCATCGGGACAATTCTGTGTCTCTTAAGGAATTAAAATTGTGTTATATGAACTTCATCTACAACTGTAAATATTTGCAGCAACCCATCCAGCGCTTTCAGCGAATAGTACATTGCCTTTAATCCCATTTGCCACAAATGCTTCTCACTAATATTTCAAAAACCAGCTTCGAACGTTATTGCAATTAACACTGGAAATGTGCATAACTACAAAAAAATAAAAGAAAATCGTTCTCTCTTCACCTTTGAGAGTAACCTACAAGAATATATGAAAATACATGAATCCAAACTACGAAAGGATAAAAAGATAAAAGCTGCTACGATACCTTCGATTGTAATAATTTTGCACATTACAGTACGACAACTGTTGTACTCTCGGTAGAAGTGAGTTATGTCCATGCACTGTGAAAAGCTTCCATTGAAACTAATGTAACTGGTGTTTTTGGAAGTAGCGTAGGTTTTACTAGCTTGTACTGTACAATAGGTCGCTAGAGCTTTTGCTACTCACTCACATAAGATGATGTCGACTATAGTTGCGAGGCCTTCTGTGTCATGGTGGAACAAAAGCGCACTTGCAGTAAACAGTTCATTAATTGAAACATGTTGCTATCACAGCGTTTTGTTGACTGACGGTGAAAATAAGTTGTCGAATGGAGTGGCAAATTATAAAATAAACACATTATAATGTATGTTCTACATTATACCGTTGAACATACAATATTGCACCTTTCATTTACAGTGACGAAATCGTTTTGCAAAGAAACGACAGAAATAGCCGTTAATATGGACTGGCGAATCTTAAGGAGTAAGGTAGCGTCTTCTTAAGTATCATGCAGCATAGTTCTCAGCACTGGATGTAAATTTAACGTAGCGACCACACTTATCACTTGTAATTTGTCTCTTTCATAACAGACGGCCCAAAAACGATACGACATCAATGTTCTGAGTTGCGTAAATGATTAATTACATTCCGTGCCACTGCCGGACGCTCAGAATTGTAGATACTGCACACATGCGACGAATACAAGCATCATATACAGTTTGTGAAAGTGTAGAAATTAGCCTCTGTATGGAACAGCCCACCTCCAATGACGAAATGAAAGGCAAATACCACAAGTCCTAGCTTCAGATTCCAAGGCACATTGTGAGACTTAACGACAACATCAAGTGGACTTAAACAGAATTTAATTTAAACCAGTGGATATTCAACGAAGCAGGCGCAGCGTCTAATTTCTTCCCTACAATTTCAATAAACTGAAGTATGTTCCCTTCTGTAAGATCGGTTTGCTTGACGTGAATAAGCCAGTGTTGGCAGATATCATCAAGATAAATTATGAGAATTTTGGGTGCTAGTAGACGACCACAAGCATTTACGTCCTCGGCGAGCGCGCGCAAAGCTTGGATGCGGTGGCTGCAAACGATAAACGTAGAATTGATTGATTCTGTATTCGGAAAGCATATGGGTTTAGTGCCCTCCAAACAATCCATGTGAGCTTGTATGATTCTCTTTTATCGCCGTAATGTCCTGCAAGGATTTGCTTGATTTCTTCATGTGTGTCAGAGATCACAGCGATATCATCGACTACGTACTTTGGTTGCCTTTCTAATATGTGATCATGAATGGTCGGTATCGTAGCATCCTAATCAGTCGTTAGCTGCAACTGTTCCCAAAAATGAGCCTAAGTGACATCATCTCCAGGAAACGGCTGAAGTTTTTTTGTGCGCCGTCTAATATTAGATGTTGGAACAATTGAAGTCATAACAGGTTGTATATCATTAATGGTAATGTGTACATCCTGATAATTATTCTGTAGCAGTTGTTTTCACAGTAGTAACTTCAATACCAAATCAATTATTACAGTAAACAACCTTGAAATGTGTATTCCATTTTTTACGGAACAGATTACGGCCTCGTCGCAGTCGCTTGCTATGTTGGAACAGAATTCTTTATGTGTTTGTTTGTAGACGCAACAGTGATGCCAATTCATAGAGAACCACGCACACTAAAGAAATTCACCGCCATGCAGGCATGCGGATTTTTGAGAAGCGGCACCGGAAAACACAGCTGCTTCAAATTGAAAAAGACTAGTCTTTCTCCGATCATCTTCGATGTCAATCACGCGTATTTTATCATTCCTGTGAGAGCGGTTACACTAAATTGATGCAGAATAAAAGAAGGTGCTTTTACGGAATCTTCCGTCGAAACGATTTCTCCTTTAGTCTTTAGCAAGACTGTAGATGTTGAATTTTCTTTGTTTTGAAAATTTTAACATGCCTGTGAAAGTAAACATCAAAACGTCGGCTGATCCGTACAGTCAGCGTTATAGCAGTGAACCTTTCGTCTTTGATATTTTGTTCATTACTGTTCGTCGCATTTGTTCTGGGCGGACGTCCCATGACACCCGTTAAAATTCATCGTTGATCCGTTCACTCAGTCTTTTTGTTACAGAAGGCTGCTAAGCCTCTGACCGAACACGCTGTGGCACCGTCCCGGCGGCCTGAGCCGCTGCACTTCGCTCACTTGATCGTAACATGATGAACGCTACGAATATGGGCATTACCCATAATACTTAAGCATGGATTTTCTCTAAAACTTAACCAAAAACTCATCAAAATCCGTGATTATCAAGTCTGATGGTCTCCTCATTAGATTTTTCTGATATTACACTCATTCGGCCAGACCAGTTACATTTCCTGCGGATCATAGTATTGGCAGGTGTCACCCCTAGCGTTTTTATTGCTGTTCAAGCACTTTCTTTACTCTGACCAGCAGCAAAATTTTATTGACATGGAATCCAAGAATCAATCCGTGCTATGCAACTGGCTTAGAAGCCATTAATGAACGCAACACAGATGAGTAATAAGTGGAATAAGTAGCACTACACAAGTGTCAATTTTTCGTTGCATTCATTTACAGTTCATCATGTACGATGTGTCTGCAACACTGAGTTCCTGTTTCTGTGCTCCTTTAGCGGACGTGCTGTTTGCTGGCATACGAACAGTCCCAGGGGACAGACCGGTGCTAATGGAAGGCAGAAGGCAGGTCGCAAATAGGACGCAGGTGGCTAAGTGGCAACTAATCCCACGGCAGCACAGCACGCCCGACCAGCGTCGACACATATGTATACGTACACACACACACACACACACACACACACACACACACAGTCCACAACAAGCTCACCAGCTCTTGGAATGCACGGTCCACCACGCTCTCACAGTATCACTGCTGCAGAGTTCTTAATTTCAGGCTGAATGTTTCTGAAATAACGTTTTCCAAATTCAACTAGAATGATTGTTTCCATCTACAGGTCCGTTTCGACAATTATGCCTTTTTAAAGTGCATGACCTACCAACCTACTACCATATGGCAACAAACCTAAAATGTTCAGCAAATTGTCAAGAATACAATTGGTAAAAAAGGAGTTCAAAATAGTAGCTGAAACTAGAGCACTGCCTGTGCGAGCCAACTTCTCGTAAGGCACAGAAATTCTTCGTTGTTGAACAAGAACAACGCTTCTAAGTGCAATAGGTTGCTAATTTTACTATTTCTTAGACCATTCCTTGCGCTTTGTCAGCTTATTTTATTACAACTGTTTCGCACTTGGTAGTGTTGTCGTCTCAGCCACTACTTAAATGGTTCAAATGGGTCTGAGCACTGTGGGACTTAACTTCTGAGAACTACTTAAACCTAACTAACCTAAGGACATCACAAACATCCATGCCCGAGGGAGGATTCGAACCTGCGATCGTAGCGGTCTCGCGGTTCCAGACTGTAGCGCCTAGAACCGCTCGGCCACCTCGGCCGGCACTACTCTTAAAGTGTTTGTATACCAACAGCACACATAACGGTTTCTACACTCCCTATGAACTACTGTGTCATTGGTAAAATCTCTGGGCATTAGGACCCTTTTCTTGACAATAAACACCCCCTATTTGACAACGTAAGTTGTCTCTCCAACGTCTTCAACAAATCCGGACGACCCTCATTTCAGCTACTTCCCATTCCCCATACAATGTGTATGTGGAGGTGCCAGTGTCCAACCACTTGATACATAATTTCTAGTACGTGGGAAACATACGACAACACTCACAGCACACCACATTAAACAAATCTCCTTTACTTTACGTCTGTGGTCAAAAATTTTTTTGTCATCAGTCCACCGGTTTCTATCTATAACGACCATCATCAGGTACGTTCTTTAAAAACATTTCCTAATGGACTGCAGCCATAGCGGCATCGTCAAATGTTAAATGTTGCTCGCATACATTTGACCATGCCACTATGGCTGCAGTACATTAGGACATGTTTTTATAGAACATATCTGAAGACGGTCATTATAGACCGAAACCGATAGCCTGATGCCAAAAAATTCTGATCGCAAACATAAAGTAAGGAAATTTATTCTACAGGGTGATTCGGGAAGATATGCAAATATTTTGATATGTTATTCTATAAGTAAAACTAAAGAAAAAAAGTTCATATATTCATTGATCCGTAAATTTTTAGTTACGCGGTTACGGATAATAAAAGATTTTGCTTGAAATTTAGCAATTTCGCTAATATGAAGCCATCGCAAAACTTTACGATGTTAAAGTGAAGCACGATTTCCATTTATGTTGTTGTTGTTTGTTTGGTGAATTTAATGAAACATGTCCCAGACGTCTATCTGCAGTAGATTTCCAGAACATCCACAGAAGCAAAGATTATTATACAAGTAAATTTGTTTACTTCCCATTAAGAATGTAAGAACGTTTATGATCATTGTTGCCTATCGTTAGTGAGTTGTTTCAGTCGTTTCCTAACCTTGAAACGAGTCAGTTTTCGGTGTTGTTCAGTGAAATACTGAGAGTTGTGTGTGTGTGTGTTTTTTACTAACATGAATTCACGTGTACTATGGTATTAATAAAAGCAGACTGACACATTCACACAGTTTCATTTAACTTTATTACCATCATTTTACGAAAATTAAACTCTCTACAACTTCTGTTGAAAATTTTATGCGATTGTCTGGAATGTAAAAAACAAATTGGGCCTAAAATTAAAAATTTTACGAAATTACTTCTTTTCTTTTCTGTATGTTCTGGAAAACTACTGCAGATACACGTCTGAGACATGTTTTATTAGATTCCCGATCAACAACAACAAAATAAATGTAAATCGTGCTGTACTTTAACCTCGTACAGTTTTGCGATGGCTTCATATTAGCAAAGTTGCTAAATTTCAGGCAAAATCTTTTATTAACCTCAACTCCGTAATTAACATTTGCAGACTTATGTTTATAAGTACTTTTTTTTTAGTTTTACTTGTAGAATAACATATTAAAATATTTGCATATCTTCGTGAATTACCCGGTATATTCGGGTCAGTGTTTTATACGTGACCATGTCACAGATTGTGAAATTAAACAAATCCTTCACAAGAAAAACGAATCACTGCTCCTAGTCACGACTGCATTACTTATTACTCCTTTTCATTCCTAGCAACCCTACTTTTCTTAAAACCCAACAAGTCTGCCTCCCACACTGGCGAAACATCCTCCTACTGACCCATCAGCCTCACCTCAATGGTCAGTAAGGTCTATGACTCCATGGTATCTCAACACATCTTTAATCTACTAATCCAGAACCCATCCCTAAGTAAACAACTGTTGCTTCCGTCCCAATTTTAGTTCTGGCGACCTACTCCTATATCTGACAGACATCTTAACCCATCACCATAATAATCGTAAATCGACCACTTTTTTTATTCTATCGCCTGAAAAAAGCCTACGACTTTGTTTAATACTCCAGTCTCAGTCTTCAGGCCTGTACGTACACTTTCAGTAAACTATAGCTGCCTTACTACAAACTTCTTATCTCGCGGGCCACCCTTCCTCAATATTATCAATTCCTGTATCTTTCATCCCACTGCAAGTGTACACCAAACGTTCTGTAAGCTCCTGCGTATCACCTATAGTGCTGGAATACCTAAACCACTCCTCCACTGTGCCGGTGACACCGCCTTCCACATTCCAGAACTCCCAATACTCGAGCCAGATCGTTCTCAATCAGTTCACGTCCTGGTGCAAATCAAATGCAACTCAAGACTGATCCCTCTAAAAGCAAAGCGGTTGTTATAAGACGAACCACTTGCAGTTTCCTCCTACATAAGTTTTACCTTCGACTATCCTCCTGTTGCTCACACCTGGCTGGGATCCTAGCTTTTCCTACACTGAAACCTATGTTTTCCTATAAACCATCTCTCCACATTATACCAGTTCCTACAACCCAATACAAATAAACCTCATACTTAATAAATATTTAACTATCACGAAACACCAATCCACATACCCTCTCTGCGTTTCTTCTTCTAAATGCATGTCTCTCACTTATCATGGGGTAGGGATGTGAATTGTAATGGAGTGCACTAATTGATTTTTTTTGCAACAGCTCGCCACTGTTTTAAAAGTCAGAAATTATTCCTATATGTTATTTAAGATATCAACACACAAAATCATTTTTGATACATTTTAAAACCGTCTGCAAATAGTTTATACTTTTCAGAATTTTGTTCCAAACCTCATATCTTTTAAACTGTTTTATCTAAAGAGTGGACCATTGTTCCACAGCCAGCTCAATCCCATTTCTTTAGTATGAGCGAATGAAAACAGCAATAAAATAGGAAAACAAGTATGAGAGTTTGTTGCTGGAGAGTCCTTCTGGCGTGGCTATACTGCACTTGTTGATCAAGTCATTGCCTTCATTGTAAACGTACATAAATAAATACTCCAATTCATTCACGAGACTTTCATACTTTTGTGTCAGGTATTTTGCGCGAGGAATTAAAATAAAAGCAGTCCACAGCCCCCGTCTGCAGGTTTCCGGAAAACGTATGACATGGTGACCATGATGGTCCTAGGACACTGATTATATTCCCAAATATGTCAATGGCTTGAAGACTTCTTGAGTAACAGAAACCAGTGCAGATAAATGCGAGAACTACCTCACAATCAGCCAATGCGTACAAACTGCTGAGAAGAATGTTGTACACCAAGGACGGAAAAGAAAACAGAAGATTTGATAGTTGACGATAAGTTTGATTTCAGGAAAGGTAAAGGCACCAGAGAGGCAATTCTGACGTTGCGCATGACAGTGGAAGCAAAACTGAAAACAAAAAGAAAGATTCGGTCATAGGGTACGACGACCCAGAAACAGCGTTTGAAAATATAAAATAGTACAATATGTTCGAAATTACGATAGAAATGCGGTGAAGCTATAGGAAAAGATCGGGTAATACGGAATATGTACGAGAACAGAGAGGGAACCGTAAGACTGGAAGAGAAAGAACAAAGTTCTCGGATTAAATAGGCGTAAGCTTGAGAAGAACCCATAAATAACAGAAGAAATACTTCAGTTGATCGATGCAAAAAGGAAGCACAAATATGTTCAAGAAAACTCAGAAATACAGAAATACAAGTAACTAAGGAATGAAACAGATAGGGAGAGCAGGAAAGCTAAGGTGAAACGGCAGCATGAACACTTCGAAGAAATCGGAAACAAAATGATTGTCCGAACGATTGACTCAACTTCTAGTAACGTCAAAACAACCTTCACTGAAAGTAAAGAAAATGGCTATAAGATTAAGAGTGCAATGGAAATTCAATTCTTAAACGCAGAGGAGAGAGCGGGTAGGTGGAAAGAATACGCCGAAGGCATCTGTGAGGGGAAGGACTTGTTTGATGACGCGATAGAAGAAGAAAGAGGTGTCGACATATCAGAGTTAGCAGATCCAGTATTAGAATCAGAATTTAAAAGAGGTCTGGCATCCTTAAAATCAAATAAGTCAGATGGAATAGATACAATTCCATCTTGGGGTGTGGCAACAAAGCAGCTATCCACATTGGTGTGTAGACTGTATGAGTCTGGAGATAAACCATCTGACTTTCGGAAAAACATCATTCAAACAATTCCAATGATTGCAAGAGGTGACAAGTGCAAAATTATCGTACAAGCAGATTAACAGATCATACATCAAAGCTGCTAACAAGAATAATACACAGAATAATGGAAGAGAAAATTCATGATGTGTCAGCTGAATATTAGTTTAGCTTCAGGAAAGGTAAAGGCACCAAAGAGGCAATTCTGATGAGGTGGTTGATAATGGAAGCAAGACTAAAGAAAAATCGATACACCTTCATAGGATTTGTCGAGCCGGAAAAAGCATTCGATTATGTAAAATGGTGCAAGGTGTTCGAAATTCTGAGAACAATAGGGCTAAGATACAGGCAAAGACAGATAATACACAATATATAGAAGAACCATGTAGGAATAATACGAGTGAAAGATCAAGTATGAAGTGCTTGCATTAGAAAGAGTGTAAGAAAGGGAAGTAGTTTTTCGTCCATACTGTTCAATCCACACATCGAAGAAGTAATGATTAATAAAAGAAAGTTTCAACAGTGGAATTAAAATTCAAGGTGAAATGATTTCAATGATATGATTTGCTGATGACATTGCTACCCTTAGTGAAAGTAAAGAAAAATTATGGGATCTGCTCGATGGAATGAATAGTCTAATGAGTACTATATATGTATTGAGAGTAAATTGAAGACGGAAGTAATGGGAATTAGTAGAAATGAGAACAGTAAGACAGTAAACATCAGGATTAGTGATCACAAAGTAGATGAAATTAAGGAATTCTGCTACCAAGGCAGCAAGATAACCTCTGAAAGATGGGGGAAGGAGGACATTAGCGAAAACAGCATTCCTGACCAAGAAAAGTCTGCTACTATCAAACATCGGCTTTAATCTGAGTAAGAAATTTCTGAGATGTGCTTTTGGAGCATAGCATTGTATGGCAACGAAACATGGAGTGTGGGAAAACCGGAAAAGAGGAGACTCAAGGTATTTGAGATGTGCTGCTATAGAAAAATGTTGAAAATTAGGTTGATTGATAAGGTAAGGAATTAGGTTCTCCGAAGAATCACTGAGGAAAGGAATTTGGGGAAAACACTGAGAAGAAAAAGGGAAAGGATGGTAGGACATTTATTAAGTCATCACGGAACAACTTCCATCGTAGTAGAGGAAGCTATAGAGGGCAAAAGCTATAAAGGAAGACAGATATAGGAATACATCCAGTAGATAAGTGAGGATCTAGGTTGCAAGTGCTTCTCCGAAATGAAGAGGTTTGTAAGGTGTCAAAGAAATAATACACCTTAAACTGAATTCCTGAAACGATTCTGGTTAAATCGATGTGTCATACGACATAGTTACATGGAGTTGTATGAATTTTATAGATATGCAGATCGAATAATCATGCTGGCATTTCAGGAATATAAATCACTAACACTCACACTAGTAATTGCACGCAAGTATTTTCCCAGACGAGAGCTACTACATGCAGTTCTGAGGGATGGACAATTTCACGACAGTGGGACACCTAGCGTGTACAATGAGATGCCGGAGCCACTGTGCAGACTGTCGCTAAAAGCTGCAGCCCTTGCCCCTGCTTTCAATGACGACCATTCGGAGAGCCTTTCTACAGGAGCACGGCCAGAAATGGCAGATAAACATCCAGAGAAACCCAACTTAGAACGCTGGTGACTCACTGTAGACACCTGTGTTAAAACTCACATGAAAGAAAAAGTTGTTTATCTCTGTATTGTATAGCAACAGTTAAACTAAGTCCTACGAAAGAAACGACGCCTATGATAGGCTGCAAAAACTCTAGTGGGTGGAGTTATAACGAGTACGAATGCTCTGATTGGCCTGAAAGTAAACGCGCAGCCACCAGCTTTAACATACGCATATTGTAGACTGAAAATTCGGTCTTTCTCTCGCAGCAAATCGACAAGTGTTTGCATGCAAGGTGACTCGTGCCACAGTGAGATGATTCCGAGACCCATTATGTGAACACTTGTTCACAGACTCGTCTTAACTCGTAAGGGATTAAATTGCTAAGTTTCCTAGTATGGAGAATCGCACCGAGAACTGACAATTAACGCTTGTGAGCTATTTGAGGGCAACGACGTACACGATGTTGCAGCCAAATAGCGTGCACCATGCCTGTTAACTTAGCTAGTGAACTACTAGCAGTCTAGATTCATCAAAGATGTAAGAAATGTGATAGACTGGTGCTTAAAAGTTGAGAGAGATTTAGAATAAGTTCTCAGGTTCACAAATCACGCCGACAGCCGCCACTGCCGCCGCTACTACAGCCGCTGACAACACACACTCTTGCTACGTCTGCAAGTTATATTCAATTGACCCTCAGAACTCCGATCGTTTCCGTCTGCCTTTCTGATCAGCCACTTTAGAGTGATTTAAACCGAAAGTTATTGAATTGTTTTTAATGTGTACTTCTTTCTGAATGCTCTTTACCTACCCTCATCCATTAATTGGTTATTTTAATTGCGCATTCTTTCTTAATTTATACCTCTGGTCCCAATCGTATTTAATTTGTTTGTATTTTATCGACCCCCAGACATGGTCATTGTAGTGGACTGACAAGGCAGCCAGTCCACAGAGACGGGTAGCCGAGAGGGCACACGTACACACACGCCGACTGGCGCGAAGTCTGGAACAGGATTCGTAATGAATGTGATAAAGAAAAGAACGTAGCTACTAGAACACTTAACTTTTATATCGTCCTTTGGTATACAGCATTCTTGATGATACAAGTGAGACTATCTTGAGATACATGCTATGGTACAAATGGCGCCTTGCTAGGTCGTAGCCATTAAGTTAGCTGAAGGCTATTCTGTCTCTCGGCAATTGAGAGAAAGGCTTCGTCAGTGTAGTCGCTAGCAACGTCGTCGTACAACTGGGGCGAGTGCTAGTACGTCTCTCGAGACCTGCCTTGTGGTGGCGCTCGGTCTGCGATCCTGACAGTGGCGACACGCGGGTCCGACATGTACTAATGGACCGCGGCCGATTTAAGCTACCACCTAGCAAGTGTGGTGTCTGGCGGTGACACCACAGTCATCAACCTTCGTACTACTAAACAACCTTACAATAATCAAAATATCCACGGGTGTACTGCCGGTCTACAGTGTCCAACGGGCACAATATTTCGGCGATCATACATGTCGCCATCATCAGGTGAACTGACGGACTGAGCTCCTGTGAACGTGCCGGCACGGAGATCCGTACGCTATGGCTGCTCAGAGGGAACTGGGTTCGGTCGCGGCGGGGGCCGATTTAAATACCCTCCGCCCGCGATGCGCTACCTCCGCTGTCCGCGCCCCGCAGATTCCTGTGACTTCATAATGTCAAGAGCACTAGGTCGATGGTCGTGTCTGTATGCACCTTCGTCCAGTCGAGCGGTTAATAGAAATGAGCATGAAGCCACGGGTGATGCTGTGTGCTCCATTCTCCTCTTACAGCTACTTGAAGTGCGGCCATGTATCTGGGCACTGTGTCGTGTAATTATATCTCAGTCCACGGTATCGTCCATATACGCCCGTAATTATATTGTGTTTCGATAAACGATACTCGATGCAGCTGTTATTTGCTGTATAGCAGAGGTTCCCAACAAAATTTTCTCGAGGACCCCCTCATCGAGCATGATTGGTACCTTGTCATCTCACAGTATCAAGTACTTAAAAAAGCCTAATTAAGAGTCTTTTCATACGTTTTCTATTTTTGTTATTCAGAAAAAACATTGACATATTCATCATTGAAAAAAATATTGAGCTTGAAACTTTTTCAATTTGGCCAGCACTGTTATTGTTAAATTTTCGATTATTGCTCAAAATCTTTGTCTTCAAATCTGGGTGTTTAGTATAACAAACTCCTTAAAAAAAATTGAGTATGGACATAAAATGACAGGAAAAAAATTAAATTGGGTGTATTGGTCTTTCAAGTGTACTACACTTGAGATTGCATTGAGTATAAATGTGTGCAAAATAAGAAAACACTAACTACATACAAGGTATTACTTATTTGAAAAAATACAGTTACAACAGAGTACTCTATCAGTATACAGTTAGTTTTAATTTTCAGTTCTTAATGAGTTCAATCTTACCTTTGAGTCCATTATTTCTGAAATATTAGGTTCCAAACTTGAAACTTTCACTCTGAAATCCGACTGCATGTCGAGCCGATTTCTATTTCTTTTTTTCCATGAAAGACATGGAAGGAAATGCTTGCACACCCCGATATGTGGTTGCGGACCCCTCTGACATAGCTCGCGGACCCCTGAGGGTCCGCGGACCACCTGTTGGGAACCACTGCTGTATACTGTTGAATACAGAAAGTTATAATAATTGCTCACCGCGAGACTCAGGGGGCCATTTACCTGGTTTTGGTGTCGCACTGAAAGCATACGAGACAAACAGAAACGAACGACAAACCACTCTAGCGTCGATACGGGGCGCAAACGGGAAATTCACTGACGTAAGCGCCTTTCATGAAGAGCAGAGTGTTACGCCCCGGCGACTGGAAAGGAGGATGTTAGAAACAGCGTAACAGGTCGACAATTCACGTGCTACAGTCGCGAATATATGTGGAGTGTCGTTGAAGGCCAGTGAAATGAAGAGTAGACTACAAGTTATGGATCTCCACCCCTCGTAATCGGAGGCTTGTCCGCTCATTGAGGCAGGATGACAGGCGATCTGTGTCGGATCTGATAACAGACTATAACACTGATGTTTGGACCGCACCGTTGGGTACAAATTGTGAAACGTAGGGCTCCGCAGCAAACGGCCCCTATGCGTTCTCAGGCTAAAAAAATGGTTCAAATGTCTCTGAGCACAATGGGACTTAACTTCTAAGGTCATCAGTCCCCTAGAACCTAGAACTACTTAATCGTAACTAACCTAAGGACATCACACACATCCATGCCCGAGGCAGGATTAGAACCTGCGACCATAGCGGTCGCGCGGTTCCAGACTGCAGCGCCTAGAACCGTTTGGTCACCCCGACCGGCGTTCTCAGGCTGACCCAACATCGTGAATACGATTGCAGTGAACACGCGATCATCTAGATTAGATTGTAAATCAACAGAAACGCGTCGCCTGGTATCACAAAGTACGTTTTTTGTCGCACTAGGTCGATGGTCGTGTCCGTATGCACCTTCATCCAGTCGAGCGGTTAATGTAAATAAGCATAAAGCCACGGGTAAATACTAATGGGGTATATTATGCTAAGGGGATCATTTACCTGGGCTTCCAAGGGACCTATGCTAGTAATCAAATGAGCCGTAAAATCAATTAAGACTACCGAGCCAATGACATCTTATAGCAAGTTAATTATCCGCATTACAAGACCAGAATCATACTACATTGCGGTGGTTGGAGGAGGATACCACTGAACTAAAGTTTGTGTCTTTATCAGCAAATTCACCTAATTTGAGTCTCATTAAAATATATGTGGAACACTATCGGGCGCCATCTCTTCACCCACGAGCCACTGGACCGTAGTTTTCGCTAACTGCATGACCTTTGCATTTGTATTCAGTCATCCTTCTGACTGACTTGATGCGTCACGCCACGAATTCCTCTCATCTCGGATTAGCACTTGCAATATATGACCTCAAATATTTACTGGATGTATTCCAATGTCTATCCTCCTCTACAGTTTTCAACCTCTACAGTAGCCTCTAGTCTCAATGGAACTTATTCTCTGATGTCACAACACATGTCCTATCATTCTGTCCCTTCTTATTGTCGGTATTTTCCATACATTCTTTTCCTCGCCGTTTCTGCGGAGAAGCTCCTCATTTCTTAACTTATCAGTCCAGGTAATTTTCAACGTTCTTCTGCAGTACCACACCTCAAAAGTTTTTATACAGTGTTATTAAGGCCTACATTTGGTAATACTAGACTTCTTTTGGCCAAGAGTGCACTTTTTACCAGTCCTAGTCTGCCTTTTATGTCCTCCTTGCTCAATCTATCATGGGTTATTTTGCTGACTAGGTATCAGAATTCCCAAACTTCGTCTTTCTCAAGGTCCCCAACTCTGATGTTAAGTTTCTCGCCTTTCTCATTTCTGCTACTTCTCATTACTTTCGTCTTTCATCTATTTACTCTCAATCCACATAATGTACTCCTTGCACTGTTCATTCCGCTCAACACATCCTGTAATTCTACTTCAGTTTCACTGAGGAAAGCAATGTCATCTTTTCGCTGATACCCTTCCATCCTGCATTTTAATACCATTGTTGAACCTTTCTTTCATTTGCCTCAACGCTTCTTCTATGTGCAGATTGAACAGTAGGTGCGAAAGTCCATATACTTGGTTTTTACCCTTTTTAATCCGATTACTTCTTTCTTATTCTTCCAGTCATATTGTTCCCTCTTTGTTCTTGCACTGATTGTATATTACCCGTCTTCCCATATAGCTTACCCCTATTTTTCTAGGTATTTCGAACATCTTGCACCATTTCCAGGTCGACAAATCCAATGACAGTGTGTCGATTTGTCTTAGGTCTTGCTTCCATTATAAACCACAACATGAGAACTGCCTCAAAGGTGTCATTTACCTTTCCTAAAACCAAACTGATTGTCATATAACAAATTCTTAATTTTGTCTTCTGTTCTTGTATATACCATTTTTGCCAGCAAGTTCG
Organism: Schistocerca nitens; assembly: GCF_023898315.1. NCBI lineage: Eukaryota > Metazoa > Arthropoda > Insecta > Orthoptera > Acrididae > Schistocerca > Schistocerca nitens. The sequence continues at coordinate 656,434,850 of NC_064615.1, read as the reverse complement.
AGGCATGAGTTGTCAATCTGATTGTGCGAAAATTTTCGCACTTATCGACTCTTGCCATCTTCAGAATTGTGTGGATGATATTTTACACAAAGTCTGATGGTGCATCGCCAGTCTCATACATTCTTCACACTAACATGAATGGTAGTTTTGTTGCCACTTCCCCCATTAATTTTAGAAATTACGATGGAATTTTATCGATTCCTTGTGCCTTATTCAATCTTAAGTGTTGTAAAGCTCTATTAAATTGTCATTGTAATAATGGCTTCCCTATCTCTTCCCTGTCTTTGCAAAAGCAGACATAATGTCTGATGGGATAACCGCAATCACTGATTTTTCCAATGTTGTTTATAATCCGTCTTGATTGCAAAAAATGTTTAGTTTTCTCTGTCTGCTCCTGTCTCCTCTTCTATCACGTCATCAGGCAAGTCCTGTTCCTCGTAGAAGCCCTCATTGTACTCACTCCACTAACCTCTCTCTCCTCCGGATTTGACAGTAGAATTTCCATTGCATGTTACAGGCCTTGCTGTTTACTTCACCAAAGGTTGTTTTGCCTTTTCTATATGGTGCGTCCGTTCTTCTGACGATCATTTCTTTCTCGATTTCTCCTCAGTTTAATGCAGTCTTTTTGCCTTAGCTTCCCTCCACTTCCGTTTTATTTCATTTCATGGTGACTTGCATTTCTGTATTCGTGAATTTTCCAGTAACTTTCTGTACTTCCTTCATTCGTTGATCAGCTGACTACATCTGTTATCCGTGGTTTCTTCGCTGTGCCTTCCTTGAACCTAAGCTTTTCTTTCCGACTTCCGTGATTCTCCTTTTTAGAGATGTTCATACATCTTCATCTGTACTGCCTACTGAGCTATTTCTTATCGCAGTATTTACAGCCTCCGGTAACTTCAAGCGTATCCTGTATCCCACCTCTTCGTGCATTGATTCTTCCTGACTAGTCTCTTAAATGTTAGCCTCCTCTTGCACAGAGAGCATAATTTTCAACCATGAGAGTTCTTGCTGCCACACACGTCGTACTTTTAGCGCGCCTTAGAGTAACACCTGTACCTGTACGGTACGCGTACAGTTCGGGTTTACTCCCAGAAAGTCAACATTCTGCCATCCATTCGCCTGGTCCATCAAGAAGTCGATAACCTTATTGTTCGCCGGCTTTATGCCATAAGTATTTACAGTTACTTGTCACTGGTGAGGGGAGGTAATCGTAAATCTTGCAACCATCAAGGGTGTCTATAAACCCGAATTTCCCCTCAATCATGCGCCACATTCCGCATCCATGTGTCATCGGTGAATTTGGAGCGCAGTTTGATATGGACTTAATCGAAAAATTTACATTTCAAACATATTTGTACTAACTAGAAAAATGCTTCACATTCAAAGTGACGGCACGTTGGCACGCATTCTCTGTCCTCTCTCAAACGTCTTTTTCTGCAAGCACATGCTAATGAAACGTTTTATATTATAGTATATTTACAAATGTGTTAGTTTTGATATTAATTATGGTACACGGTGTATAAATGGCACCCAGTGGGTGGGAGATAGGAATAGAATAAAGTTTGTATGAAAGTGACAGTTCGCAATCAGTTATTTTTATTGGGCTGCATCGATCAATTTAGCATGACCGTTGTCAGAAACTGTTGAATTTATACATCGACTCTTACAAAGTGCTGCAATATGGAACCTTAAATTGCTGTAAAAATACATTCCACTAACAGTACGATAACTTAAATTCAAATGTAGCTGTCAGATTACATACCTGATGTAAGAGATTAAGCTAGTTGTATAGCAATATCTGCAATGTGTGTGATCATGTGTATCTAAAGTTAAAATAGTTTGGTTTTTATTGAGCGAGCTTCAGACATACATATAAAACGTACATCGAAAAGTTCTGCTAACAGTCTCAGAAAAGAAAAAAAAACAAGAATGACCAACAAAATGCCCTTATTAGGCTTCTGCCATCCGTGGCAAGGCTATTGTAAGCCGTCAGCAAACGCTCGAAACACCGTGATCACACTTTGATGGATATCCGCATCAGTACCAGAGGTGAAGTGTTGTTCAACCAATACGATCCGGGACGAAGGTACAGTCAGTTACATGATGTTCATCGCCTCCTCCGCCTCTCTTTGGTGGAAATTTTTGATGGGTCAAGCAATTGTTGTGAAAAATGGCGAACAACGTCGTCTTAATCTTGGATTTTGACAGCCGACTTTTTTTTGGGCGGCGGGGAAGGTGATAAACACCATGTCACTAACTGTCGCTTGATTCCCGATTCGCACTGGCAAAGCCAGATTTCAAGTTCTGTAATGATGCTGATATCCAACAACGCGTGAGACTAGTACTTCGAGCGATTCCACGAGAAGCGTTTGCTGACGCTCTTCAGCAGCTGTATAAGAAATCTCAGAAACGTGTTGTAACTAATGGTGATTACATGAAGATCAGTGAAGATATTTTGTTTGCAGTCCTTGTTTGCCATATTTTATGAGACCGTACGCCATTTATACAAAAAAAATGGTTCAAATGGCTCTGAGCGCTATGGGACTAAACATCTATGGTCATCAGTCCACTAGAACTTAGAACTACTTAAACCTAACTAACCGAAGGACATCACACAACACCCAGTCATCACAAGGCAGAGAAAATCCCTGACCCCGCCGGGAATCGAATGCGGGAACCCAGGCGTGGGAAGCGAGAACGCTACCGCACGACCACGAGCTGCGGACGCCATTTCTATAACGCTCCTTGCGTATACAAGGATAATGCAGCTGCCCCAACGGATATCGTTCGTTTCATGTAGCCTTCACGTTATTAGTTACCTTCAAAAACCATATGCAAGGTTTCCGTATCCTCTCACTCGCTACGTGCGAACTGTTTGTGCTACAGGAAAAAATAAAAAGAATCATTTTGTAGCAAATTTAATGTAGCTAAATTTGGTACTGGGACACTTTCTCGCAGGAGGCCACGGTTGTGAGATACTCTTGAAAATGTACAACAGCAACCTTCAAATATACCTCCTCTCCCCCTCCCCCTCCTCCCTCATACCTCCCATAATCATCCCTTACCAGTCATGATTTCTAGTATGTTGTTGGTGGCACTCCCTTCTATCACACTACAACAATTCCCGGCTGCACGAACTGTTCCTGTTGTTAGTTCTTTTTTGATCTTTATTGATTGGGCTGTTACGCCACCGGCAGACTCGACTATTTCGTTTTAACATTACTAATTTAAATGTGGACGTGAGGATAATTCCAGAAAACTTCTGTAAACGTTACGCTAATACTAATTACGTTGACAATTCAATCCAAACACTTACAAGCACAACAGTTTCGTGGTCATAAATCCTGACGGATATTAAAAAAGTATAAAAAAAATCACAAAACAATAAAAATCACAGAAGTGTTAGGCTGCATTTAGGCAGACATCAATATTACAATTTTTAAGTGCTCGACTAAGCCGGTAGCTTAATTAGGCAAGTCAATGAAGAGGAAAAATATGTCAAATACGTAAAATAATTTGTGTGGTCTCAGCTTGTTTTAGAGTGGTAGGAGGGAGAGCCATAACGACATACTAGAAACTAGGACCGACGGGGCTGAGTGTGAGGGGGTGGGATGGGGGTGGCGGGGGAGGGGGTGCGTTCTAAGGTCTCTTTTGTACGTTTCTCTTGAATATCTCGAAAACTAAGGCTTCTAGCGAAAACCCTACAGTGCAATGTTTAACTGCATCAAACTTCCTACAAAATGATCCTGTTCCTTCTTTTCTGTACGACTAAAATACACCCAACAAACAAAAGTTTTGCGTCACCTCGGTTCCGAGAGATCCGGAACCTCTACAGAAAATTGGAATAAATATCACATAAACATCATTTCCGCCCTTTTTATTCCTCATGAAAATCACACATTGCATGTTGTACCACCATAAAGTGCGACCTTTAGAGGAGATGGTTCAGACTACTGTACACACTGGTACCTCTAATATCCAATAGCGCGTCCTCTTGCATTGATGAATGCCTGTGTTCGTCGTGGTATACTATCCACAAGTTCGTATATGCACTGTTGGTCCAGATTGTCCCACTCCTCATCGGCGATCCGGCGCAGATCCCTCAGAGTGGTTGGTGTGTCACGTCGTCCATAAAAAGCTCTTTTGAGTCTATCCCAGGCATGTTCGATAGGGTTCATGTGTGGAGAACATGCTGGCCACTCTAGTCGAGCTATGTCGTTATCCTGAAGGAAGTCATTCACAAGATGTGCACGATGGGGGCGCGAATTGTGCGTCCATGAAACGAATGACTCGCCAATATGCTGCCGACATAGTTACACTATCGGTAGGAGGATGGAATTCACGTTACTGCGCCTTCCATGAGAAACAGCGGCGTACGTCAGCACCACATAATGCCACCCCAAAACAGCAGGGAATCTCCACCATGCTGCACTCGCTGGATAGTGTGTCTTAGGCGTTTAACCTAACCGGGTTACCTCCAAACACGTCTCCGACGATTGTCTGGTTGAAGGTATATGCGACACTTATCGGTGAGGAGAACGTGATGCCAATCCTGAGCGGTCCATTCGGCATGTTGTTGGGCCCACCTATACAGCGCTGCATTGTGTCATGGTTGCAAAGTAGGATGCCGCCATGGACGTCGGGAGCAAAGATGCCCGTCATGCAGCCTATTGCTCACAGTTTGAGTCGTAACACGACGTCCTGCGGCAGCACGAAAATCATTATTCAACATTTTGGCGTTGCTGTCAGGATTCCTCCGAGCCATAATCCGTAGGTAGCGGTCAACCACTGCAGTAGCCCTTGGGCGGCCTGTCTCTCTGTATCTCCTCCATCTCCGAACAACATTGCTTTGGTGCACTCCGAGACGCCTTGACACTTCCCTTGTTGAGAGACTCTTCCTGGCACAAAGTAACAATGCGGTCGCGATCGCACCGCGGTATTCGTCTAGGCATGGTTGAACCAGAGACAACACGAGCCGTGTACCTCCTTCCTGGTGGAATGACTGGAACTCATTGGCTGTCGGACCCCCTCCCTCTAATAGGCGCTGGTCATACGTGGTTTACATCGTTGGACGGGTTTAGTGACATCTCTGAACAGTCAAATGGGATACAATATCCAGAATCAATGTCAATCTTCAGGAGATCTGGGAACCAAGATGATGCAAAACTTTTTTTTTTCTGGATGTGTGTATTTTGCGCGCTGTGTGCGAGAGAATATGAAATTGTCGCTTGTTATTGCGGGTTGTCCGCCCCCGGTGGCTGAGTGGTCAGCGCGACAGAATGTCAATCCCAAGGGCCTGGGTTCGATTCCCGGCTGGGTCGGAGATTTTCTCCGCTCAGGGACTGGGTGTTGTGTTGTCCTAATCATCATCATTTCATCCTCATCGACGCGCAAGTCGCCGAAGTGGCGTCAACTCGAAAGACTTGCACCCGACGAACGGTCTTCCCGACGGGAGGCCATAGCCACACGACATTTTTTTTTATTGCGGGTTGCATAAACCGACATCAGTAGGGGCAGCTGACTCGCTCAATACAAAGTACTATTCGTCTTTGGATGCACATGACCATACAAGTTACAAACGCTGTTATACCGCCAACTTAACCTCTGATATCACCACTGTAATCAACCAACTATTTTGAATACAAGGTAACGTATTTAAAATTGAACATGTTCTTTTACGTCAATTTAAGGTTAGTGAAGTCCGCACTGTAAATTTCACAGTTTCTAACCATGCTTTTGTTAAACTGATAGAATAAAAAATATTGATTGCGACTTGTAGCTGTCTTGCGAATTTGATTTAAACAGTAGCTGTTTCTCCTGTACGCTTTACCAGCTGTTGCCTCATTTAATATCGTCTGATCTGTCAGGGATGAGTTTATTCAGGTTATGAACTGTTCTTCCAACTCAAGCAGTGTTGTACAGAGGCTCTGCTACACTGCTTTTCACCTGCCACGAAGTGCACCAACAGCGCGTACCGCCGCGGAGTGATCTGGGTCAGACAATGCCCTGATGGATGTGCCCTGAGCAGCAGCGCTGCCCCAGACCCGCCGGCGGCGACCGTGCCGGACCCCCTGGGGGCGCGGCTGCCGCCCCCGGCGCATCTCCGGCGCTGTGCGTCGCGGCGCCCCGCCCCTGGGACGCCGCTGACCGACGGCCGGCGCCCGGCGCCGCCCGGCTGCAGTAAGTGGCGCCGTTACTCACCGGGACGGCTCATCACGGCTCCGCGACGCGCCACGACGCGCTGCGACCTCCGCCGGGGGCCACTTTCTTTCGCTCCGTCGGCTTGAGTAACGACCTCGCGCGCCCGGCGTCCCAGACCCGCCGCTCCACAATAGCGGCCGCGACGTCTTGTTTAAGGCAATTCCCTCGACTCCTCTGCCGGAACCGGGCTAATTCAGAGATTTACAGCCGCAAAAGTCGAAATGTGCTGCATGGGAAAAGCCACAGACCAGTTGCGGTTCCTGGAACACACTGCTGTACACAAGGCAATTCACCATGAGGAAAGTATTCTGCATCTACATACATTTACATACGCACCACATAAGCTACTGTATACTATGTGACAGAAAGTAATACGTAACAATCCAAACTGTCCATATATCGTGTTAACAACTTCCATAACTGTAATCCATACCAGATAACAAAAAACTGAACTGTAACTTGTGGCAAGATAATTTACATTTCAAATGAGTGATTTGAGAAAATCAGCTAACCAGTTGCAGGTACAAAGCTCTATTAACAATCCTTCATCATGGTTTCAACAATCATAAATTTGTCTTCTTCAGAAGTGCATGGTCCTATTGAGGAAATTTTTCAGATCATAGTTTAAATAATTATCAAGTTGTGAACGACGTACAAAACAGTTTAGAAAAATATAATAAACAAAAATTTACACGTAAAATCACAATGGCGACGACGAACTTCAGAGCAAAGAAATCCGTGTCAAGTAACATGCTATGTGCGACCATAAGTAGAATGAAATAAAAGCCATTGAAGGAACATCTCCATTGGAGTTGGGGTAAGCGTAAAAGTCCTTACATTAAAATGTACATGGAATTAAAATGCAGTGAAACGGCTTTTATGTGGCTCGCCCCATGCGGCGGCAGACGAAGTTGTCGCAGCGCGTGAAATATGAAACATAGATAGGCGGCGTACTGGCGCGAATACATACGCGCATGGCAAACACAGAAGGTGTATAGTATCAGTGGCCGCATTGTATAGAAAAGAGGCTGAGAAAACTTTTAGGTGGAGAAATGAGGGAAACTGGTAGGCAGGGAAGAGGATGGGAAGTACAGTTAAAAGCAGGGTACACAAAGAGAAAAAGTAAAACGTTTCCACATCATTATTACTACAGTTATGAATATTTTGTCTTGTGGGCATTGCATCTTATTCCACACGAAGCCAAAGATAGTTTCTTAAAAGCAAGAAGTAAACTTTGTAATGCGTAGTTTATTTTTCCTTTAGGTGCTGCATCTGCTAATTTTTATTAGCTTTCGAGAAATCAGTACACCAGACATAAAAGAACATGCTGAGCATGACGTAAGTTACTTGTATTTCAGGACAGATCTCTTTTGTATTCTTGTGAGGAAACAGTATATAGTCAGAATTTTCAGGTGTAGTACTAAGTAACGAGATTACATTACGGTAACAAGTGAAGGTAATCTCAAGTAGTTGTTGTTCTTCTGAGTATATGCATATTTCAAGCCAGAAATTGCACTTGATGTCACACAACTTTCATAATTTGCTTTGGTAATGAGTTTTAATTAAATAGTTTTCACTCACTACTCACTTCCTTTTGGCATTTAATTAGATTAGTTTTTTCATTAAGTTTGATATTTTGTTTCAAATCACTGTTCACATGCGCAACACAGGGCAAACCAAGAGTCAGTATTCCTTGGTAGTTAAATACGATATCTAAAGCTCACATTACACGAGGAGAAAGTTTTTGAAACAAGAATATTCGGTACTTTCATTTATAGACACATATTTTTAGAAAGCTTGCACTTGGTTGCTTTTCTCAAATCATTCATTCACGTTCATCGTTGTTGAGCAGCAGTTATGTTCAAACTTTTATAACTTTTAATTTCTTCATGTCATGTGTTGCAGATCTGCTGAAGAATTTGGGCGCCATGGGAGAAATTTTAGAGAGAAGCTCGCTTCATAGAGACGTAATTCAATATCCAAGTTCAACTAAACTTTAGGACACAGTGTGGAAAAATCCCAGCACCAAGACCAGCTACAGTACTCTGGCCAGGCATACGCCGCATTTGGAAGTAATATTCTCCGTAAACAGTATGCGTCTCGCCTCCTGTTTCAGACTCCTACGAGCACGAGGTATGGGAGGCGTTTGCAGTAAGTCCGACTAAACAGATGTGCACAGAGGCCAGAGCTGCAGGTGCATGTGGCATCAAATCTGAAGCACATATCTCAGCGCACATAATGTGCACTGGGTATGCTACCCAAGATTGACGGAAATAACGATCTATTCTATTCTCTTAGATGATTACTCATGTTTCCAGCAAACCGAAACATCGTAACGTTCTTGTTTATCGATCAGCGTATCCTCACGTTGTTCATCAAATGGAAAGACACGGTCCCAGGGTCATTGTGTAGCGAGGACTCGTGTACAGTTTCATAGTGGGTCCTTTATTTTCTAGAGAGTCTCACGTCAACAGTGGTATTTACCTTCATAAACTACAAGAGAGCTGTGCCAGACGTCCTTTTCCAGCAGAATAGAGCACCGGCACACTAGCCCCTAAATGTATCTTTCTCAGTTTCTCGATGCAATGTTTCTGGCTGGGTGGATTGAACAAGCTGGTCCGATTCGGTAGCCGCTACGATCATCTGACGACACACCAGTATTCTTCCTATTGGGTTTCGTCAAGGCTCAGAAGTAACGGACCAAGGTCACTTGAAGACACTACCTCGCATTGCATTTGAGCATGTCGACTTCCTCGAACGTACACGCAAAGCAAGTAAATACCGGATGGACATCCCTTATGCCACTACCAATCCCAAGTCGTCGTGCAACAATGAGGAAACAAATCTCTGTGAGTTATCTTATCAGACTTTGAAAAATTGCTTCTATTATCTACTACAGTTTACAAGTTATTAAAGTCTGATAATGATAAGGTGGCAGGAGTAAAATACAGGGAGCGAAAGGCTATTTACAATTTGTACAGAAGCCAGATGGCAGTTATAAGCGCCGAGGGGCATGAAAGGGAAGCAGTGGTTGGGAAGGGAGTGAGACAGGGTTGTAGCTTATCCCAGATGTTATTAAATCTGTATATTGATCAAGCAGTAAGGGAAACAAAAAAAAATTCGGAGTCGGAATTAAAATCTATGGAGAAGAAATAAAAACTTTGAGGTTCGTCGATGTCATTGTAATTCTGTCAGAGACAGCAAAGGACCTCGAAGAGCAGCTGAACGGAATGGACAGTGTCTTGAAAGGAGGATATCCGATGAACATCAACAAAAGCAAAACGAGGATGATGGAATGTAGTCGAATTGAGTCGGGTGTTGCTGAGGGACGCTTAAAGTAGTAAATGAGTTTTGCTATTTGGAGAATGATGTTCGAAGTAGAGAGGATGTAAAATGTAGACTGGCAATGGCATGAAAGCGTTTCTGAAGAAGAGAAGTATGGAAGTGAAACATGGACGATAAATAGTTTAGATAAGAAAAGAATAGAAGCTTTCGAATGTGGTGCTAGAGAAGAATGATGAAGATTAGATAGGTATATCACATAAATAATGAGGAGGTATTGAACAGAATTGGGAAGAAGAGGAGTTTTTAGCACAACTTGACTAGAAGAAGGGATCGCTTGGTAGGACATATTCTGAGGCATCAAGGTATCACCAACTAATTATTTTAGGGCAGCGTGGAGGGTAAAAATCGTAGAGGTATACCAAGAGATGAATACACTAAACAGATTCAGAAGGTTGTAGGTTGCAGTAGGTACTGGGAAATGAAGAACCTTGCACAGGATTGAGTAACATGGACAGCTGCATCAAATCAGTCTCTGGACTGAAGACCACAAGAACAATGATAAGTTAATTTACTGGGACGAGGTATTTTTTGTCCTATTTCATTCATTCATTGAGAAACGAAAATCTGGCTGTCTGTATGACATAGTAAACGTCGTAATCCATTTCACTCTAGTCAGCTTAAGTACCGACATACAGTTGCGTAGGAGCCCTGCGGCCACTACATAAACTCCGAGCAAATCATGTATCACTGCTTTCTGAGGAAACTCACGTCAGGAGATCACTTTTTGTTAAAAATTACAGTTGCTGAAAACTTTTGTGTGTAGTACAATATCAGAACATCTTCTAAATGAAATATAATTACTATGAATGTACAAACACAACGTGTACGTGATTAAGAGTAAAAACATATTAAAAGATTCACAAATAAATTTACATAGCATATAAATGGATTAATGCTTAGTGGTGTCACACTATTACACTACTTGCCATTAAAATAACTACACCAAGAAGAAATGCAGATGATAAATGTGTATTGATTGCACAAATATATTATACTAGAACTGACATGTGATTACATTTTCACGCAATTTGGGTGCATAGATCCTGAGACATCAGTACTCAGTACAACCACCTCTGCCCGTAATAACGGCCTTGATACGCCTGGGCATTGAGTCAGAGCTTGGATGGCGTGTACAGGTACAGCTGCCGATGCAACTTCAACACGATACCACAGTTCACCAAGAGTAGTGACTGGCGTCTTGTGACGAGCCGCCGGCCGCGGTGGTCTCGCGGTTAAGTCGCTCAGTCCGGAACCGCGCGACTGCTACGGTCGCAGGTTCGAATCCTGCCTCGGGCATGGATGTGTGTGATGTCCTTAGGTTGGTTAGGTTTAAGTAGTTCTAAGTTCTAGGGGACTGATGACCATAGATGTTAAGTCCCATAGTGCTCAGAGCCATTTGAACCATTTGTGACGAGCCAGTTGCTCGGCCACCATTGACCATACGTTTTCAGTTGCTGAGAGATCTGGAGAATGTGCTGGCCAGGGCAGCAGTCGAACATTTTCTGTATCCAGAAAGGCCCGTACAGGACCTGCAAGATGCGGTCGTGCATTATCCTGCTGAAATGTAGGGTTTCGCAGGGATCGAATGAAGGGTAGAGCCACGGGTCGTAACACACCTGAAACGTCAAGCCCACTATTCAAAGTGCCGTCAATGTGAGCAAGAGGTGACCGAGACACGTAACCAACGGCACCCCATACCATCACGCCGGGTGATACGCCAGAATGGCGATGACGAATAAACGCTTCCAATGTGCGTTCACCGCGATGTCGCCAAACACGGATGCGACCATCATGATGCTGTAACAGAACCTAGATTCATCTGAAAAAATTACGTTTTGCCATTCGTACACCCAGGTTCGTCGTTGAGTACACCATCGCAGGCGCTCCTGTCTGTGATGCATCGTCAAGGGTAACCGCAGCCATGGTCTCCGAGCTGATAGTCCATGCTTTTGCAAACGTCGTCGAACTGTTCGTGAAGATGATTGTTGTCTTGGGAACGTCCCCATCTGTTGACTCAGGGATCGAAATGTGGCTGCATGATCCGTTACAGCCATGAGAACGGCGTTCCGTATTACCCTCCTGAACCCACCGATTCCATATTCTGCTAAAGAGTCATTGGATCTCGACCAACGCGAGAAGCAATGTCGCGATACGATAAACCGCAATCGCGATAGGCTACAATCAGACCTTTATCAAAGTCGGAAACGTGATGGCACGCATTTCTCCTCCTTACATGAGACATCACAACAACGTTTCACCAGGCAACGCCGGTCAACTGCTGTTTGTGTATGAGGAATCGGTTGGAAACTTTCCTCATGTCTGCACGTGTAGGTGTTGCCACCGGCGACAACCTTGTGTGAATGCTCTGAAAAGTTATTCATTTGCATATCACTTCAGCTTCTTCATGTCGGTTAAATTTCGCGTCTGTAGCACGTCATCTTCGTGGTGTAGCAATTTTAATGGCCAATAGTGTATAGTGTAGACACCTCTGCTCAAATGAGATGGTGGAATGCCGTTTAAAGAACTAGCTACCATTACTAACCACCAGGTTGCATTCCTGTGTGGCGATGGAATAGTGAATAAAATGTAGGTGGAAAACATAGTAACAAGAATATTAGAAACAATGAGGAGCTAATAGGAGCGATGATACGTCTGTGTGCTCAGTTGCCTTGGAACTAATATCTGTCAAAACTACTGCCAGCCATGTATGTTGTCCAAACCGACCAAGAGATGGTGTGTCCTGCATGTAATTGGCCCGAGTATCTATAACAGCTATCAACTTTCGGGTTCATGAGAACCACCAGCTTTGTAAAATATCACGAGAAGTATTGCCTCGCTATTTTGGCTCTGTTTCGTCATATATTTTTCTGTCAGCCTTTACTGAACCATTCCTAATAAGATTTTAGTGTTGTTATAAGCTTAATAGTACATCGGTCACGTAACACTCTCTGATCCTTCTGGTGCCACACGATTTAGGATATATCCCAGTAAATGAAGCATCTTCCCACTATTTTATTCATGAAATGTTATGTACCTCTGCATGCCTCGAAAGAGACTGAGTTTATTTTTAATAGTAACACTCTTTTTAAGCTTCATTAAACGCACCTAATTTCCCTGTATTTATCTACACCATGGTATAAGGTTTGTTGACCCTTATTATTTTCATTGCAGCTTTGCTCTTTTTCATACACATTTTTATAAATACTTTTAAGGTTATGTATTAGACATTGACCTTATTGGAGTAATGACGTTTAAGTCAATGAACATGTTTTAGTTCACGACTTATGCAGTTTTCAGTGCATTCGTCCTCGTCCCTTTCCTATCGTGGTATTGCAATAGTTTCATTTTTATTATTTATACTTGTAGTGCACTATCTACCGAAGCCACAGTGTCGGTCTTCTTTGTACAGTCGTTACAGGTGATATTTGTAGATGCATATACAACCTATTTTTCATTGTTTTGTGAACTTTGTTAGTGCAGTAGCATCATCAGTCAATGAAGATACTTCTAAAACTTCATGCCTCCTGTCGTCTCTCTCCACATACTGTTTCATGTGCATTTTGTAAAGAAGCATAAATCATTCGCCTTCTTGTATTGTTGGATTTGATAACTGTGTATGTTGGCGTTTCTGATCTGTACTATGATTGATTTGTGACTGTCCCAAAGTGGTCGTACCCCACGCCCCTGCGCCCCCCCCCCCCCCCCCCCGTTTAAGCTTCACCCCCTTTCCAGAAGCCCCCAAATGAATAAATATACTTATTTATGTACTTTTGTTATATACTTTTCACAACTGATATACAGGGTGAGTCACCTAACATTACCGCTGGATATATTTCGTAAACCACATCAAATACTGACGAATCGATTCCACAAACCGAACGTGAGGATGGGGGCTAGTGTAATTAGTTAATACAAACCATAAGAAAATGCACGGAAGTATGTTTTTTAACACAAACCTACGTTTTTTTAAATGGAACCCCGATAGGTTTGTTAGCATATCTGAACATACAAACAAATACGTAATCAGTGCCGTTTGTTGCATTGTAAAATGTTAATGACATCCGGAGATATTGTAACCGAAAGTTGACGCTTGAGTGCCACTCCTCCGCTGTTCGATCGTGTGTATCGGAGAGCACAGAATTACGTAGGGATCCAAAGGGAACGGTGATGGACCTTAGGTACAGAAGAGACTGGAACAGCACATTACGTTCACATGCTAACACCTTTTTATTGGTATTTTTCACTGACGCACATGTACATTACCATGAGGGGTGAGGTACACGTACACACGTGGTTTCCGTTTTCAGTTACGGAGTGGAAGAGAGTGTGTCCCGACATGTCAGGCCAATAGATGTTCAATGTGGTGGCCATCATTTGCTGCACACAATCGCAATCTCTGGCGTAATGAATGTCGTACACGCCGCAGTACATCTGGTGTAATGTCGCCGCAGGCTGCCACAGTACGTTTTTCAAATCCTCTGGGGTTGTAGGCACATCACGGTACACATTCTCCTTTAACGTACCCCACAGAAAGAATCCAAGAGTCGTAAGATCAGGAGAACGGGCTGGGCAATTTATGCGTCCTCCACGTCCTGTGAAACGCCCGTCGAACATTCTGTCAATGGTCAGCCTAGTGTTAATTGCGGAATGTGCAGGTGCACCATCATGCTGATACCACAAACGTCGACGCGTTTCCAGTGGGACATTTTCGAGCAACGTTGGCAGATCATTCTGTAGAAACGCGATGTATGTTGCAGCTGTTTGGGCTCCTGCAATGAAGTGAGGACCAATGAGGTGGTCGCCAATGATTCCGCACCATATATTTACAGTCCACGGTCGCTGTCGCTCTACCTGTCTGAGCCAGCGAGGATTGTCCACGGACCAGAAATGCATGTTCCGTAGATTCACTGCCCCGTGGTTTGTGAAACCCACTTCATCGGTAAACAGGTGGAACTGCAACACATTCTCTGTTATTGCCCATTGACAGAATTGCACTCGATGCTTAAAGTCATCACCATGTAATTGCTGATGTAGCGACACATGAAACGGGTGAAAGCGGTGACGATGCAGTATGCGGATGACACTACTTAGACTCAGTCCACCGGCTCTCGCAATGTCCCGTGTACTCATGTGTGGATTCATGGCAACAGCAGCTAACACACCAACTGCACCCGCTTCTCCTTTGACGGGCCTGTTACGGACCTGTTTGCGTGCTACGACCATACCTGTTGCATACAGTTGGCGGTAGACGTTTTGCAATGTGCGGCATGTTGGAAGCTCTCTGTCCGGGTACCGTTCTGCATACACCCTGCAGGCTTCAGCTGCATTTCGTCGACACTCGCCGTAGAAGAGTATCATCTCCACCTTTTCAGAGTTCGAATACACCATGGTCACAGTTCCTACAACACTACACTATCACAGACGTCTGGTAACACGGTGTACTACAGTTGGTATTCGTGCGGAGACGAATGCAGAATAACAATAACAGCAAGCGGTACATGCGGACACTGCGACAGCTAGACCAAACCACAACAGTGCGCTACAGCTACACTCGTAAACACATTCGTCATCGTAAACATGTCCCTGCAGATGCTGCTCGCCGACCGTGGCCCGTGTTTGTTCCAACACGCAACTGAACGTCGGAGGATTCAAGCGTCAACTTTAGATTACAATATCTCCAGATGTAATTAACATTTTACAATGCAACAAACGGAACTGATTACGTATTTGTTTACATGTTCAGATGTGCTAACAAAACTAACGTGGTTCCATTTTAAAAAAAACGTAGGTTTGTGTTAAAAAACATACTTCCGTGCATTTTTGTATGGTTTGTATTAAACAATTACACTATCCCCTCTCCTCACGCTCGGTCTGTCGAATCGGTTCGTCAGTATTTGATGTGGCTTACGAAATATATCCAGCGGCAACGTTAGGGGATTCACCCTGTATAGTGTTAAGGCATTTTAGCTCATATGTAATTCAGAATGTTTATGAATACGCTGACGGAAACAAAATCGCGGCAACAAAAAATATTGAGAGCAGTGAAACTTCGGGAATACGATTATCTAGGTAACGTTAATAAGTGGTTTACTTTGCAAGATAACTGGTTAATGAAAGTGCGAGATAAGGCTTTGTAAATGTGAAATGCTGGCACATTAATACTCGGTGCAGTCGCCAAAATGTGGAATGCAAACGTGCATGCGTTGTGTTGTACAGGAGCCGCACGTAGTTTGTGGAATGGAGTTCCATGCCTGTGGCACTTGGTCAGTCAATAAAGGGACAGTTAATGCTGTTTGTAGACAACGCTGGAGTTGTCGTCCGATGATGTCTCACATGTGCTATATCGGAGACATATCTCGTAACCGAGCAGCCCAAGGTAACATATTGATACTCTGTAGTGCATGTTGGGTTACGACAGGGGTATGGGGACGAGAGTTATCCTGTTGGAAAACACCCTCTGGTATGAATGGCAGTACAACAAGTCGAATCACAAACAGACGTACAAATTTTCAGAAATTGGTCGGATGACAGCAAGACAGGACTTACTTGACCATGTAGTAGGCTGATGGACTGCCTCCTGCAAATCTGTTAGCTCGCCCCTTGTGTCGGAGATTTTATCACCAAGAAACTGCACTAACCTTGTCAGTGTTAACCTTGCATCTAATACCTGCATGCATTCTTGCCCTGCTTCCAAATCCTGGTCCGGGGTACTAGCCGAGATCCTGGCATAATCCCTGATTTCGTTAGTCACCTGGCGGAGCATGCGTTTGTTGTTCAGCATGCCCTTCTCCAAGTTTATTTTGTGTGGAATTCCACCCTGTAGTCGCCTTTTTGTCTTCTGCTAACCCCGTTACGGCTTCTGCAGTTTCATTCAATTTGCTCACGTCACTTGCATCTTCTGTCCTTAAGATTACCTTCGGTATTCTGCCCCCAGCATCTATCCAGTCCCTTTTTTACTCTCATAAGCTCGTGCAGAGCTACTTCAATCGCCTCTCGCATCTGCTCCTTTAATTGTGTATACGAGAGGGGACCCAAAAGTATCCGGAATCGTAATGCTGCACATCATGTACTTGTAGTTGCAGGTTGCGCCGCCAGAGGGTTGTAGTAGGAGCTCTGCTGAGTCATTCTGCCATGCAGCGTCATCCGACAGTGAAAAGTGTGGTTTCTTTTGCAGTTCTTTGAGTGTGCGTACAGTGCAGACATGACACGAGGAAATAGCTAGTTCTTGCGAACAACGTGCGGCAGTGGAGTTTTGTTTCTTGCTCGGCAAGAACGCAGCAGAAACTGTTGCGATGATTCAGACAGCCTACAAAGACCATGCTCTTAGTAAAACGCAAGTGTATGAACGGTTTTCCTGGGTTAAAAAGGGGGAAATGGTGGTCGAAGATCAGCCCCGTTCTGGTCGACCATCAACTGCTTGATGCGAAGACAACATCGACAAAATCCGTGATCTCATCAGTGAAGATCGACGCAGGACAATCGACGAACTCGAGAACATGTTCAGGTTGTCCTGGAGCTCAATTCAGCGCATCTTGACCATCGATTTGGGGATGCGAAGAGTGGCAGCAAAATTCGTGCCGAAGCTTCTTACCGGAGATCAAAGGGATCGTGACGTTCAAGCCTGTCTCGAAATGAAGGACGCGTTCAAAGATGATCCACATTTTTTCAACAAAATCATTATAGGTGATTAGTCATGGTGCTATGGGTACGATCCAGAAAGTAAACAACAGTCATCACAATGGAAGTCACCTGGCTCACCTCGACCAAATAAAGTTCGACAAGTGAAATTGAATGTGAAAACGATGTTGATCTGTTTTTTTGACATCAAAGGGATCGTACACTCTGAATTTGTCCCTGAAAACCAGACAGTAAACCAACAATTCTATTTGGAGGTTATGAAACGGCTTCGCAGAAGTTTTTCGCGAAAACGTGGGATTCAGGCGTGTGGTTCCTGCGTCACTACAACGCTCCCGCGCACACGGCTCTCAGTGTTCGCCAGTTTTTGGTCTCAACGAAGACGAGACTACCTTGACCCACGCGCCCTATTCGCCGGATTTAGCACCCTCGGACTTCTTCCTATTCCCGAGGATGAAAAGAGACTTGAGAGGGAAGTGTTTTGAGGATGTGGAAGACGTAAAACGCAGTGTCACGAAAGTGGTAGCAGGTATCAAAGAGGACGAATTTAAAAGGTGCTTCGAACACTGGAATGAACGTTTGGACAAGTGTATTAATGCTAATGGAGAGTACTTCGAAGGAGATTAAGGTATGGAAACATATGCTTGCTAGAAAGATATTACGGTTGTTTTTGGGTCCCCCCTCGTATGCCCCGAGAAAGTTCTTGTGTTCCTTTGAGGCCTCTCTGCTTCCCATTACTAACAGCCACTTCTTGCACACCTCAAAATACTTCTTCCAGCCTCCTGATTTAATTTTGTAACTCCCACATATTAAATACTAAGCATAAAACTATTTATGGCTACAAAATACCACACCTAGCTGTCAGGAAAACAATACTCCACTGTCCAGGTGATACACTTGCAGTCCCGTTACTCTGTCTGAAGCAAAGTATTACACTACTGCTAAAATTAGTGTTCCTTTTCTCCTTCACCTGGAAACTTGAGGACAGGGATCAATATCACCCCCACTTCCACCCCAGGAAACCTACTGTCCCTGAACACTGGTCACCTTATTGTTCTTTCTTTCATCAGATTTGACAAGAAGTTCGTTCCCTGATCCGTTACCATAGTCTGCGGCACTCCGAATTTCAGCATCCACCTACTAACTATATCCTTTACGGCTGTAATTGCCTGTTGGTCTGGCATTGGCACTGTCTCGATATGACGAAACAATGATCTTTTATGGTCAGCAAAAAACGATTACCCACCGGTGTTCGGTTGAATGGTGCTAACACGTCCACCCTAATGATACTAAAAGTTTCTGTAGCTTCTGGCAATCTTTGCAGTAATACTTGCTTCCGACTCATTTTGCCCATCCACAATCCACATAATTCTTGATGTATCAGTGCACATCATCCTTCCATTCTGTCCGTGAATACTTTTGCGCCACGCTTCTATTCACGGCCCTGGATTCACCATCACCTGACAAAATGCGATAATACATCGCATATAACGCTTCCAGTTTTAACTTGGCCGGTGCCATCACTCGCTCGTGGTCCTAATTTTGTCTCCCTGCAAAATCATCCGTCATACATACCAAATTGCTGCTCTTTCCTATGTTGCCAATATTTCTCATGGGTGTTAGGTGCTGCTCACCATTCCACAAGCTCATGATCCAGTAATAGTATTACAGCTTTCTTTCTGTTTAGCCCATCCACATTTCCTTGTTTCCTTCCTGGTTTGTGGATTACTTCCTGCTGAAATTTTCTGAGTTTCAGTGCCCATCTGGTAAATCTACTAGACGGACCCTTCAAGTCTAGTAACCACTTTAAAGCGGCATGGTCCATTATCACCTTACACTTCCTTCTGTGCAAATAACATCGAAACTGCCTTATTCCATGTACCATACTAAGCATCTCTCTCTCACTCTCTGCTGTGGAGTAATTTGTTTCTGCGGCCTTAAACTGTCTTGATGCAAAGGCAAATGTTTTTGACTATCGACCTCGCGGCTCAAAATATAGCCAAGGGCATAGCTTGCCGCATCACATGAAAACATAAGCTCTTCCTGAAAGTCTGGGCACATCAGAACTGTACTGGATGTCAACACCCTCTTTAGCTCATCAAATGCCCCCTGATATTCCTCCGACCACCAAACTTAACTCCTTCTTCAACAATCGCGTAAGCAGTCATCCAATATCCACAAATCTCTTCACGAACCTCCTCTAGTAATTCGCGAGAGTTAGAAAAGTTTATATGTCTCCAGTAGTTTGTGGTACTGGAACATCTTGTGTTGCTTGCACCAAGTTTAGGTTAGTAGTTACACCATCCTTACTTATGCCATGGCCTAAATAGTTAACGTCCTCCTGTGCCAAGTGACACTTTTCAGCGTTGACTGTGAGACCAGCTGCCTGCAATCTGCTGAATATTCTTTCAGACGCTGTCTACGTTCCTGCATATCCTTTGAATGGACGATTATGCAATCAAGATATGCTAAGCACTGGCGTGGTTTCAACCCTTTCACTACTGCGAACAGTAGCCGTTGGAATGTCGCCGGGTCATTTTTCAACCCAAAAGGCGTCCTCCTATATTGTAAGTGTACCTCATTTGCTGAAAAAGCTGTTTTTGGTCTAGCTTCAGGAGCCACTTCTAAATGCTGGTTACGAGTCGAGAAATATTTGGTTTTGCCTAGGTTATCTACGGTGTCCATGACATTCGGAATCGGGTAAGGACCCGTTGTAGTCTTGCCATTAAAATAGCGATAATCTCAACAATATCGATATTTCCGCAAACCTTCCATGGACTTCTTAGGTACGATTACAATTTTTGCCGCCCCCCACGCACTATTACTTTCTTTTACTATTCGGTCAGCTAATTGCTAACCTATAAATTCATCTAAAACTGGTTAACGACCGTTGTATTCTAACTGGTCCTTGGTACACCGGTGCTTCATTTCATGTTGGAATCCAGTGTTATGTTACTGGTGTGGAAGGCAAAGGTCTTCTCGGAACAAAAGATGCATGAGTTCTAGCAACAGGTCCTCCAAATGCCCTCTTCCCGCTCCTTTCAAATGCTTAAACTTTTCACCAATGCGGTCCTAGCAGCCTCCTGTGCACTCTTATAGCTCACGCCTCTTGTGCGGCAGTCTTCCTAATTCTGAATCTCTGGTGTAGCTAATAAAGTTCCCTGCAACAACTTTACATGTTCAGGGCCAAAATTATTCACATTGACAGGTACAACTTTTCCTCCATCCCTTTCCTGTACAGTCCAATACTACATTTCACCAAACAACACACTGTGTCTAATACTTTATTATCCTCCAATGGTTCTATTGCACACATTACACCTACTGGTAAGTTCGCTTCCATATACGCCCGTAGTGATTTTCCAGTGCCTTGCGACACACAATCGTTCAAATGCTATTGCTCGCGGTTTAAGTGGAATTTCTTGTGTACTAGATACTCCTCTTGGTTGGTTAATATTGACAACAGTTTCCCCTAATCGGAATGTCTTCCGACTCATTTCCACCAGATCGTCGAATATCTGTTATGGTATGATGTTGATGCAGAAAATCTAACCATAGCATCATGCTGTACCTCTCTCTTACATGAGACATCACTTCCACACACTGCCTTAACTTGGGTGTCGCAACCGAAAAACACTACTACTTGCCCCAACGATGGCATGTCATTATCCCATACCGCAAGTAAAGCATTACGTGGTGGGTTCAAATTCCTCTTACCCACTAATTCTCTCGACTCTACTGACACATATGCTCCCGTGTACAACAATACTTTACACTTTCTTTCATCCACATCACCAATTGTCCCACATTGCACCTCTGCATTCGTCCTGATCAAACTTATTCACGGCGGCCGTTGTGACCGAGTGGTTCTAGACGCTTCAGTCCGGAACCATGCTGCTGCTACGGTCGCAGGTTCGTATCCTGCCTCGGGTATCAATGTGTGTGATGTACTTAGGTTAGTTAGGTTTAAGTAGTTATAAGTCTAGGGGA
Source organism: Schistocerca nitens (assembly GCF_023898315.1). Lineage (NCBI taxonomy): Eukaryota > Metazoa > Arthropoda > Insecta > Orthoptera > Acrididae > Schistocerca > Schistocerca nitens. The sequence goes on along the minus strand of NC_064615.1, from coordinate 656,413,679 downwards.
CTGATGACCTCAGATGTTAAGTCCCACAGTGCTCAGAGCCATTTGAACCATTTTTGAAACTTATTCCTACCGGGAACTCCTGTCGGCGGCCTTGTAAGTTTAACGAACCCTTCCTATTCCCTGGACTACCTCTACCATTATCCCTATACCCTTGCCTTTGACCAAAACCTCCTCTACTGCCATTTCCAATCCATGTTGCTCCAGGTGTGTTGTGTATTCGTATTGGTAACTTTGTCTTTTTACATTTCCTCTTTGGCCGCAATTTAAACACATAATCTTTTATGTAAATGCCTGTCACCGCTCCCTTATCCCTGTCGACCTCTCGATTTCTTCGTGTTCCGGAGCTTGGCTAACCCCGTCATGAAGATCCGGAGGCAGCCTCCTAAGTAGTCTCGTAGACACTTCTGGTGTCAAACCCTTGAAAAAGCACCGACTTCTCGTTGCTCGGTTTCTTGCTGCACATCATCATTTTAATGAGAGCATGTACGTGTTACTGCCTCATTACGTCTTCTGGATACCATCCCTAACTGTTCCCAAAAAAAGCATGCACTAATATCCTTCCTGTATCGTTGTTCCAACACCTGTTCGACGGGTCAAAAGTTTCACTGTTCACAGTGTTTCTCTGCACCGTGTGAACAATTTAATTTCTCTTGACAAACGTGACCTTCCGATTTGCAACAACTGTCTACCTGGCCAACCTCCTGTCAGTTAATGACTTACAATCCTCTATGAATGCAACACATCCGCAGGTGCTCTAGCAGAGAAAAGAGAAACGAGATTTACCATACTCGAATAACTTCTATAGTTTGCGACATCAACACTTCTATTTCGCGGTTCTTTCCCGCTAGGTCATTAAACATAACCACGTTACCCACTCTCAACGGAGCCACCTGATCCACTAATGGCTGCACCGCTTCTTCACTAGTGACACCTCGTGTCTCTGATTTTGCCTCTGTGTCCTTTATCCACAATGAAAATTACACTACAACAGAACAACACGCACAGATCAGTTCACCCCAAAGCGTTCCACCAACTTACTTCCTTTCTCTAATTATAAGCCGCCTGTACCCTGTGAATTGTCTAGCCGTGTGCCCAAAACGGTTACAAGTAAATCAGTTCCGATACTGATTCAGCACAAAGCGCAGAATGCCCGAGTAAATTACACTGAATGCATCATATAGCTTCTAACCATTCATCTTTAGCATCACTCCTAAACTGCGAAAGATCCAAAGGTTCATCTGGTTTCTTAAATGAACCTTCCGTAAAATGACCCTCTCTAAACTTCGACCCCATAATTACCACATACAGGAACAAGTTAATCTCTTTCAGCCCAGTGACGTGAGTGTTGGCTGTCTCTCAAACTATGTGCTGCGGGGGTGGCACAAACTCATCTGTAGATCGTTTCGACGTCGGTCCTTCTGACACGAACTCCATGTGGACAACTCATTAGTGGCACCTCTGTGGCGGATGGTGCGTGAGTGGTGATGCCGTAGGTGGTGGGGACCCAGTGGAAACCCTGTGGACCATTTGACAATGTAACTTAATCATACCTTCACTTCCACATGAGGTTGGTACACCTCGCCTCGTGAGCTCTGGACGGTGCAGCTGGCGTCGGATGCTAGGACGGCGCCCGGTGAAGCTGTGTCAGGAGTACGGCGAAGGCAGAGCCACGGCCAGTTGCGACTGCGGCGCTTCCCGGTAGAGCGACACGCCAGACGGCTGCCCCGCTGCTCTTCGCTTCGCGATGGCGGTGACGGCTGTGCATGGGTCGCTACCCGCGCCTCCCGAACAGGCGGTGGAGGTGGCTGGCGTTGTAACGCCGAGTCCCTCCCTGGGCCTCAGCATCGGCGGCAGCAGGCACGGCCACCAGGCCAGTAGGACTGTGGTACCAAGTCCCGTGAAGTACCCAGTGCGACGGCTGACGTAGCTTAATCTCGAACCGGAGGCAGCTGCTAGTATTCTCTCTTCATCTCGTAGTCCGACGGTGCTCCGGCGTCGTGATGTGGCTTCTCACCGATCGCAGAATCCTCGAGACGAATGACGTCCTCTCATCAAATTGGAACACATTCATACTCAATTACTGTCTATTTGTTTCTGTAAAACCTGGTGTCTAATCACGTCGCACATTACCAAAAGCATCGCTCAACTGTGGTGGCAACGACCGGCTTACTGCATTTTTGTTTGCTGCATGGTGTAGTTTAGAGCTGCGTTCAGCTATCGCCTCTTCGCGGCTCACTTACGCATTTTTGTTATTGTGACCTATATGTCGACATAGCGTGGCTGCTAGATGGCGCTGTTATCGGAATGCCTTCATGCTACTTTCAGTCACTTACACTTGTGCCATTTCTCTGGCGCGTTGCGTATCCGGCACTATCGATAGCGACATGTATTTCTGTTTCTGTCTAGTTCCGGCTGCGCAGGCGCTGAGGCGGCTGCTGCCTTCTGGAGCGTACTTCGCGGGGGACCGCGCGCGCTCGGCTCGGCAGTTGGATTCGCACCGAGCTGGTGGTATTTTGCCTTCCGCCCCGGCACGGAGGTGTGGTCTCGTTGTTGGCGGGCCTCGTTGATTTGGCCGTTGGGCGGTGTGGCGTGTTGGTGATGTGCTGTAGTGGACAACTAATGGATCCCCGCACGCGATCGCTCGAGGTTCTCCGCCCCTGAAAAGGATGCCACGATATCGCTTGGGTTTCCACACCCAGGAGTTGTAAGGACTGCTGGGCAGGCGTTCTGTGTGTCTCCTCTGACCGGTCTGCGTGGCGGGGTTCGTTTCACCTTACTTCAGCTGTTGTTTGTATTCTCTGCGAGATTCCGTTTTGGCCGGAGTCTAGTTGTCGAGTTTTCTGCAGGTGTCTACCCGGTCGTCGCCCCGTTTTCCCGCCCGGGCGGCAGCCGTATCTTTTGGTGGGAAATATTTGGCAGTGTGTGTTTTGCGTGGACCCGGTGTGCTCACGCGCCCTGATTCTGAGTTGAAATTACTGTGATCAGGCTGGCTCGGTTGCTGGAGTGTGTGTTATTGGTTTTCTGGCTTGCTGGGGACTGCGCTCGCGCCTGTTCCGTTTTGTGATGTGGCAGTAGTCTGATATTTTTATGTGTGCTTGTTAAGTTGCTAGCGATTGCTTTTAGCCTTGAGCTTACTTATTTTTATTTTAATTGCTGCGCATTCTCATTTGCGTTTTCTTTTACCTTTATCTATATTTAATGTCAATTAAGCCTAAGACGATGTCCAAGGTGCCAGCAATTGATTTTAGCCTCGTGTGTACTTAATCCTATTTAAATTCTTGGGCATTGCCATTTGCTTGTTCTTTTACTCTTATTTATTTGTTGTGCCAGTTAGCTCTAAGATGAAGTCAGACATTGGTATCTGTCAACCTTATTTTGTCTACTGACGCTCAGGTGCAATATTGCCGGGCCCATCCCGGATTTTGTCATTAGTTGAGATCCCTTTATACTGTATTTTTAGTAGTAGCAAGTGCACTTGCGTATGGTATTTATGTTCCCCCCCCCCTCTCTCTTCCTCCTTCGTGTAAACTGATTTTGGTAAGATTCCTAGGTAGCCTGTGTTCTTTCATTACCTATGTAAGTTTCCCCGCTGCCGCAGTCGTAACATATTTTGAGCGGCAAGCGGCCCATGTTGGCGAAAGTTTGAATGTGGTCTGCGCTGTTGAAATCAGCAAACTTGCTGTAAGGAAGCAAATGTTGGGCTTTGTCGTACATATATTTATTATTTGAGCTAGTCATGTACGTGTTGTTGTGTTAAGAGTTTTAGGGCATTTTTAATTGAGATACCATTTGGAAATTTAATCACTCCTTTAAAGAAGGTATAAGAAGGATTCACTTCGACTGAAAATTTAATTCTAAATTATACATTTGTGCGTCACATTATAAAATTTAACTGTATTAGGTGAAAGTATGTACACTCCTGGAAATTGAAATAAGAACACCGTGAATTCATTGTCCCAGGAAGGGGAAACTTTATTGACACATTCCTGGGGTCAGATACATCACATGATCACACTGACAGAACCACAGGCACATAGACACAGGCAACAGAGCATGCACAATGTCGGCACTAGTACAGTGTACATCCACCTTTCGCAGCAATGCAGGCTGCTATTCTCCCATGGAGACGATCGTAGAGATGCTGGATGTAGTCCTGTGGAACGGCTTGCCATGTCATTTCCACCTGGCGCCTCAGTTGGACCAGCGTTCGTGCTGGACGTGCAGACCGCGTGAGACGACGCTTCATCCAGTCCCAAACATGCTCAATGGGGGACAGATCCGGAGATCTTGCTGGCCAGGGTAGTTGACTTACACCTTCTAGAGCACGTTGGGTGGCACGGGATACATGCGGACGTGCATTGTCCTGTTGGAACAGCAAGCTCCCTTGCCGGTCTAGGAATGGTAGAACGATGGGTTCGATGACGGTTTGGATGTACCGTGCACTATTCAGTGTCCCCTCGACGGTCACCAGTGGTGTACGGCCAGTGTAGGAGATCGCTCCCCACACCATGATGCCGGGTGTTGGCCCTGTGTGCCTCGGTCGTATGCAGTCCTGATTGTGGCGCTCACCTGCACGGCGCCAAACACGCATACGACCATCATTGGCACCAAGGAAGAAGCGACTCTCATCGCTGAAGACGACACGTCTCCATTCGTCCCTCCATTCACGCCTGTCGCGACACCACTGGAGGCGGGCTGCACGATGTTGGGGCGTGAGCGGAAGACGGCCTAACGGTGTGCGGGACCGTAGCCCAGCTTCATAGAGACGGTTGCGAATGGTCCTCGCCGATACCCCAGGAGCAACAGTGTCCCTAATTTGCTGGGAAGTGGCGGTGCGGTCCCCTACGGCACTGCGTAGGATCCTACGGTCTTGGCGTGCATCCGTGCGTCGCTGCGGTCTGGTCCCAGGTCGACGGGCACGTGCACCTTCCACCGGCCACTGGCGACAACATCGATGTACTGTGGAGACCTCACGCCCCACGTGTTGAGCAATTCGGCGGTACGTCCACCCGGCCTCCCGCATGCCCACTATACGCCCTCGCTCAAAGTCCGTCAACTGCACATACGGTTCACGTCCACGCTGTCGCGGCATGCTACCAGTGTTAAAGACTGCGATGGAGCTCCGTATGCCACGGCAAACTGGCTGACACTGACGGCGGCGGTGCACAAATGCTGCGCAGCTAGCGCCATTCGACGGCCAACACCGCGGTTCCTGGTGTGTCCGCTGTGCCGTGCGTGTGATCATTGCTTGTACAGCCCTCTCGCAGAGTCCGGAGCAAGTATGGTGGGTCTGACACACCGGTGTCAATGTGTTCTTTTTTCCATTTCCAGGAGTGTAGTTTAATGCACAATTCTTATTGGTTAATGTATCAAATTATAAACAGTTTTGTTCGGCAGTGATTCAAACGACACAAATAAGTTTCTCTGTTTACCTGTGGCATATAACATTTTTATTACCTCATATTGTAAGCGGCTTGATTTGTTTGTGTCACTGTAATTTGTAAGCCACAGTGTAATTTATTACAATTAATTAATTGTTTTGGGGAAGTAAACCTTGAATTGTATGTCCCCTTTTCATTAACCGAATCCCATCCAAATCGTCCGCTCAATGGTAGCAGAGCTACCATCCTTCCTCTGCGGGGTTTTTGCACGCAAGTAGCTTTAATCATAAGTATTTTGGACTTGTTTGGTGTTGTACTCACTTGTTCTTGTACTGTGTTTTCAGTTCAGACTGCTGTCATGAGTGCCCGACCAGTTCCCGGACTAGGATATCTGCGACGCGATCAGCTCCGTAGTGAGCTGCGCATTCGCGGCCGAGTTTTAGATGGCACGTTTCCCGAGATGGCGTCGCGATTGCGCGCGGCGCTCGGATTACCGGTCAACATTGTCGCGGACAATTTTCCGGCATTGGGTGAGTCCTTGGCAAGCGTAGCACATAATCTTCAGCAATTAGAGCCGCCTCTGGATTTGTTTACGGGAGAGAGACCCACTCAGAACCAGGTAGCTCTTATTCAGGCACACATTTTGCATCATAGGCAGTTTCTTATAGATCTTCTCTCGTTGGATGAATCTGGTGAGGGTAAGAAGCAAATTGAAGACCATTGCAGACGCGCTTGTTATCATTATCTTTGATCGAGAATCAATCCGGAGAAAGTAGTCAAGAAGCAGTGGATGTGTCGAGTTGTGCTTCTTTGGTCAGAGATCGGACAGCTTCCTTCGATAGTAGTTTTGCATCCGCTAGCCTTCTTAGTTCAGAGGATTCAATGTTTAGATGTTGATTCATTGCAGCAGCTTAAATATCTGCTTTGGCTGATGGTTGAGTTACAAGATCATGCTGACGCTTTACAGATTTCACATTCCTTGATCCTAGCGGTGCTTTACCCGTTAACTAAAGGTCGTTTAACTTCCGTCTTGGCTGAGTATCTGCAAAATGGGGGATCATTGGTGGCATTGAGGAGACGTATTCGCACTGAGTTTCTCTCGCCACGCATGCGGAACCAGTTATTTTCTGATTATTTCTGGAAGGTGCAGGGCGCGGAAGAAACCTTAGCTCAATATTTTGAAAGAGTTAACGTAGCTAGGCTAGCCTTGGACGTTGATATTCCGGAACAGGATGGAGTTTTGCTATGTTACTTGAAGGTATGAGGCACAAGGATAGGGTATCCTTTGTGTGGACCGAGCGTCCAACTTCATACAAGCAGTTTAAAGCTCTGATTTCTGCGGCACAAGAGTTAGCTTTTGCAGAATCACAACGGGATCAGAATAATCTTATCGCCCATATTACTCCCTTGCGCACTCCACGGAGTTCGTCTCAGCGTCATGTTGAGCAGCCCAAGGAGCGGCGTTGTTATCGTTGTGCTTCTTCTGAACATTTGGTAGCTCAGTGCCCGGTACAACGGAAACCTCGTGTTTCTCAATGACGCCAGGTCATAGGGAGGAAAAGGAAGCGCGTTAGGAACTGGCCCGTTAATTGTAAAGCCATTTCCTACCCGAAAAGGCGCTCAGTACGTATTTATGCCTTGCTATTGGGCAAGAGCCTCTGTGTGCTCTCTTGGATTCCGGGTGCGCTCTGTCGGTGGTTGATAGACGTTGGTATCATGAATTTAGACGTTTGTATGGTTAAACTTTACCCAAACCTTATGAAGGTAGATGTCGGCTCCCGGGTGGGGAATGGTTACCTATCTTCGGTTTGGTAAAGGCAAAGGTCTCTATACAAGGTTTTTCATGGCCGACCCCTTTCTTGATTGCTTAAAAATTAAGCACCCCGGTTATGTTTGGTTGTCATTTCATTCAACGTACGGGTTTGGTCTTGGATTTCTCTGGGAACACCTTTTATTTTAAATTCAGTCCTAGTACTTCTATCGCCCTGTGTTCCTGTAATCGCCAGAATCCAACCAAAACCCTTTGTGTTATACAAGATGAGGCGGGTGTTGATCTGTATCAGCTTGAGCAGGTGTCTGCTAGCCAACTTAAGCAATTAATTGAGAAGTTTCCTGAGGTAATTACTCAACACGTGGGTTTGACTGCCCTGATTCAGTATGAAATACAGTTAACTGATGACGTCCCTGTCCGTCGGGCACCTTACCGCCTTTCTCCGCCAAAAATGGGCATTCTTCGGCAAAAGATAGAAAAGATGTTACAACAGGGAGTCATTCACCCTTCTACTTCGCCTTACGCTGCCCCGATGGTTTTAGTACGGAAAGACGACCAAAAGGACTTTAGGACGGTCGTAGATTATCGCGAACTTAATAAAAAGGTAATTTTGGAGTCCGTTCCTTTACCCTATTTACATAACTGTTTTTGCTAGTTCAAGGGGGCTACCGTTTACTCGGTACTGGACCTTAACCAAGCATATTACCAAATACCTCTCGCTCAATCATCGAAGCGAGTAACAGCATTTTGTACGGACTGGAACCTATTCGAATTCAACCGGGTCCCTTTTGGTCTCGCGCTCGGTGCAGCTGTGCTTTCACGCTTGCTCGATAATGTACTACACGACTTAAAGTTTAAATGTGTGTACAATTATTTAGACGATGTTGTTGTCTTTAGTAAATCCTTTCCTGAACACCTTCACCATCTTGAACAAGTCTTTCAAAGCCTTAAAGTCGCCGGGTTAACGGTCAGCCCCGAAAAGATGACCCTATGTAGAGATAGGATTTCGTTTTTAGGGCATATTGTTTCAGCCAAAGGTGTCGGCATTGGTCAGGAGCGAACCAGAGCAATTAAGGAATTTCCTCCGCCCCGCGATCAAAGCGGAGTAGCTCGTTTTGTTGGAATGGTTAATTTTTTTCGAAAGCTTGTCCCTAACTTTGCTCAGTTGGCTGCTCCTCTTAATTATTTAAGAAAAACGAACATGCCATTCGTTTGGGAGGAACAGCAGCAACAAGCCTTTTTGGCTCTTAAGACCGCTATTAGCAATCCCCCTGTGTTAGCGATCCCAGATTTCAATGTACCCTTTGTGGTTCAGACTGATCCTTCTCATGCGGGCATAGCGGCTGTCTTGTTGCAGGAGGGAAACGGTGAGAGGCATCCTGTAGCCCACGCCTCTCGTCGTCTTACTGGTACTGAAATTGAATACTCTGTGTACGAATGTGAATCTCTGGCTGTTCTGTTCGCCATTGAGAAATTTGCCTTTTTCCTCGAACATCGAGAATTCATTTTGGAAACTGATAACCAGGCTTTTAGCTGGGTCTTGGCTCGTCCCCGTAAAACAGGTCGTATTGCTAGATGGGCTATTAGGTTGTCGGCATTTCGTTTTAGGGTTTGTCACATCAGAGGTGTCGATAACGTGGTGGCCGACGCATTGGGTCGTATGTTTACTGAAGAGCCCGGGGTTGAAGTACACGAGGTGGCCGTTAACACCATAATGAGCGAAGAGCCAGATCTGTTCTGTGATTTGCCTCAAGAACAGAAACAGGATTCTAAGTGGAGTGATATTTATACTCGTCTCCAGAGTGCAGAGGGGGTGTCTGGCTTTTCGTTGCGTCAGCGGGTCCTCTGTAAACAATGTGCTCCCGGAGCGGATTGGAAAATTTGTCTTCCTAGTAGACTCATTTTGAGTGTCTTGCACTATTTTCATAACTCGGCCCTGGGTGGTCATCTCGGTTTTCTTAAAACTTTAGCGAAGGTCCGCGAGAAATTTTTCTGGGAGGGCATGTATCGCGATGTTCGTTCTTACGTCAACAATTGTTATGATTGTAAAAAGTCTAAACCCGAATCCGGGGCTCGGAAAGGTGTGCTACAGTCTACTCGCGAGCAATATCCTTTGGATCGTATATACATTGCTTATGTCGGAACTTTGTCGCGTACTAAGAGAGGAAACAAGTACATCGTTGTGGCCGTTGATGCCTTCTCGCGCTTTCTCTGGTTGAGGCCTACCACTGGAGTTACTGCCTCTGTCACCGTTCAGCAGCTAACCCATATTTTCACCTGGTTTCGACCCCCGAAGAGTTTGGTTTCCGATAACGCGCCCGCCTTTTTGTCTCGCGACTTTAAGGGATTTTGTTTTAATCAAAGTATTGGGCATATCTCCACCACCCCATATTATCCCCGTTCTTCGTTTGCAGAAAGAGTTAACCGCAATTTGAAGGCGGCTCTTTGTATTTATCACGTTCGGGCCCCTTCTAAGTGGGATACCACCTTAGGTTGGCTCAATCAGGCGCTCAATTCCGCCAGGCACGAACCCACCGACTCTTTTCCCAACAAGTTGATGTTTGCCTATCAGGTCAATTCGTCACTCTCTAATCTATGGACCATCAATGATATTCTACCGGAGCAATTTACTCCTGCGATTCTCCGGGAAAATTGGGATAGCGCGAGGAGAAACGTCTTCGCGGTCCACCAGAAAGAGGCTGACGGGTATAATAAGGGAAGACGGCCATTTAATGCTTAGATTGGTAATTTAGTTTTTGTCCATACGATTTCTGAGACTGGTGGACACTGTTTGGGAGGGAAATTCACACCGTGGTTTCGGGGGACCTGAAGGTAATTCGTGAGTGGCGCAAAGAACTGGAAAACCAAGCAATTAAGAACGGTGTCAGGCTGGGTTACAAGAAACAAAGTCTTGAAATCGATTGTCTTGTTTTTGCAGATGATATTTCAATTTTTTATGATTCCATAAAAACAGCTGAGTGACAGATTAATGACCTTAACGTACAAGCACAGGAGACTGGCCTCCAAATTACATTTGAGAAGACCGAGTTTATAACGAACTTAAATTCACCACCAAAGGAGCCTGTAGTGGGTCACTGCAAAATTAAGCGAGTTGGAAAGTTTCAATATCTCGGAGAATGGATACCAGCCACTTTATCAGAGAAATAAGCCTTCACATCACGCATGAACAAAAGTCTTGTACGCTTCTGAATGCCTAATAAGGAACAAAAAGGCCTAATCGAAAAACTGGTGGCCAATGAAAGGAAGATTTTAAGAAAGATCTTAGGTCCCATCAAAGATAATGGGGAATACAGAAGACGTAATAATCATTAACTGTATTCTCACATAGAGAAGATAACCGATACCACCCGGAAAACCGATACCACCCACGCATTATAGTGATATTTAAAAATAACTATTTTTGATCTACCAGGTTTTCTCGGCGTGATTGATGGATAGTGAGCTTCCAAGTGTTCAGACGAGTTACTGCTTCCGTTTGCTCAACAATATTTCATCGATAGACCCGGCTATTTTCTTCAGGAGCTGCATGTTTTTCACTGAGAAGACAGATTGGTTGAATTCAAATTATTGTGCAGAAAATGGAAACGACAATTCGACTGGAGACACAGAGGGTAACTATTAACCACTTAAAGCAACAAGAGTCAGCGTGCGAACCAAACAACGAAACATAACATCATCGATAAGGACTTTCGGAGCCGAAGGACCACTCATGTTCCCTTGATGACTTCACCAAACAAAGCTTTATGCCTCGCCTACGCCCGTCAACACCGAGATAGCACTGATAATGCCTGGGAACATGCTGCTTGGTCGGACGAGTCTCGTTTGAAGTTGTATCGAGTGGATGGAAGAGTATGGATATGGCTGGATATGGCTCATGAATCCATGGATCCTACATGTCAACAGGAAACTGTTCAAGTTGGTGGAGGCTCTGTAATGGTGTGGGGCATGTGCAGTTGGAGTAATATGGGACCCCTTTCTACTTCTAGATACTACACTGACGGGTGTCACCTACGTAAGTATCGTGTCTGTTCACCTGCATCCATTCATGCCTATTGTGCATTCCGTCGGACTTGGGCAATTCCAGGAGGACAAGGCGACTCCCCATAGGTCATATTCGCTATAGAGTGGCTCCAGAAACATTCTTCTGAGTTTAAACGCGTCCACAGACCACCAGACACCTCAGCTATGAACATTATTGATCATATCTGGGATGCCTTGCAACGTTCTGCCCATAAGAGATCCCCATTCACTGGTTCTGTTGTGGATTTGTGGACAGCCCTGCAGGATTCATGGTGTCGATTCACTCCAGCACTACTTTAGCCACTCGTCGAGTCCGTGGCACGTGGGACTGCGGCATTTCTGCGTGCTCGCCGGGCTCTACACGATAGTAGACACGTGTACCTGTTTCTTTGGCTCTTCAGTGTGTTCCTGTACAACTTACAGACCTCATATTTTAGAACAAATATTTAATTTTGATGTATTATGAGCATCCCGAATAAAAAGCCAAAGGATTCGTGGGATAATAGGTATACCAGACTTCAAAAGAAGACCGTTAGTAATTAATTAATGATACAGATCAGTCAACTTACGAAAATTAGGTACAGTCTGAAATTAATAAGCCAAAATATCTTCGTAGTTTTATGTTATATTGTGCGACATATAAACTATTCGAAAAGGAAGGTGATGCTATACAACGTCTTAGCAGACTGAGGTGCAACGTTGAGTGAGATACTGCGAGGTGAGAAAAGTCTTGGGATAGCGATATTCACGTACATAGATGCCGCTTGTATCGCGTACATACACTGAAGAGCCAAAGAAACATGTAGACCTGCCTAATACGGTGTAGGGCCCCGCCAGCACGGTGAAGTGCCGCATCACGATCTGGCGTGGCCTCGACTAATGTCTGAAGTAGTGCTGGAGGGAAATGACACCATGAAACCTGCAGGACTGTCCATAAATCCGTAAGAGTAGGAGGGGGTGGAGATCTCTTCTGAACAGCACGTTGCAAGGCATCCTAGATATGCTCAATAATCTTCTTCACTTAAACCTTCCGGGCTGATAGGCCGTGGTCGAAGTATAAAACTGTCTCCTAACGTTTCGTCTCCGACTGCGGGAGACATCTTCGGAGGTTCAAAAGTCTCCATAAATCTTATGCATAGCGGATATTTTTACCACCGATATTGTGGCATTATTCCGACACTGCCTCACCACAACCTACTTTCAATACAATAGTGACTTTTATGAACAGATTGACGGGGTGGCTATGGGCAGTCGTCTCAGTCCTGCTGTGGCTAACTTATTTATGGAGACTTTTGAACAACGGGCGTTGCAGACGGCCAGTAAGAGACCAGCCAGATGGTATCGCTATGTCGATGACACGTTCGTAGTATGGACACACGGAGCAGAGGATCTGGATGCCTTCCTGACACATTTAAACAGCATTAATCCGAAAATCCAGTTCACTATGGAGACAGAAAGGAATGGGCAATTGAACTTCCTGGATGTGTCTGTGATTAAACGACCGGACGGAACGTTGGGCCATAAAGTGTATAGAAAGCCCACACATACTGATCGTTATCTACACAAAGATTCAAACCACCACCCTAGACAAAAAAGAGGTGTAATGAAAACATTGGTAGACAGGGCGCACAAACTTTGTGAACCTGTTTATTTAAAAGATGAGATTGAACATCTACGGCCAGCTTTCGTGAAGAATGGCTTTTCTAGCAAGGATATAGATCGAGCACTTCGCTCTAGGCAGAGAATCAGGAGTAACGACGAACAACAGTCGCCCATGGCCAAAGTTTTTCTTCCGTTCATTAGCAAGGTCACAGATCGCATTGGGAAAGTTTTAGGCAAGTATGGGGTGGAAACTATTTTCAGACCTACTAGGAAAATAAAAGAATTTTTAAGGTCGGCAAAAGATGCACGGCACCCTTTGGCTACACCTTGGGTATATAAAATTCCTTGTAGTTGTGGACAGGTTTACATCGGTACTACAAAGAGAAGTGTGAACACTCGTCTTGTCGAACATAAGAGGAATTGCCGCCTAGGTCACACGGATAAATCGGCCGTAGCGGAACATGTTTACCAGGAAGGTGATCATGAAATAAAATTCAGCGAGACGAGCGTCATATCAAAAACCTCGTATTATTATGCACGCTTGTATAGAGAGGCTATCGAGATTGATAAGCATCGTAATAATTTTAACAGGAAAGACGAAGGTGTTAAAATGGATAAAATTTGGATGTCAGCGTTGCACCGCAAGCGTGACGATCGATTACTTTCAATCGAGAATGTTGGCATTACCAGAGACAATCTCATAGCCGACGCCACGTGATCGACAGTGGCGCCCTCTGTACTGCCTATATAATCAGCGCCTCCTCGAGTCCTCTTCGCAGTTCGCCGCTTTACCTCCGAAGATGTCTCTCGCAGTCGGAGACGAAACGTTAGGAGACAGTTCGACCACGGCCTATCAGCCCGGAAGTTTTAAGTGAAGACAATACCGCCCGTGAAAGTTTACATTGTATGATCATGCTCAATAATGTTCATGTCTTGGGAGGCTCGTGGCCAGAGGAAGTGTTGAGAGAAGACATCCAAGAAGTGTTCCTGAAGCCACTCTGTAACAATTCTGACGTGTGGGGGTCGCATTGTCCTGCTGGAATTTCCCAAGTCCGGCGGAATACGCAATGGACATGGATGCAGGTGAACACAGAGGATGCTTAAATACGTGTCACCTGTCAGAGTGGTATCTAAAAGTATCAAGGGTCTCATATCACTCCATCTGCACATGCCCCACACTATTACAGAGCCTCCACAAGCTTGAACAGTCCCCTGCCGACATTCTGAAATTCATGAGGTTGTCTCCATGCCCGTACACGTCCATCCACTCGATACAATTTGAAACGAGACTCGTCCGAAGAGGCAACAAGTTTCCATCCATCCAATGTCGGTGTTGATGGTCCCAGGCAAGGCGTAAAGCTTTGGGTCGTGTAGCCATCAAGGATACACGAGTGGGCCTTTGGCTCCGAAAGTCCATATCGATAATGTTTCGTTGAATGGTTCGCTTGCTGACACTTGTTGACGGCCCAGCATTGAAATCTGCAGTAATTGGTGGAAGTGTTGCACTTCTATCACACTGAACTATTCTGTTCAGTCTTCGTTGGTCCCGCTCTTGCAGGATCTTTTTCCGGCCGCAGCGTTGCTGGACACCTGATGTTTTACCGGATTCCTCATATTCACGATACTCTCGTGAAATGGTCGTACGGGGAAATCCCGACTTCATCGCTTCCTCGGAGATGCTGTGTCCCATTGCTCGTGGGCCGACTATAGCACCATGTTTAAACTCACTTGTATCTTGAAAACCTGCCATTGTAGCAGCAGTAACCGATCTAACAACTGCAACAGACACTTTTTGTCTTATACTCGTATAGGCGTTGCCGACCGCAGGGCCCTATCCTGCCTGTTTACGTTTATTTGAAAGGCATGCCTCTACCAGTTTCGTAGAAGGACAATACATTGGCGTAGTTGCCATTTTTACTCATTTGATCCACGTGATATAGTTTCCGTTGAAATTTTTGCACTCGACGGGAATTTACAGACTCTGAACGCGGAATAATAGTTGGAGCTAGACGCATGGGACATCCCATTTTGTAAATCGTCAGGGAATTCAATATTCCGAGATTCACAGCTGTGACAGCAAACGACCGAAGCGAGTGCCTTTGCTAACAGTACGACATCTCACGCAGAACCTTTACTGAGCTCGTGGCCGCATTGGTTGGATCCTAAAAGTTTGGAAACCGAGGGCTGATCAGAAGAATCTCAATTTCAGTTGGTAAGAGCTGATGGTAGTGTTCGATTGTGCTGCCAACACCACGAAGCCATGGACCCAGGTTGTCAACAAGGAACTGTGCAACCTGGTGGTGGCTCCATAATGGTGTGGGCTGTGTTCACATGGAACGGACTCTGTCCTCCGGTCCAACTAAAGCGATCATTGAATGGAAATGGTTACGTTCTGATACCTGGAGACCATCTGCCGGTATTCATGGACTTTATGTTCCCAAGCAAAGATGGAATTTTTTTTTGAATGACAATGCGTCATGTCGTCGTAACACAATTGTTCACAATTGATTTGAAGAAGACCCTGAACATTTCGAGCGAATGATCTGTCCCGACTTGAATCCCATATAACATTTATGGACATAATAAAGAGATCCGTTCGTGAACAAAATCCTGCACCGGCATCACTTGCGTAATTATGGACGACTGTTGGGAGACAGCCTAGCTCATTATTTATGCAGGGTAGTTCCAACCACTTGTTGAGTCCATACCAGTTCGGGTTGCTGCTCTACGCTGGGTCGACATTTTATCAGGAGGTACCGCACGACTCTTGTCGCCTCACCCACATCACATGTCGCTGTGGGACACCCAGTTAACGCGCATTGTGCAATTTGAGGAACGAAGGAATGCTCAAAACCATATTAGTGAGAGTCAATAAAACTTTCTACAAAGGCTTTCACAAGAACTCTTGCATATTATGGCATAAAAATTTGTGAGACTCGACTTCACAGAAGTAATAAGTATTGCAAAACAGATTTTCAAAGCATAACTTTGTACTATTGAAACCAGTCAGAGAGCTTCTAAAGGTTCGCTATGAAGTTAAATCGTAAATAAATTTATTGCTCGTGTACACCACAAGGAGCATTTATGAAACCATATTCCTGAGGAGTCATGTGAAATTAAAAGTGACAGAAATATCATGTGCTTTGTTTTCCAAGGGATTCTTCAAATGCTATTTACGCAGTATCCGGAGGTGCTGGGGAAGATGAAGGTACTTGGCACCCAGCTGCCTGAGCAACGACAGCGGGATGACATAGCTGGCTGCCCAACTTCGTCGGGATGCCACCGATATTTAACAAGAAACATTATAATATTTAATTGCATTCATTCAGTCTTTGAACTGAATGTTTCGTAAAACAAAAGGCTAGTATGGGTAAGTATAATCTACATCTACATCCACATACATACTCAGCAAGCTACCGTACGGTACGTGGCAGAGGGTATCCTTTGCTACAACTAGCTGTTTCCATCCTGTTCCACTCGCAGATGGAGCGAGAGAAAAACAAATGTCTGTATGCCTCAGTATGAGCTCTATTTCTCGTATCTTATCTTCATGGTCCCTACGTTAAATGTATGTTGGCGGCAGTAAAATCGTTGTGCAGTTAGCTTTAAATGCCGGTTCTCTAAACGTTCTCAGTAATGTTCTTTGAAAAGTGTCTTCTTCCCACCAGGGATTCCCTCTTGAGCTGTCGAAGCATATCCGTAACACTTGCCTGTTCATATGTCCTACAAGTAACAAATCTAGTAGTTCGCCTCTGAAATTCTTCGATGTCTTCTTTCAGTCCTGTCTGATGCCTATCCCAGTCACTTGAGCAGTGCTCAGGAACAGGTCCCGCTAGCGTCCTATATGCGGTCTCTTTTACAGATGTACCACACTTTCCTAAAACTCTTCCAATAAATCGAAGTCGACCATACGCCTTCTCCACTATAATTCTCACATGCTCGTTCCATTACATATCGCTTCGCAACGTTACGCCCAGATATTTAAACGACGTGACTGTGTCAGGCAGGACGCTACTAACGCTGTATCCGAACATTATAGGTTTGTTTTCCCCACTCATCCGCATTAACTTACATTTTTATAAATTAAGAGCCAGCTGCCATTCATCACACTAACTATAAATTTTGTCTAGGTCATCTTGTATCAACCTACACTCACTAATCTTCGAAAACTTCTTGTATACCGTATCATCTGCAGCGAGTAACCGCAGATTGCTGTCCACCTTCTGTCAGATCATTTATGTGCATAGAAAATAGCAACGGTCGTATAACACTTGCCTGGGTCATTCCTGATCATTTATGTGCATAGAAAATAGCAACGGTCGTATAACACTTGCCTGGGACATTCCTGATGTTGCCTACCTGTCTACGATGAATACTCGCCGTCGAGGACAACTACTGTGTTCTATTATTTAAGAAGTCTTCGAGCCAGTCACATAGCTGGGAGCGTCTTTCGCTCTTCCATATGCACGTGCCTTCGTTAGCAATCTGCATTGGGGTACCGTCTCGAATGATTTTCGGAAATCTAGAAATGTGGAATCGGCCTGTTGCCCTTGATCCATAGTTCGCAGTATATAATGCGAGATAAGAGCCTGCAGGGTTTCGCACGAGCTACGCTTTCTAAAGCCGTTTGATTCGTGGACATAAGCTTTCCCGTTTCTAGGAAATTTGTTATATAAAATCTTAGAACATTCTCTAGAATTCTGCAGCAAACCGTTGTTAAGGATTTTGGTCTGTAATTTTTCGGTCCGTTCTCTTACTGTTCTTATACACAGGATTCACCTGCGCTTTTTTACATTCGCTTGGCGCTTTGGGCTGGTCGCGAGATTCATGATAAATGAAAATTAAGTGACATAGTGTATTCCTCGTAAACCGAACTGGATTTCATCCGCACCTGGCGACTTATTTGCTTTCAACCCTTTCAACTTGTTTCTCCACGCCAGAGATGCTTATTACTATATCATCCATATGGGGCTGTGTACGACGGTCAAACGGCAATGCGTTTGTACAATTCTTCTGCATGAACGATTTCTTCAATATGCAATTCAGAACTTCGGCCTTCCCCGTGTATCTTCTTCGGCCAATCCAAACTGGTCAACGAGTGACTGGATGGAAACAATAACGACGATTGTCCTGCACGACGACACAGACAATGTAACAGCTGAAAGGCAAACTTTTATATGTATTACATGCTGTAGGCATTACTTTAAATTATATATAAATTAAACGTGTAGAATTACTACTGCAAATAGAAAGATAATACCGAAGACGAGGTACCGGCTGTGGTATTTGAAATGTGGCATAGTCCGCTGAATGCCATGCCACACTCTTCACGGTATATATAACAAACATAGCTAAAGAAATGTAGTGCTTGGATAGAGGGAAAGAAAAAACATAGAGACTAATAAAAGGTACAAAAAATTAAGCTATAAACAGATACAACTGTTGCTTATAGGCAAATTACGCCACACATGGAAAATAAAAGACTTCATTAAGTATTCTATTAGATTGGTTCTTACATTTATGGAATTCTAATCTTTCGGTAATAATGCCTTCTTGGAGCGTTGTGGAGACTGCACGTACTCTTTCCTATTTTCTATCTTGTCCAGACGACGCCCACATTCAGAGTGGAGTGTGGCAAATGTGGACAGTCTGTGTTCGTATGTGTTCTTTAAAACTTAAATTAAATGATTTGTCGATTTGGCCTATATAATAATACTTACATTCCGCAGAATACAAAAAATATTCTTGTCACAGCCTCGTAATGGCAAGATGCTAATTCTATGCATATACAAATGAGGATAGAACGGCGTTAGCCTCATTTTACATATATACCGCTGTGGGGCATTAAACAAATATTTCTTTGAAAATGTTTCCGTATTGTACCAAAATTGTTAAGTAGATATAGTTTTAGTTCATTCACTGTTACGGCTTTGTTCCTTTGATGTCATTTGAAGGCCGTGTCTGTACACAGTGGTTAGGGACAAATTGTCTATGCTGAGGAATTGCGTAGTGAAGTTTCAATAAATTATCATAAATAAGATATTTCAAGGATGTCCATTGAGATTTTTGTATTCCCGTAAGTCACTATTTTCAAATGTTTCTAGAGGAACGACATATCTTTACAATCATAAGTTCTATCTGAAATTTTGATCCTTAAAAGGATGTCACGCTGCTTCCTGGCAAATTGAACGGAATTAATATGAGTTAACTTGGACTTATTGGTGTTTATCTGCTGGAAGAGTTTACGAAATATTGCTGTGAAACCTCTGAAAAATTCAAATTTAAATTGTCCAAATTGTTTCAGTTTATGGTACTAAAATATGGATCAATAATATTTGCTATAATAAAATATACTAATCTCAGCAACTAATCTCTGATTCACCGCCGTAAAAAAGTAATTTTATTGTCACTTTACTACAGCACGTAAACAATGTTTCTGCCATCACACTGTCACGTAAACTGTAATGAGGGACACAACATTGTTTACTTGTTTAAATAATGATTCACATTTACCTGAGTAGCAACAACTCTTAACGCACACAGGTGGAAAATAAAATAATTCATTGAGTGTTCTATTGTGCTGGTTCTTACATTTACGGAACTCTAAGCCTTCCAGTAAGAATGGCTTCATGGAGAGTTGGGGAGACCGCACATTCTCTTTTCTATGTTGTCCAGATGACACCCACTTTCAGACTAAAGTATGGCGAGTGCGGATCGAGTCTGTGTTCGTATGTGTTCCCTCAAACTTAAAAAGAACATATTCAGGATCTTTATCTGAGTCGTAGTTACCTCCTGGGATTTGTACAAGTTCTCCCCGAAAGGCATTTTCTTGGCATTAAGGCAGCACACATTAATACTATTAACAGTCATGTTTTTGGCGCTTACCACTGTCTACAGGCAAACATCTTGACAAACTCGTCATTGGTCTTAGTCTGAAATTTTCGGTTTATAGCGGACTATTAATTTATGCAACGCTTATCGCTGCCATGTTCTACTTGCAATAATCCTGTGTCTCATCGAATATCCCTTACCACTGTTTACAGTCGAGGTCTTAATTTCATTCAAGCCACGTGGACCCGAAATGGCAGAAGCTATGTACCTGCTCTTCAGTGTACAGTATGTGAAACATAAAACTAGTATTAAAATACATAAATATGAGAAAAATTACGATGTTGTTGTTGTTGTTGTGGTCTTCAGTCCTGAGACTGGTTTGATGCAGCTCTCCATGCTACTCGATCCTGTGCAAGCTTTTTCATCTCCCAGTACCTACTACAACCTACATCCTTCTGAATCTGCTTAGTGTATTCATCTCTTGGTCTCCCCCTACGATTTTTACCCTCCACGCTGCCCTCCAATACTAAATTGGTGATCCCTTGATGCCTCAGAACATGTGCTACCAACCGATCCCTTCTTCTGGTCAAGTTGTGCCACAAACTCCTCTTCTCCCCAATCCTATTCAGTACCTCCTCATTAGTTATGTGATCTACCCATCTAATCTTCAGCATTCTTCTGTAGCACCACATTTCGAAAGCTTCTATTCACTTCTTGTCCAAACTATTTACCGTCCATGTTTCACTTCCATACATGGCTACACTCCATACAAATACTTTCAGAAATGACTTCCTGACACTTAAATCTATACTCGATGTTAACAAATTTCTCTTCTTCAGAAACGCTTTCCTTGCCATTGCCAGTCTACATTTTATATCCTCTCTACTTCGACCATCATCAGTTATTTTGCTCCCCAAATAGAAAAACTCCTTTACTACTTTAAGTGTCTCATTTCCTAATCTAATACCCTCAACATCAGCCGACTTAATTCGACTACATTCCATTATCCTCGTTTTGCTTTTGTTGATGTTCATCTTATATCCTCCCTTCAAGACACCATCCATTCCGTTCAACTGCTCTTCCAAGTCCTTTGCTGTCTCTGACAGAATTACGATGTCATCGGCGAACCTCAAAGTTTTTATTTCTTCTCCATGGATTTTAATACCTACTCCGAATTTTTCTTTTGTTTCCTTTACTGCTTGCTCAATATACAGATTGAATAACATCGTGGAGAGGCTACAACCCTGTCTTACTCCCTTCCCAACCACTGTTTCCCTTTCATGTCCCTCGACTCTTATAACTGCCATCTGGTTTCTGTACAAATTGTAAATAGCCTTTCGCTCCCTGTATTTTACCCCTGCCACCTTTAGAATTTGAAAGAGAGTATTCCAGTGAACATTGTCAAAAGCTTTCTCTAAGTCTACAAATGCTAGAAACGTAGGTTTGCCTTTCCTTAATCTTTCTTCTGAGATAAGTCGTAGGGCCAGTATTGCCTCACGTGTTCCAGTATTTCTACGGAATCCAAACTGATCTTCCCCGAGGTCGGCTTCTACTAGTTTTTCCATTCGTCTGTAAAGAATTCGTGTTAGTATTTTGCAGCTGTGGCTTATTAAACTGATTGTTCGGTAATTCTCACATCTGTCAACACCTGCTTTCTTTGGGATTGGAATTATTATATTCTTCTTGAAGTCTGAGGGTATTTCGCCTGTTTCATACATCTTGCTCACCAGATGGTAGAGTTTTGTCAGGACTGGCTCTCCCAAGGCCGTCAGTAGTTCCAGTGGAATGTTGTCTACTCCGTGGGCCTTGTTTCGACTCAGGTCTTTCCGTGCTCTGTCAAACTCTTCACGCAGTATCGTATCTCCCATTTCATCTTCATCTACGTCCTCTTCCATTTCCATAATATTGTCCTCTAGTACATCGCCCTTGTATAGACCCTCTATATACTCCTTCCACCTTTCTGCCTTCCCTTCTTTGCTTAGAGCTGGGTTGCCATCTGAGCTCTTGATATTCATACAAGTGGTTCTCTTCTCTCCAAAGGTCTCTTTAATTTTCCTATAGGCAGTATCTATCTTACCGCTAGTGAGACAAGCCTTTACATCCTTACATTTGTCCTCTAGCCATCCCTGCTTAGCCATTTTGCACTTCCTGTCGATCTCATTTTTGAGACGTTTGTATTCCTTTTTGCTTGCTTCATTTACTGCATTTTTATATTTTCTCCTTTCATCAATTAAATTCAATATTTCTTCTGTTACCCAAGGATTTCTACTACCCCTCGTCTTTTTACCTACTTGATCCTCTGCTGCCTTCACTACTTCATCCCTCAAAGCTACCCATTCTTCTTCTACTGTATTTCTTTCCCCCATTCCTGTCAATTGTTCCCTTATGCTCTCCCTGAAACTCTGTACAACCTTTGGTTCTTTCAGTTTATCCAGGTCCCATCTCCTTAAATTCCCACCTTTTTGCAGTTTCTTCAGTTTTAATCTACAGGTCCACATCTGCCCCTGGAAATGTCTTACAATTTAAAACCTGGTTCCTAAATCTCTGTCTTACCATTATATAATCTATTGATACCTTTTAGTATCTCCAGGGTTCTTCCATGTATGCAACCTTCTATCATGATTCTTAAACCAAGTGTTAGCTATGATTAAGTTATGCTCTGTGCAAAATTCTACCAGGCGGCTTCCTCTTTCATTTCTTAGCCCCAATCCATATTCACCTACTACGTTTCCTTCTCTCCCTTTTCCTACACTCGACTTCCAGTCACCCATGACTATTAAATTTTCGTCTCCCTTCACTATCTGAATAATTTCTTTTATTTCATCATACATTTCTTCAATTTCTTCGTCATCTGCAGAGCTAGTTGGCATATAAACTTGCACTACTGTAGTAGGTGTGGGCTTCGTATCTATCTTGGCCACAACAATGCGTTCACTAAGCTGTCTGTAGTAGCTTACCCGCGTTCCTATTTTCCTATTCATTATTCAACCTACTCCTGCATTACCCCTATTTGACTTTGTGTTTATAACCCTGTGGTCACCTGACCAGAAGTCTTGTTCCTCCTGCCACCGAACTTCACTAATTCCCACTATATCTAACTTTAACCTATCCATTTCCCTTTTCAAATTTTCTAACCTACCTGCCTGATTAATGGATCTGACATTCCACGCTCCGATCCGTAGAACGCCAGTTTTCTTTCTCCTGATAACGACATCCTCTTGAGTAGTCCCCGCCCGGAGATCCGAATGGGGGGCTATTTTACCTCCGGAATATTTTACCCAAGAGGACGCCATCATCATTTAATCATACAGTAAAGCTGCATGCCCTCGGGAAAAATTACGGCCGTAGTTTCCCCTTGCTTTCAGCCGTTCGCAGTACCAGCACAGCAAGGCCGTTTTGGTTATTGTTACAAGGCCAGATTAGTCAATCATCCAGACTGTTGCCCTTGCAACTACTGAAAAGGCTGCTGCCCCTCTTCAGGAACCACACGTTTGTCTGGCCTCTCAACAGATACCCCTCCGTTGTGGTTGTACCTACGGTACGGCTATCTGTATCGCTGAGGCACGCAAGCCTCCCCACCAACGGCAAGGTCCGTGGTTCATGGGGGGAAGAAAAAATTACGATATTGTTATAGAAAGTGTGATGCGGCTGAGGTGAAGTTGACTTGAATGGCGAGCTGCTCGGAAGACGATGCTTATATCTCTTGCTTGATGATGCTAGGTGTGAAATATAATGGTGGAGTATAGATGGAAGATGAAGATAAGGAGCTGATATTGGAGACGAAGAGAAATAGAAAAGTATGATGGATACCGTTGGAGAGGGTTGTGTGGATGGGTGGGATCTCTGAATACTGCGCCGTGAGGATGGGACCGCGTGGTTGTGATGCAAAAGGTTGAGGATAGAGGATGTCCAATAGGAAAAGAAAAAAGAGGAGAAAATTTGGTATATGTGACAGGGGTAGATAATGGAACTTGAAATGAGTTGACAATGTGACTTGATGGAGGATATGTGGCTATAAAGTAAGTGAATATTTTTACGTACAGTGGTAATGAGGTGTAGTATGTCTTCAGTGGTGGGAGGAGGACGTACACAGATGTTTGAGAGAAGTGGTGTACTTATACGGTTAGGTGGGATGAGAATGGTCGCAGATGTTACACAGAGGAGTGACTGAAGGTTAGAAGAACGGTGGTACAGGTGGTTGGTTTTGCAGAGTGTGAATACGACTCGGATTTTTCAGTGAACGGTTATGTGGTCATCGTAAAAGTGAAATATTTTACAACTGTAAGGTAGAGTCTGGGATCAGGAAGGTTCTACACTGTGTTCCCGGTGACATATGTAGGCTCCATTCCGTGGTAGATCGGATAAGGCTTTTTGTTTGGCAACATGCACCTCTATTTTTAGGTCTTACACATGATCATCACAGACAAACTTATTTACCAACCGCAAAATATTATAGTTCGTAACTGGATTATGTGTAAAAATTACTTAGTGGAACACTGTGCATTTTGATGGTTTATGTGGTACTTCTTGTATAACAATAACAAGCATAGTCATAATGATAATAACAGCAATAATGATATATCTATCTCTTCGAAAAACTCTTTCGCACTGTGTCTCTTCATTTGTGTTAAACTTTGGTCCTAAAGATCTGTAGCGTAGAACACTAACACCTCATTCGTTCCTGACCTCAACATATCACTCGCTATAAAGAAATGCTGTCTCATATTTTCAGGCTATCAAATGGAAAGTTGCGGTACGGAAAATGGAAAACACACATCGTAGCTGAGGTCTTGAAGTCAACTGATGCTCTCTGAAATAATGTGTGTATACCTTGTACATTGCAGTTACTGTTAGTGTCAACTGAATGAAATTTGTAGCAATGTTTTTTTTTTAGGTAATTGAGTAACTTCATCCTATAAAACTAGTGTACATTAGCTATAAATCGAATGATGTTTCGCTGTTTCAAACAGAATGAACTTGTATTCGGAAGGATGCAGGCCATCCTGATGTAGGGTTTCATTGGTTTCCCTAAATTTCTTCAGTCAATTTCCAGGATGGTTCTTACTACGAGACCAAGGCCGACAACCTGTATCATTTGGTACACTAAACGTGTAAGAATATAAATGTCGATGCATATAAATTATGTTTTTATTTTTTTAACAATATAATTAAATGACATGTTCAGTATGTTTGTAAATGTGATCCACGGATGAATGAAACTACAGTTACTACTTCTATTACCCGATAGTCACGTTGACCTCAGTTACAAGGGTTTCACCACACACCGATTAGTCACAGCCTGAGCTACTGCACTTACCTAGCGGATGGAAGTGCTCTCATTCCACTGATCATTTCTGTTCACTGCGCCCAGTTTTCCACTGTTGCAACTGTCTCTGGACGAACAAATCTGTTTGTTTGGTAACTATAAGTCAGTCGTAAGGAGTTGAAATAGTGTATGATTTCTTCAGCAGAAAATATTTTTTTCTAAATGTTTCTGTAATTTTAAATGTAGCATGTGTATTACTATAATAGTGTATGAAACAGAAAACGGCTGAAGTTTTAATAGTGAGCTCTGGCAAAGGAAAAGGGTGGATACCTATTATCTATCAGCTTTAAGGACTTCTAAATGAAAACTGTCAGATAATGAGTACAGGAAAAACACAATTAATGTAAAGGGGAAGAGACAAGCAAATGTGATATCCCTTTCACACCGAAATAGATGACGGAATAATGAATGTGGTGGTGCAATTCTTGATGACACTTCCACAGCACAATCTGGGTAGAACCATAAACTCAACATGTTCAGATGCAGACTGGTATACGCGACACGAAATATACTTATCGTACTAACCCTTACACCTCGCTCGGATGACGACAGTTAATACGCCAAAGAAATTAATGATGTTATCGTGTCAAAGAGGTGGGGACAGCGGCGATTCAGAATGGGGTGCACTCTTGGCGACTCAGCTAGTACTACCTCATGGAGGGCGCAATGTCTTTATTAGCAGCGGCTTGGAGCCAGACTGAGGTATCGTCCAATTGAACACTGTTGACATCCCCGTGGCGCGCTACTGGAGCCTCGCTGCTCTCTACTGGATTGTACTACGAAGTTTTAGACGGACTATCAATTTACGTGCTAATATCGACTGGGCGATGTCTCACAGACATTCTGATAATCTGATGTGAGATTTCATTTCTCGAATTTGACTCATGTCCTCATGTGTGACTTGTGTGACATTTACAGTGCGACAGATTTAAGCGACCTGTTGTTAAATGCTATAGCTGATTGTCTTAGTAACCGGGTTAAAGTGTGAGTTGTCTTAGTAACGGATTAAACGGTGGTGTTTATTCCGAATTCATAGCAACTGACAAAGGTGCGGTTAGACAGGACCTAAAAGCAGAGCCTAAATTGTAGTAAGTGAAACGAGTAGCAGTCAAATTCATAATCCTGGTTCACACAAATATTTTGCTGTTTATTTATTTTTTTTTCAAATATGACAAGATTTTCAAGGGTGATGTTAGGTAGCAACGTAAGAGGGCAGCTTGCATTACTACTATTGAAACGTAGCAACCATATTCATAATCTCGGTTCTCGCAAATAATTGCCTGATCTTTTACCGAATGTGACACGAGGATGAAGTTCAGCAGAAACCAAAGAGCTCGGCTTAAGAGGTGTGTGAGAAAAGTAATGCGACTCACAACAATACCAGCGATCTGGCAACGCCGTGTTGCTTTACTTGTGTGGACAGGTGTGATCAACCCCACAATTGCTCAGTCCGAATATCAGTTCCGTACAGTCATCAAGTAACTTTTTAGAGCGCCGTCAGTGAAGTTGTGTCTTAGTTGTTTGTTACCAGAATGTAACAGCGGAATTTAGAGCAATGTTGCGCCATCGAATTTTATGTTACACTTGGGGAAGCTGCAACACGCCCATGGGAAACATTGTTTATCGAGAGCACAAGTTTTCCAGTGGCACAAATGATTTTTGGAAGGGCGAAATCAAGTTGAAGATGAACCTCGCTAAGGAGACCTTCAAATCCAAAAACTGACGAAAACGTGTAACGTCTGAGTACTCTTGTGAGAACATGCCAATGTTCAATAATAATGATGGGTTAAAATGGCTCTGACACTATGGGACTTAACAATTGAGGTCATCAGTCCCCTAGCACTTAGAATTACTTAAAGCTAACTAACCTAAGGACATCACACACATCCATGCCCGAGGTAGGATTCAAACCTGCGACCGTAGCAGTCGCGCCGTTCCGGACTCAAGCGCTTACAACCGCTCGGGCAGATGATGGGTGACGTGTTAAACATTTCACACTGCATAAAATCTGACCGAAGTTTTGAACATGTGAAAGGTCTGTGCCAAAATTGTGCCGAAAAAATCACAACTGAGGTGAAGGACAATAGAAGAATCATGTGCATTGGTCGTTTTGAGACGACTGCCAATGACCACGAATGGTTCAGTTGTGTGATCACAGGTGATAAATCCTGGATTTGTGAATACGGTCCTGAGACAAAGCAGCAACGTGTGGAGCGTCACACTGGAATACCTCTTCGACTGAAAAAAAGCTTCAATGAGCAAATCAAAGATCAAAATAACGCATATCTGCTTCTTTGGCAGTTGGAATATCGTGTATATATAATTTTTTCCTTCAGGACAAACTGTCAACCAATTTATAGTCGTTGAAAGTCAGAGGAAATTGGCGAATAGAGTGAGACCGGCCATTGCAGACAAATGAATGACGTCACACGGACACTTTCATCAAGGAAGTTTTGGTCACAAAATGCATTCCTGTTGTTCCATAGCCAGCCCCCGACCCCCTCCCTACTCACGTTGTCTGAGTGCTTGTGACTTTTTCTTTTCTCGAAATTGAAAACAGTCTTAATAATACGTCATTTTGGGAGTCTGCGAACATTCGAAAGAATGTGACAAACACAGTTAAAGCCGTTCAGCTTGCTACCACAACTTCGAAGGTGACAATACTGGTGTTTGAAAAAAATAGAAACTTTGAAAGATAGAAAATGTTTCATTACTTTCCTCCCACGTCTCGTAAAATTCTGCTAGGGAACCAAGTAGCAATAGCATTTGCAATCTGAGTTCTCACAGATATTTTGCAGTTTCTCTTCCCAATATGGCCTTTTAGGATGCATTTTAGGACCTTTTTTTCTTGACAGCGCTCTGTCTACTTGAGCTATAGAGCTCAATTGAAGTTGTCCATTCCACGTTTCGTTAGTCATCGTCAGTTTTCTTTTGTTGTCCAGTGCGCTTGACGTCAACCGTCAAAGCTGATGGGCGGTATTGTGCGCTACTCTTTTCTTGTTCGTCCATCAACGTGTTTGCTCGCATACTCGGACCCAGCTGGTTCAGTTTTGCTGTATTTTACTCTGTGGTGGCTTATTTGCGAATTAATAAAATCTGCGCTCGTCGATACGCTGATACCAAACAATATTTCCTGTGAAACACAACTATCTCTTTATTCGCATGAAGTGTTGAGTGCTACTAACAAACGACTTCAGATCGATTCCGTATTTCTGGATTTCCGGATGGCTTTTGACACCGTACCACACAAGCGGTTTGTAGTCAAATTGCGTGCTTATGGAATATCGTCTCAGTTATGTGACTGGATTTTTGATTTCCTGTCAGAGAGGTCACAGTTCGTAGTAATTGACGGAAAGTCATTGGGTAAAACAGAAGTGATTTCTGGCGTTCCCCAAGGTAGTGTTATAGGCCCTTTGCTATTTCTTATCTATATAAATGATTTTGGAGACAATCTGAGCAGCCGTCTTCGGTTGTTTGCAGATGACACTGTCATTTATCGACTAATAAAGTCACCAGAAGATCAAAACAAACTGGAAAATGATTTAGAAAAGATATCTGAATGGTGCGAAAAGTGGCAGTTGACCGTAAATAACGAGAAGTGTGCGGTCATCCACATGAGTACTAAAAGGAATTCGTTGAACTTCGGTTGCACGATAAATCAGTCTAATCTAAAAGCCGTAAATTCAGCTAAATACCTAGGTATTACAATTACAAACAACTTAAACTGGAAGAAACACACAGAAAATGTTGTGGGGATAGCTAACTAAAGACTGCGTTTTATTGGCAGGACACTTAGAAAATGTAACAGACCTACAAGGGGACTGCCTACACTACGCTTGTCCGTCCTCTTTTAGAATGCTGCTGCGTGGTGTGGGATCTTTACCAGATAGGACTGACAGAATACATCGAAAAGGTTCAAAGAAAGGCAGCACATTTTGTATTATAGCGAAATATGGGAGAGAGTGCACAGAAATGATACAGGATTTGGGCTGGAAATCATTAAAAGAAAGGCGTTTTTCGTTGCGACGGAATCTTCTCAAGAAATTCCAATCACCAACTTTCTCCTCCGAATGCGAAAATATTTTGTTAACACCAGGCTACATAGGGAGGAACCATCACCAAGATAAAATAAGGGAAATCAGAGCTCGTACGGGAAGACGTAGGTATTCATTCTTTCCGCACGCTATACGAGATTGGGATAATGGAGAATTATGAAGGTGGTTCGATGAACCCTCTACCAGGCATTTAAATGTTATTCGCAGAGTATCCATGTAGATGAAGATGTAGATGAAGAGTTACAAAAACGACCGCGTAGAGAAACAGATTAATCCCCGCTACTTGTTTCGAATCAGAACGTTCACTTCTAATTACATTAGCGGCTGATTGGACCCACGTTCCTAGTTCAGTAATTTCTACAATTTGTTGCACATGCACGGACTTCTGTAGTGTCCCAAATATTAGGCACTGTAGCAGATGGCTGCGTGATGGAGCGGCGCTCGACCACTGTGTTTGGGTAGAGAGCGCTGTGTTGCACTTGGCAGGCGCTCGCCGGGCAGCCTGTGGGCGTCTGCAGAAGTCCGTCTGCAGAGTTTGCTCTAATTAGGCCGTCGTCGGCGCCGCGACAGGTCGATAGCACCTCTCAGGACCAGAGGCCGGGCGAGGGCGCGGGCGCGGCCGCCGGTGTTCATTTCAGCCGCCACCCACACTCCGGATCGGTGCCACTGCCGTCGTCAGTCGGACACGGTCGTCCGGACGTAAGAAAAACGCTGCACTGGTCAAATTTCACGTCCCTGATTTCTCGCCTCATACGACAAAATTTTGTACGTCACTCCATTTTTCGTCTTCCTCATGTGATAACCACTCTCAGCACTTCTTTCCCAGCATCGACATTCTACTCTTCACAGCGCCCATTACAAAAGAGCGCGTGTTTTACAGAAATATCGTTTCAACCACTCATACCAGTACCGCATGTCCCGAGCAGCCGTGGCCATCAATTACTGGTTTCAGTTGGACGAATAATACAGGGCGTATCACAAATAGTCGCCGGTCGCTGTGGGCGAACGGTTCTAGGCACTTCAGTCCGGAACCGCGCGACTGCTACGGCCGCAGGTTCGAATCCTGCCTCGGGCATGGATGTGTGTGCTGTCCTTATGTTAGTTAGGTTTAAGTAGTTACAAGTCTAGGGGACTGATGACCTCAGATGTTAAGTCCCATAGTGCTCAGAGCCATTTTAACCATTTTGAACAAATAGTCATTCGTAATCCATTAAATTTCGGGCATGCAGCCGCGCAAATAAAATTTCTTCTACTGATATTTCGGCCGCGTATCGTTCGGCCATCTTCAGAGCGAGTCATAAGAATCTTGTGACTCGCTCTGAAGATGGCCGGACGATACGCGGCCGAAATATCAGTAGAAGAAATTTTATTTGCGCGGCTGCATGCCCGAAATTTAAGGGATTATTCATTACGCCGCGAGAAATTGAAAATGCACAACAAATAGTCATTCGATTTGGTAGGTGTATATTTCCGAAACTAAGAAACATATACAATGAATTTTGTTTTTTGATGAACGGAAAACATAAAAAGCTTTCTTTCATATCTTTTCATAGGTATTCAATATTCCCCCCTCGAGATACACGGCATATGTCAATGCGGTGTTCAGGTTGTTCCCACACTGCAACGAGCATGTCTTGAGTTACAGCTTCCACAGCTGCTGTTATGCGATGTTTCAGTTCATTGATTGTTGTTGCTAACGGAGGCACACAAACAGCGTCTTTTATAAACCTCCACAAGAATTAATCATACACAGACAGGCCAGTAATGTAGGGCTGAATCATTTGGTACAGTGCGACCAATCCATCGTTCAGTAATCCTTTATTTTAAAAATTCTCGCACTTACAGATGCCAGTGTGGCAGTGTCCCACCCTGTTGGTAAACGAAGTCGTTCGAATCAGTTGTGCTGTCAATATGCACGGCGAACGGATTTCTGAGGACTCCCTGTGGAACTGTGGCGGATGCGTTCGACGTCTGTGTTAAACACTCGGGGACGGCACGACGATTTGCCTTTATGCAAACAAACTGTTTCTCGAAATTGTCCACGGCATCGTCTAATCCTCTGTGCTGTAGGAGGATCCCACACCATACCTAGTACGAAAGTCGCAAGGAACAGTTATTACTGACCCGCATAGCGCAAAACGTAGAACGCAAAACGCTTTCTGTTGTCCCGACATCATTTTTACTAGAACTGAAGTGAGCCCACACTGCTGCTACCTAGCGAGACCCGTGTAAAACTCGACAGTTTGCTCTTTCCAAAAATACGCTGTTCACGCACATATCACAAATAATACAAGAGTTATGATTCTTTTGGATCGGATGGTTCTTTTATATACAGCCTGCACATTGTAAGAATGAGAACTGCTTACGACGTACTGAAGTAGTGGAAGGGAAAGTCTAGACGAATGCTTATTAACCACTTTTGGTTTGTCATGTCGGGAAACAACGTCAAAACAAACATTCAAAATCCACCGAAGCTAATGCATATGCGCTATTTCAACGAGAAGTAATCTATGAAGCTCTGGAAAGCTGGCAAAGATTGAAAGAGAAATGTTCTGACCCCGATACCCCTCCGCATCACATCCGAATGACGCAACATGGCAGAAGACGACAGGGCGGCAGGTCATCATGATGTGGTTCTCTTGATCTGATCAAGCATTTTGTTAGTTTTTTGTTTAACTAAAATGAACATAATCGAAGTATTGATACAGGAACACACTGATCAGCTCCCATTATGGTAACCTACTTTACAGAAGGTATGTCTACCTTTAGCGCGGATAACAGTTGCGAATAACGAAGCGTCGTGGCATGGAAGCAATGAGATCTTCTGAGGTCGCTGGAGAGAATTAGTACCACAACTGCACACACAAGTCAGCTAATTCCCGTAAATTCCGGGGAGGGGTGCGATGAGCTCTGACGCCACATTCAATCAGATGCCTTAATGTGTTCGAATGGGTTCAAACCTGATGAGTTGGTGGGCCAGCACATCAGTGAGAAGTCGCCACTGTGTTCCTTGAACCACTCCGTCACACTCCTGGCCTTGTGACATGGCGCATTATCTTGCAGGAAAGTGCCACTGCCGTTGGGAAACATGATCGTCATGAAGGAATGTACACGGTCTGCAACTAGTGTACGATACTCCTTAGCTCTCATGGCGCCATGCACGAGCACGAGCTCCACTGGATCCATCGATGCCCTCGTGAATGTTACCCAGAGAATAATGCCGCCAGTTGGTCTCCATCCTGCGGTACAGGTGTCGGGTAGATGTTCCCCTGGAAGACGACTGATTCGCGCGCTCCCATCAGCATGATGTTGAAGGTATCGGGATTTATGAGACCATGCAACCTTCTGCCACTGCACCAACATCCAGTGCCGATGGTATCGTGCGCATTTCAGTCATAGTTGCCGATGTGGTGTTAACACTGGAATATAAGTGGGTCGTCGGCGACAGATGCCCATCGTTAAGAGTGTTCGGTGCACTCTACTCTGCCCAGCTTGAAAGTCTGATGTTAGTTTCGCCACGTTCGCCGCCTGTCCTGTTTTACCAGTCTGTCTAGCCTGCGAAGCCTGGCATCTCTAATGATGGGTGGCCGCCGACTCCACGATGTTTGGACGTAATTTTACCATGGTTTCACACCCACCGTAGCATTCCTCGATAACCCAAACAAGTCATTTACCTTCCTAGATGATCGTGCCGAGCCTGCGAGTCATCACAATCTGCCCTTGGTCAGACAGATGGATCGTGCTCCTTCCCCATTCTAAAGACGGAAGGCGCGCTCGCTGACACAATACGCAAAATTCGTTAGTAGCCAAGTGAAGCTGCTATCGCCTGGACGGGTTTATATCGATAGTAGATAGCTGGCCATAATGTTGTGGTTGATCAGTTTATGCCGTTATACAGGGTGTTCCGAGACTAATCGTTAAATTAATACGATATGTAGAGAACATCAAAACCAATATATTTAGGTAAGGTAGATATGGTCCCTTACGGCTGATTATGGTGCTACGGATGATTTACTGCCGCCAACTTACATTTCGCGGAAAGACCACAAAGATAAGAGAGATTAGGGCTCGTACAGAGGCATATAGGCAGTCATTTTTCCCTCATCTGTTTGGGAGCGGAACAGGGAGAGAAGATGCTAGTTGTGGTACGAGGTACCCTCCGCCACACACCGTATGGTGGATTGCGGAGTATGTATGTAGATGTAGATGTAGATTTACACTGAAGGTAGTTTATCATGCTAATTACATCAGTTCAATTCACAGAAATTGCTGGAATGCGCGACCACTGACCTGTATGCACGTAGTACATCGTCGGACCGTTGATTGTGGTGTTCGTTCTGCGATTTCTAGCATGTCCGCAATGGTACCAGCAGTGACGGCAATTATGGCGGCAAGGTGTCCTTCTGCTTTCACAGTGGTTTCTTACACCTGCTGCTTCTTATGCACCCAGAGGAAGAAATCCAGACACATGAGGTCAGGTGACTTGGATACTTACATCAGTAGTCCATCATTATGTTGGAAGAGTTGGTGTCAGTGTTACTGTCTTGCACTGAGTAATCAGTATCCTCTCATATCAATTTTCGATTAATTTCGGCCATGCAATTTTGTTTGGCTTTGACAAAGTCATCCATCTGATTAAAGTTGAATTCAAAATCAAAATAATGTCGTCGTACACCAGAAATAAACTTGAAATCAGAACGGCTCTGTTTATATGACCTGAGCATGTCAACAATGGCAGCATGAGTTACTGTACTCGGTTCACTAACATCATGCACTTCTTGTAACTGCGGTACTAACTGAAAGTGTAATTTAGTAACCTTGGGTTCTTTCTTTCCAGCGTGTTGATTATCGTCCCAAGTGCAGTCAGGATGTTAGCTATTATTACGCCCTATAACCTCATTTTCCCAATCTATTAATAATTCTTGCAAGTTACTACGAATATCTGTCACATGTTGCTACAGCTTTTTGCCCACACCTCGTAAAAAGTGTTGATTGTCTGCTCTCATCCGTTGAAACAATTTTTGACTTTGTTCTATTATTTCGGCCAAATTTATTGCTAGTTCTTGACCATTATTGTATGTTTTTTGCTAATATCATCAATTTTGTTGTTATGTTCATCTAGTTTTTTGCTCAAATCCGCTGTCATTTTTTTTTTTAATGCAATACCCTATATTTCCCTTCCTACATTATCAAGACGATGTTTGCCTGTCACTCCCTGTCTCAAGTATGCAGTAGCTCTCTTAAAAGTCTTAATAGTGTATTGACTCCTACTGAACAAACGTATTTCTAGAACAAAAATCCGCTTCAGTTGCCAGTAATTTTCATAATTTATTCCACGACCGGTTTCTAAGCTTAAAGCTTCGTCTTCAGGTGTAACCAAATAATTATGGGAACATGAATGTCTGGAGGTCGGGCCAGTCAGTCATGGGGGGTCACACCCACGTCAAACAAATGAAACCCTAAGAATGCAATGAAAATGTGAAATCATTCTTTCCTCGTTGTCCTACTCATGCAAGTCTTTCTCTAAAACTGCTGTTTATGAAGGGAACAGGAAAACTTAATTCCAACACTAACATATGACATTTTCTACTGGATGCCCGAGTTGCAGCAGACGCTGCCAACGACCGAGTTGCAACAGACATCGCAAACACTCGGTAAACTGTTTAAAAGAGAACACAGATTCAGCATCATACCATACAGAAACCACAAATCATTTTCTGCATTTTATTCTCGTCAGTATTATGGAGAGAAAGCATTGTGTGCATTCATAGAAAAGCACAAAAGAAATAACGTACGTACCTTGTCTACCAAATGCCATTCGGCACCGAATATTTTTTCCCATTTTTGTTGGTTTATTATGCAGTTCTCACTCTTTCCACCTAGCACGCCGTTTAAGTAGCATGTTTTCGAATAACGAGGTTTTCCATTGTAAAGTTCTGTTGAGTTTGCTGGTGATCTTCCTGCGCAATTATGTGTGTTGTGTTGGCTAAACTGGCACGGACATCACATTCCACATTCCTAGCTCCTCTTTAATGGAGAGTGGAAATCGACAATAGCTAATAGAGGCTTGAGAGAAAGTGATAAATGGTAATCGAGATTTGCTCGGTTCAAATACCAAGACTATTCAGCACAGCTGCTCCTGAAACAATGGCTTACGACTGACATGTGTTGACAGCCCTTTTACTGAAGGGGTAATTCAGCGCAAATGATTTGAGTTAATTGACCACGTTTAAAGACCTAGTGTATGCGTTTTTGACTCGCTTTTTACCAACGTTAATAATTCGAAAATTTGTCATTATTGACCTTTATTTAACATTACTGTAGCTCATCACGCGCAGCCCGCTACGTAATTATTTGCTAATTATTTACGTCAGCAATGCACTGGTGGTGCTGGGGGCGACTAATTAAAGAACTCTTTTTGCAGACCCATGGAAGAATTAAACTAATTTCATTCGTTGAGTTTCTACTCGATAACGACCCTAAACAGAAATGCAGAATAACTGAAACTGTTCAACAAATTACCCCACAGTTCAGTGAGTTATTATGAGTTCGCGAATTTAATTTTATCTGTTGGGAAATAAACAATTCATAAAACACACCACAAATTTGTAATGTACGTTTGTAATAAAATTGATGCAGCTGCTGTGTTCCCATAGATCCCTTCGATGTAATTTCAAAATTATTTACGGAACTATAATAGAATGAGCCTTTGAAAGTAAATTTGTTAGCAGTATTAAATTCGCTTTCAGCGCCTACTGCTGAATAGTCCATGGCCCCACTTGCGGTGAATTAATTAGCTAGGGCAACGTGAATCGTGGTGCAACATGAAATTATGAGAATTTTTCTGCAGGTACAAACTATCTCCATTGCAGACAGCAGGTGGTTCTCACTGTTCACTCTTTCTATAATTCTGATATTGGAAACAATTCAGCCATCGAGGAAGGACATGGTGGTCTACTGTGATTACCTGCAGTGTCTTATAGGGTGATAGTATTATTTATCCACGGAATTCTGACGCAAACTGGGTGGCCTCCATAATATCATAGAGGAGTACAAACTGCGCCCAGGAAGTTTCCTTACTTTCATCGTCATCAAGACACTGAACTTTACAGGTTCTCATTATTGTGACGATACGTAAAGACCTAGACTGTCAGACCCGACTTTCTCCTGACGTATAATGTTCAAGTAACAAACAGGAATGCAGCTATGTGACGCTGTCGACAATCGCCAGTATTTCGAAAAGTGACTATGCTATCAAGTTACATTCCGCAGCAAGTAAACCCTGTGCAAGGGAAATTAAAGCCTCCGTTTGCAGAGCAATTCCTGGAATATAACACACACACACACACACACACACACACACACACTGTAGAGCCACCACACAATCAAGAATTAACCACACCGTAAGTTAACGATGTTAGAGTTATTAAATAATGGATCAGGTAGCATTAACTCTGTTCCTCTGTTTTGCCAAGACAATGTTCTGGAATAGCAGATTGCTCGGCTGTTGTGTGCATGTGTGGCACGCTCGGTACATGGTCTTCCACGATCCCGACAGTCTGACCAATACGTGGCATGCCACAACTGCAAGGAATACTTATGCGCCCACCTGACGCAAACCAATAACGTTGTTAACGAAACCTAAAAGATCCTAATCTCAGATGTAGGTCTGAAAACACATTTTTCATCTTATATCGGTAAAATATTACCAATATTCTTTTGAATTGCTCCCGCGTACGGTTGAAAGGCCATAGACAGTGGTACCAACTTACTCACCGGGTGCACGGGTGGTCGATAGCCCAACGCACGCCAGACTTGTCTATCATTATATCCATTCCGACGCATGATGGCCTCAAGCTGTGTTTACTCATCTGACAAACTCTCAGAGGCTGAAATAGAGTAGACCCTGTGAACCAAAGTACGTAGTACCCCTTCACGCTGAGCCGAATGGTGACAACTATCATCCCCTATGTACAAGTCGTTGTGAGTAGGCTTCCTGTAAACAGCATGTGCCAGACTACCATCAACTTTACTCCTGACCAACACATCAAGGAAGGCAGTGCAGCCATCCTTTTCCACCTCTGTAGTGAAACAAATATTCCGATGGATGTAATTCAACTACTCTAAAAAGTTTTTTCAAATTCTTACTGCCATGAGGCCAAACAAAAAAGTATCTTCTACATACGTGAGAAAGCACGTAGTTTTCAAAATTGCCGACTCAGAAGTACATTTCTTGAAGCCTTCCATGAACAAACTTGCAATGATAAGTGGCAATGGGCTTACAGTGTCTGCTCATAGTACTGCTCACTGAATAAAAATAAGCGGAATTCAACATATGTCGAAACAGATTCTTTAACAGAACGTCAAACCTACCGTCAATTAACTACACGGAATCAGAGGAAAGCGAGTAAAGAGAGAGACCACATCAAAACTTACTAGAACAGCAAAGTCATTCAGACGCATTCCCTCCAGTCGACGCAACAATCCCACCGAGCTCTTAATGTGATGCTCATACCAATCAACTAGTGATGTCAACAGATTAGCAAGGTAATTTGCTACATGACATTTTGGAGCACCGGTGTCACAATCGCACGAAGAGGCTTCGGAAGGCGATGTAACGTAGGATGAACAGGGCAGTAAGAATTGACACTAATTACAGTCTCCTGCGACAAGGAACCACCTCCTCTGGAGTCATCACCGATCCTGCGACACGCTAAACCACATACTAAACGTAATCCTGCTAGTCCAGAACATCTGTAACACCGCCCCTGACCGCAGGTAAGATAAGAGTCTCAGGATTAGCTCCAAGGGAACGTAAAGCAGCACTTTCTGATGTTGTTATATTACTCTTGGGTGGGCATACGCCAGTCAGCACACGATACGCCTCCCTCACCGTCTGGAAGGTATCTGCCACTGGAGTTGGATGAGCGTTTCTGCTACAATTTCCACTAACTGTGTGGAAGCCACATTAAATGGCACTAACGAGACTTACTGAAATTATACGTACAGAAGAGCAGGTATGTTTTTCTGCAGAGAGTCAAAGAAATTCTGAAAACCGCAAAACCCTAGCTATCACGAGAAAACCCACTTACAGAATCTCAACAACCAATATTTAGTAACGAACCTTGGGATGAACTACAATCCCTTACGTGTCGCTCCCGTAGAAAGAGTGAAAAAATGATATTACTAATTTCAGAACGCACGGAGTCCTATAAACAGTCTTCCTGTTCTTATGCGTGAGTGTAACGGGAAGAACTCCTACGCCGTGGTAACCTCACCTCACAGGGACTTTCAGAGTATAAATATGGATGTAGGTGATGTATTATAGTGACAATTTTGTATTTCGTCGTACTTTCTGATCTCTAAGAAGAATCTTGCTTTCTCATGGCATGACTGAACTTCATGGCAGTTAAACCGAACGGTATCCCCCATTCACTTCATAAGGTTTGCTGATGATATAGTCTTGAAAGAAAAATTTAGTGTTCATAATTTCAGGATTCGTGAAGTATTTTGAAATTAAAATTAATATCTGAAATACAAACTTATGATACTAGTCCAGTCAAAAATGAAGACATCAGACTTGCAAATCGAAGTAAATGAAAGAGAAATATTCCATAATTTTTGTTACGGAAAAAATGTGCACCTGCTGCGCTAGTATTAGTCCTAGTAGAACGAAAGGGAAATTTTGTCAAAATTCAATGAAAGCACGCTTGGGTGATGAAATCTGCCGTTTGGAGTCCCAGGTTCGACACACAGACCCCGCAACACAGCACTGAAACCAGAAAAGGAGTTGGGACGGCTAAAAGTGTTTTCAATAAACGAAGAGTGGCACTAGTGAACAAGTCATTTTGTATAGAAAAGAAAGAAAATGTCAAGACATGATCCGAAGAATGCTCGCATATCGCTGTGAAAGGTGGACTCTGTTGAAGATAGGAAACCCTTACAAGTAGCGGATTCCGGGCAACGATTGAGACTAGCGAGAACCAGCTGAAGGGGAAGATGATGAAATGAAAATTTTCTGAAAGAGAACAAAAAAAACAAAGAAACCACAAAACCAGTACTGAAACACGATAAACAAGTCATTTTGAATATTTACTGGGACACAACTGTTGGCAACAGACATACTGGGAGAAACAATTTTGCGAAGGAAAACCGAGGAGAGGGCAAGAAAGATAATATCTATTGGAAATACGAAAGTTAAGTAAATTATGAAATGAAGAGTAGAAGGGATGCAGGCCAAGGCACAGCCTTCAGACGATTAGTGTTATGGCAGAAAATTATATTGAAGCGTCAGCATATAAATAAATCTCGCAGTTATAATGACACATTGTTGATTTGGTAGCAAGTAACTATGGTTCTGTGTAGTATGACGATCAAATCTGTAAGAGCTGTTGCGTTTGTAACATAAACTCACTATAACCCAATGCTGTCCATAGCATCTCATTAGGTTAAAGCTAAACTATAGTAATGAGTTTTGTCAGTGCTTGATCAGTGCCCTTTATGTAAAGGTAGACAAAACTTTAGGAGAAAAGTGACTTTCGCATGATGTGACACAGCCAAGTAACAAAGCTCTCAGCAACTTGGACCATACATCGAAAGAACTGCTGGAGTACAGTACAATGCAGTACAGTACAGAATGTAAATGCAAAAATTAAGCAGTGAGACGAACGGAAATGTCAGTTTCATTCAAAAACAACAATTACTGTGAAGTTACCGCGACTCATGTTTATATTCTGGACAGTCCAAAAGGTGGGACATGGTTCATAACAGGATGTGTGAAAACCACGGATGGCAATGCATACACTGCACCGTGCTGTCATATTAGTCACAAGTTTGGTAGGGAGTTCCTGTGCTAGAAGTTTTCATTCCTCCGCCACAGCGATTGACAAATGCTGGATGGTCGTTGGTGCACGTGGACCTGCTGCAATACGTCAGCCCAAGGCATACCACACGAGATCGATGGGATTTAAATCGTGGAATTGGGCAGCCCAATCCATTCGCTCAATATCCTCTCGTTCCAAGAGCTCTATCACCTGCGATCTCAGATGCAGTCGTGCCTTGCTATCCATAAAAATGAAATCACAGCCATATGCACCCCTGAGAAGATGCACTTTGAGAATTAATGCTGTGCCACTGTAACGTTGACCAGTGAATGTGCCATGTCCAAAGATTTGGAGCTCAGTGTGCTCATGCCTTCCGCTTCACACACGATAACGCCCGGACCACCAAACTAGCATGTTGACAGCATCTCTGGGTGCACCGTATGAGGGCACGTCCAGAATCATTGGTTAGACCGATTCTGATCCCATCCGAGGGCAACATGATCCCACTGCTTATTGGTTCACTCCTTATGTTCCTGGCACCATTGCAAATGGTGCTGCCGACATAATGGTGTCTACGGAAAACAACGCACTTTTCGTCATGGAAAGAGACTTTCCCTATGCTGTTGTAGAATGTGAGACTGCGTGCATTGCAATCCTGTTAAATATAGTTGTAGTTGCGCCCTTCATGCCTCCTGCAGAGTGTAGAAATCATGTGCTGCTGCATTTGACCATAGTCTACAACCTCCTCTCCTTCGTGCAACAGAGCCTGTGGTTTGTAACGCTCCCGATGCACGCGACCCACTGCTGTGAACAATACCAAACTTCTAGGTTCACTGTGCGGTAGCGTTCTCGCTTCCCGCTCCCGGGTTCGATTCCCGAGGGGGTCAGGGATTTTCTCTGCCTCGTGATGACTAGGTGTTGTGTGATGTCCTTAGGTTAGTTAGGTTTAAGTAGTTCTGAGTTCTAGGGGACTGATGACCATAGATGTTAATCCCATAGTGCTCAGAGCCATTTTTTTTTCTAGGTTCACTAATTACATTTCCATGGTGATTCTCCCCCGTTTGAAGGCATCAAAATGTTGTCTCCGCTACATTCTATAATGGATAACATCACCATAACATGACCACAGCGAACCGTAACTGCTCGCTAACTCATACACACTGTCTTTTCCTGATCCTTCAACTGCCTCGTGTTGCGCTGAAGCTCTTGTCACACTGGCCTTATGCCACGTGACATCCAGATTCCTGAGCACAACTGGGAAACCGCTGACAATATTCTCCAGCACCTTCATTCATTACCAATGAATGGATAATATTTTATGTTACTTTGTGGTTCATGGTGTGGGTTCCTGTTGTCATGCCCTAGTTCATGAACCACGGGAAACGTATGAGTGGCCAAGTATGTGGTCCTGACAGTCGGGATACTAGTTACTTTGGAATAAGGATGGGCATCTCGGACATATTCTGAGTCGTGGTCACCTATGCGCTGAGACGGCAAAGACTACCAAATCCACCGGTTAGTCCCTCAACCGTTAGGGGTAAAACTCAATGGGACCCGGGGCAAGTAAGGCTAGCAACCTGCTTCCCTGGTACTATAAATATGATACTGGCAACAATCAGAGCAAAATGCCTCGGACCTTTGGAGGCGACGGAGTCCCACCTCTAATTGACAAACCAGGGACTCCTAAGATACGACTCCGCAAACTAATGGTAACGAGATGGGGAGCTATTAATAACAATAGGGGCTACTCTGGGAAGAAGGTAGAGCTGGCAGAGGCTGCAAGTAAGATGGAGGTGGACGTTTTGGCTGTTAGTGACATTCGGGTAAGGGGTGAGAAAGAAGAAGTGGGAGAATACAAGTTCTACCTGTCAGGAGTCAAAGAAGGAATAGCACAATGGGGTGTAGGGCTTTACATCAGGAAAGAAATGGAACCCAGCGTCGTTGCAATAAGGTATGTAAACGAATGATGATGTGGATAGATTTGACAGTGTCTAGCAAGAAAATTAGGATGTTGTCAGTATATTCGCATTGTGAAAGGACAGATCAAGATAAGATGGATAGTTTTTATGACGCACTCAGTGATGTAATTGGTAAAGGACAAGGACAGTGTTCTTCTGCTCATGAGTGATTTTAATGCCAGGATTGGAAATCGAACGGAAGGGTACGAAAATGTTATGGGTAAATTTGGAGAGGATATGGAGGCGAACAGGAACGGGAACAACTCTTGGATTTCTGTGCCAGTATGGGCTTAGTAATCACAAACTCCTTTTTAAACATAAGAACATTCACCGGTATACTTGGGAAGGCAGGGGAACCAGATCTCCAGATCTGTCACTGACTATAAAATAACAGATCAGGAATTCAGGAAGGCAGTGAGGGACACACGTGTATTTAGGGGATTCTTTGATGACACTGATCACTATTTAATCTGCAGTGAAATTGATATTGTGAGGCCGAAAGTGCAGGAGGTCAGGTCCATATGTAGGAGGATAAGAGTGGAGAAACTTCAGGATAAGGAAAGCAGGCACAAGTACATAATAGTGATCTCAGAGCCGCGCGGTACTAGCCGAGCGGTCTAGGCGCTGCAGTCATGGACTGGGCGGTTGGCCCGGCGGAGGTTCGAGTCCTCCCTCGGGCATGAGTGTGTGTGTTTCTCCTTAGGATAATTCAGGTTATGTAGTGTGTAAGCTTAGGGACTGATGACCTTAGCAGTTAAGTCCCATCAGATTAAAAAAAAAAAAAAAGTGTTCTTAGAAAGGTACCAGTTAGTTGAATGTAGTCAATTACAGTCATTGGAAAAGGAATGGACACGTTACAGGGACAAAGTAATAGAAGTGGCTAAAGAAGTCTTGGAACAGTAGTGTTTAAGGGTAGGATGAAGCAAACAGCTTGGTGGAATGACACAGTCAAGGCAGCCTGTAAAAGGAAAAAGAAGGCGTATCAAAAATGGCTACATACTAGAACTCAGGTAGACAGAGAAAGTTATGCTGAAGAAAGAAACAAAGCCAAACAGATAATTGCAGCATCCTAGAAGAAATCTTGGGAAGACTTTGGAAACAGGTTGGAGACTTCGGGTCAAGCTGCTGGAAAAACATTCTAGTGTAATTAGCAGCCTTAGAAAGGGACGTAAGAAGGAAATGACAAGTATTTTGGACAGGTAAGGAAAACTGCTGGTGAATCCTGTTGATGCCTTGGGCAGATGGAGGGAATATTTTGAAGAGTTTCTCAATGTAGGCGAAAATACGATCAGGAATGTTTCAGATTTCGAGGTACAATGGGATAGGAATGATGATGGAAATAGGATCACATTTGAGGAAGTGGAGAAAATGGTCAATAGATTGCAGTGCAATAAAGCAGCTGGGGTGGATGAAATTAAGTCGGAACTCATCAAATACAGTGGAATGTCAGGTCTTAAATGGCTACACAGGATAATTGAAATGGCGTGGGAGTCGGGACAGGTTCCATCAGACTGGACGAAACCAGTAATCAAACCAATATTTAAACATGGAAACAGAAAAGTTTGTAACAACTACAGAGGTATCTCTTTAATCAGCGTTGTTGGTAAAATCTTCTCCGGTATTGTTGAAAGGAAAGTTCGAGTATTAGTTGAGGACAAATTGGACGAAGATTAGTGTGGGTTTAGGCCCCTTAGAGGTTGTCAGGACCAGATCTTTAGCTTACGGTAAATAATGGAGAAGTGTTACGAGTGGAACAGGGAACTGTATCTATGCTTTATAGATCTGGAAAAGGCATATGACCGGGTTCCTAGGAGGAAGTTATTGTCTGTTCTACGAGATTATG
The DNA here is from genome assembly GCF_023898315.1 of Schistocerca nitens. Taxonomy (NCBI): domain Eukaryota; kingdom Metazoa; phylum Arthropoda; class Insecta; order Orthoptera; family Acrididae; genus Schistocerca; species Schistocerca nitens. Next base: position 656,370,048 of record NC_064615.1, on the reverse strand, counting down.
GAATAGGAGGCAAACTTTTGCAAGCAATTAAAGGTCTTTAGATAGATAGTCAGGCAGCAGTTAGAGTTGACGGTAAATTGAGTTCATGGTTCAGAGTAGTTTCGGGGTAAGACAAGGCTGCAACCTGTCTCCACTGTTGTTCATATTATTTATGGATCATATGTTGAAAACAATACAATGGCTGGGTGAGATTAAGATATGTGAACACAAAATAAGCGGTCTTGCATATGCGGATGACTTAGTTGTGATGGCAGATTCGATTGAAAGTTTGCAAAGTAATATTTCAGAGCTAGATCAGAAATGTAAGGACTATAGTATGAAGACTAGCATCTCCAAAACGAAAGTAATGTCAGTGGGAAAGAGATATAAACGGATTGAGTGCCAAATAGGAGGAACAAAGTCAGAACAGGTGGACGGTTTCAAGTACTTAGGATGCATATTCTCACAGGATGTCAACATAGTGAAAGAACTGAAAGCAAGGTGTAGCTAATGCAGTGAGCGCTCAGCTACGATCTACTCTCTTCTGCAAGAAGGAAGTCAGTACCAAGACTAAGTTATCTGTGCACCGTTCAATCTTTCGACCAACTTTGTTGTATGGGAGCGAAAGCTGGTTGGATTCAGGTTACCTTATCAATAAGGTTGACGTTACGGATATGAAAGTAGCTAGGATGATTGCAGGTACTAGTAGATCGGAACAATGGCAGGAGGGTGTCCACCAATGAGGAAATCAAAGAAAAACTGGGAATGAACTCTATAGGTGTAGCAGTCAGGACGAACAGTCTTAGATGGTGGGGTCATGTTACACGCATGGGAGAAGCAAGGTTACCCAAGAGACTCATGGGTTCAGCAGTAGAGGGTAGGAGGAGTCGGGGCAGGCCAAGGAGAAGGTACCTGGATTGAGTTAAGAATGATTTTGAAGTAATAGGCTTAGCATCAGAAGAGGCACCAATGTTAGCACTGAATAGCGGATCATGTAGGAATTTTATAAGAGGGACTATGCTCCAGACTGAACGCTGAAAGGCATAATCAGTGTTAAACGATGATGATGATGATGATGATGATGATGATGATGACTTTATCTATCTCATCCTTAGGTTTTGCAGAGCAGTTTAATATTATTTTTTCCTCAGAAGCTGAATTACATAAACACTGCGTATTGGGACAGGAAAAAGTAATATCTAAACCATTATCGGTCCTTTCGAAGACATTTATGGATTTTTATTCCTGCAGTAGCTTCGTTTTCCCATAGAAAACCCTCACCATTTCTCCTACGAGATAGTGAAGCGTGCTTGCGGGAAGGCGAGTGAGAAATGTAACAAAGCTGTGATAACGTAATAGTTTAACATAATTTGAACCTATGATGACTACGTCAACTTTAAGTTTCAGTTCATTGTTTTTATTTGAATTATTGATGTCTGTTTTGCTTAAAACTTATAAAAATTTTAATGAGTTTTTTTTTTTCAAAGCTCCAAACCTCCTAACTACCACTGGGAGTAAAGACTGAGGCTATGTCAGTATCAGAAGCCAAAGATGGAACTGATTTACACTTTTGGAATTGGTTAAAACCGTAAACATATTTACAGAATAATGCCGTAATATGTCATGTGATCAAATAGGATATTGGAAGAAGTGAATTACACCTCCGTCAGAAACTCAAACTGCACGTTATCAGTCATACCAATATGAACCATACTGACCATCACAACATTAATTTTTCACACAGTATTGAGGTAAATGGAGTAAACAATGGTGTCTTCACCAACCGATAAGTGCCGTTACCGGGGTAATGGGAGGAGGACCGGCCCCGACTCGAATCCGTCTCGTAGCTTAACAACTCAAACTGGCGATCCAGCAAGCCTGAATGTGGTTTTCAGGGGATTTATCACATCCGACTACGTAAATACCAGGCCGGCGTGAATGTCCCACCTCAGAGACAGGTTATTCAAACATTTAGAACCTCTTCTGTCACTTGAGTGCACTCTATGAGAAAAAAAGAAGTCGCGCCAGGAAGGAGTTATCCGAATAGATGTAAATCGATATATTTGATGTACACGTACAGACAAATAAATGATTACAATTTAGAAAAAATTTAGCATTTATTCAACAGAGAGAGTTTCACAAGTTGAGCAAGTCAATAATGCGGTGATCCACCTCTATCCCTTATGTAAGCAGTTATGTGGCTTGGCTCTGGATGTCCTCCTGAGGGATATGGTGCCAAATTGTGTCCAACTGGCGCGTTGGAGCGTCAAAATTCCGCTTTGGCAAGCACAGAGGGAAGCAACAGAAGCTCGTCGTGTGCGGACGTGCATTATCTTGCTGAAATGTAAGCCCAGGATGGCTTGCTGTGAAGGACAAAGAAATGGGGAGTAGAATATCGTCGACGTACCGCTGTGCTATAAGGACGCCGCGGATGGCAACCAAAGGCGTCCTGCTACAAAAAGAAATGGCTCCCCAGACCATCACTTCTGGTTCTCCGGTCGACTGTGGGGCGACAGTTAGGTTGGTATCGCATCGTTTTCAGGGCGTCTCCAGACACATCTTGGCTGGTCATCGAGGCTCAGTTCGAAGAGGGACTCATCACGAAGACAGTTCTGGTCCACTCAATGAGATTACTTCTGAAAAAGATAAAGAACCTCCTTTTCTGCTGTAGTCAAAACCTTGGTTGATGTGTCACTGGTATTTCAGTAGTGTGTCACGTAATGACAAAATCATATTGACAGCAGTTTAGTAAGTAGGTGCAGCTGGTATTCCGGTTGCCATGAATTTGTTTGTCGATTGTAGCTTACTCTATGTGCTCAGTGATGCTATTTGTATTTATATATTGGTATTTCTTCATTTCTAGGTAGTAAGTGAAGCTGTAGATTCTAGAAAATGGTGTGCATAGAGGAGAAATCTAAACCTTTCTTACATATTCTTTTCTTTGGATTTAGCAGAGGGGTAAAAGCAGCGGAGGTAGTCACAAACATTTTCGTTGTGTACGGGGTTAACGCCACTGGAAAGAGCACAACAAGAAAATGATTTTCTCGTTTTAAGAAGGTTCGTTTTCACATTAGTAACTCTCAACGTTCAGGAAGACTTACTTGGTTTGATGAAGTTCATTTTATCCACAATGATCAAGTCAGTGTACTCGTAATCTGGCAAATGTGATTAACTGTGATCCTTCCACCATTGTGCGACATGTGCATCGAGTGGGGGAGTTTGAAAAATCGGGCATGTGGGTACCGCATGCTTTAAGCCAATGTCACAAAAGTCATCTGGTGACCATTTTGGGCATCTCTGCTTGCTCATCATCAGTTAGCTCGTGAACAGCACTGAACATTCCCGTCCTGTACAAGCACTGGTGACTAGAAATGATGTCTTTATCCTAAGAAAAATAAAGAAATTGTTGAGCCCATACATAGCAGCAACTCGCCGTACAAAGAGCTGAGCGCTCCCAGAAAAGACAAAATTATGCATCTGGTGGAACAGCGACGCTGTGATGTTCTACGAATCGCTTACCCGAGGTGTAACCATCATTGATGACATTTATTGTCAACAATTGAGTTGTCGTGCGGACGAAATCCAAGAACAGCAGTGTAAAGTGATCCCTGACCATGACAACACCTGCTAGCATTGCCAGATGACAAAAAACACTCCACAAGAATTGGTTTTGGAACGTCATTCCGCATTCAGCTTATTTACCTATCATGCCCTCTCATATTTTCACTTTATGCGCTCTCTATCGAGCAACCTCGATGGCACTTCCTCTCTGGACGATAGTGAGCTCAAAACGGCTCGACAACTTCGTCGCCTAAAAATCAAGTGATTTCTATAGTCATGAAATAGAAAATTTATTCGAGTGTTGATAGATTGTTGTAAATATTGAAGGAGAATGTATCACTGATGACCAAAGTCTGTGCTTCGTGTGTCTGTTGTGTTTATGAAACCTATGGAAAAATGCTACGAACTTATGCACCAGTCTAACATAAACTAAACTAATCCCGAAGAGGTCATGATGGCCCAACAGTACCGACCGGCCGCCGTGTCATCCTCACAGATAGTCGTCACTGCATGCGGATATGGAGGGCATGTGGTCAGCACACCGCTCTCCCGGCCGAATGTCAGTATCCGAGACCGGAGCCGCTACTTCACCATCACGTAACTCCTCAGTTTGCTTCACAAGGGCTAAGTGTACCCTGCTTTGGCAACAGTGCTCGGCAGACCGGATGGTCACCCATCCATGAGCTAGCCCAGCCCGACAGCGCTTAACTTCGGTGACCTGACGGGAACCGGTTTTACCACTCCAGCATGGCCGTTGGCACCAACCTAATATATAACTGATAAATACAAAAACGACAGCAGAATGTGATACCTCCGACGGTAATGAGACGTCTGAGATTGATTAACAGTCTGGAGCTATTGAGAACATATGCTATCAATCTACCACATTTAGTAATGTGCTGCAAAATTGTTGAAGAGTATTATATTCGAACGAATAAGCCCTCGGTCACAAATATTAAGTCAAAATTGACCAGGTTTCGACGCTATTATGCCTGTGCTTCGTGTGTCTGTGTCTTGTTGCAACTCTTGTTCACTGAAGTACGAGCAGCCCCTAGCGGCTCGCCATCTTATTTACAACTATTCATGACGTCGCCTTTCCGGCTTAGATTTTTTAAAATGTGACTTGTAAGTACTGCACCTCTTTCCAGTCAGTACAAACTTTAATTTTATTAATGTATTATATACCTAATATGTTTTAGAACAGTTAGTATTGTAATTTGTTTGACATTTTCATTATTTTGTAGTAATAATGCCATAACTTGATCCCAGCCAAAATTAGCGACTCTATTCTCTGTACTGTGTGATGGTGTATCTGATTTTGTCGGGTTTTGTGTAACCATTTGGTCATTCTGTAATTCACAAAAAGGTTTGCCAATCGCATGTGCACTGTTAGTCACTACCTCGGAATCAAATAAATCTGACGTACTTTGAGTACATTGTTCATTTTCGTTAGATAAATTTATCTATTCACAATTCAAACTTTGCAAACCGGGTGTGTTATACCTGGCAGCGTTCATTGTAACAGAACGTCCCGCATCATCAATTGTCGTTAAATTAACACAGTACACAATTGAATTTGTTTGCTCATCATTAGCATTAAAATCATTACTAGTGGTCGGTAGGCACTGATTGTATGTAAATGGAGGATTGTCATCATTACACTGAGTGTCGCAAGTATTATCGGTCAAACTATTCGAGTCGGCTATTTCACTCATTACACATCGCGATGTACTGTTAACAGTTTTTCGCGGCATTTTTTTTTTACAAATCAGAATTAAGCACAAATGAAACAAGGACAGTACAAAAAATGCAACAAACAATTACAACAAAGAGTAAAAAAATTGCCGATGATCTGTGAAAGAAAGAGTGACAAATTAGTAAAATGCGTTGCGCCAGATGCAAACTTCGTTTCAATAAATAAGAGCAGATATATGACTACTTCTCAGAAGATGCACAAAGAAATACGATCCTGGCCGGATGTCGCCAAGTGTAACCTCCCCACAGAAATATAAAAAATGAAATTGAACTAGGGGTAAACTCCCCACAAAAATAATCCCCACAAAAATTATTAATGTAAATGAACCAAGTGTAACCTCCCCACACGAATTATTATATTTAAATGAAAATGAACCATGCGTAAACTTCTCACAAAAATAATAATTAAATGAATTTTTTTAATATTGTAACCTCTGAACAAAATTGGGTCCCATTTATAATCTGTGTGCAGAAATGCATTCACATTTAATGTTCCCACAAAATTCTATTCCTAAACCCGGAAATAATTTTAAAAAAAATTCATTAACCTGGAAAATTTTATGACGACAGCAACGCTGCGCCTCGGCCCTATATTCTGAATAAAAAAGGCAAATATTCTTACCTCAACAAAAACTGCAAATAAATCTGCTCTTACATAAAAAATTTTTGGCACAGCTCCGTGCAATGCTGGCCTATGTTTTGTGACTCGTGAAAGGAATTAATTATTCATTGGATAAAAATCTTTAAATTGAAATGAATGCTTTTTTTAAAAAAAATTACTTTATATTATAAAAATTATTATTGGGGCATTTTTTTTGAAAGAAATTAAATGACAATTAATATACATTACTAGATATGCGCAAGGCTGCTTCTTTACCTTCTGTAACAATACTCATCCTCCAGAGTCCTGACCAGAGTCCCGAGCAGACCAGACAACCGACACCCGCCGACTACCGCCGACTCACGCAGACTACTCAAGACTACTGTCGACACGCGCAGACAAGCGCAGACTAGCGACAAGCAACAACTAACGACATACTGATCTCTGGTCAGAGACTCACCTAAGTCTTGCCTATTGCAGGCAGCGCATATAGCGCATACCTCACCTCTTACAGTATAATTCTGAAGACGACGCTCATAGTAGCGTCGAAGCCTGGTCAATTTTGACTTAATATCTGTGACCAAGGGCTTATTTGTTCTAATATAATTCTGACACGTTCACTGATCCTCATCAGCTATGTTGAAAGTTTTAGATTGTTGAAGAGCCCAATATTTTCTCTAGCGTGAACAAGACAGTTCTTTCGCCCTTGAGGATCGATCTCCTGTTGCTCCCAAGAGGCTGAACTCGACATCTTGCCAATACTTTAGCCACGACACGGTAATAAATCATAGCGTGCTTTATCGCCGCGTTACTAATCGAGCACGAGTGTGAGCCATACATAACGAGGTATCTCGGTGGGAAGACATAGTGGATAAAATGACAGACGCTGCACTCGCGCAGACGGCCGCTACAAAACGAGGCTTCATGCAAATGGCCGAGTAAAATATTGGGACGAAACTTCTGATTTATTCAGACGCGCCTTATCTCGAAACGTCGCTCGCGTATCGTGCGCGGTGTGGCCTACTCGCGTGAACGCCACTCTGAAATACTGCACGCGCTCGCCGCGGCGCACAGAGGCGCCGCAAACCGCGGGGGTGAATAGCTGCCGACCGCTGCCGCCTCCACTCCCCGCTGCAAGCGCTGCTCCCGTTCATTACATAGAAAAATATCTGAGTTACTTTAAAAAAAAGTAAATAATTTATTGAAACAATCGACACATTACCTTAAAGCAATGTATCTGATTCTCTGCTGCAATATTTACTTCAATGGATATGGCAAACACAGCCTAATAAGCTTCGAAAGTGAATCTCTTGCTACTGCATTTAGCCTAACGCACAATAATATTACTTTTATGGTCGAGTACCAGCAGGCTAACTGTGGTGTCACCGCCAGACACCACACTTGCTAGGTGGTAGCCTTTAAATCGGCGACGGTCCGCTAGTATACGTCGGACCCGCGTGTCGCCACTGTCAGTGATTGCAGACCGAGCGCCACCACACGGCAGGTCTAGAGAGGCGTACTAGCACTCGCCCCAGTTGTACAGCCGACTTTGCTAGCGATGCTACACTGACAAATACGCTCTCATTTGCCGAGACGATAGTTAGCATAGCCTTCAGCTATGTCATTTGCTATGAACTAGCAAGGCGCCGTATTCAACTGATATTTATTATTTGAAGCATGGATTACAGTTAAGTATTACAAGATTTTCGTACTTTATTGCTATTCTCAAGACATTGTCCTGTTCCAGACCTCACGCCAGTCTGCGTGTAATTAAACGCGTGCATTTCGGCCTCCTCTAGCAACGGTGTTGGCTCTTCTGCCATAACAGCACATGGCGACGAGTCTACAAAGGGTCTTCTTCTTTATACTTGCTTAAATTACTTGTGTCATGGCTTCGCCACAATCTCCAGATGTACTGTCCGAATTTTATCGCTTGCAGAATCAGCAGACGCAGGCCTTGCTGGATGCCCTTGGACAGCTCGTCCAGGGTCAACGTGCGATGCAAAATGATGCGGCAGCCGCCGCTCCACCGCTACCGCAGCCACAACACACACTTGCACCACCTTTTCGTCCTTTTGATGCGGCACTGGAAAGCTGGACGGAGTGGTCACGCCAATTTGGATTCCATCTCGCTGCCTACAGAATTCAAGGTAATGAGCGGCAGCCTTTTTTGCTTGCGTGCGTCGGCGTGTCCACATACCGAGTGATAGTGAAATTATTTCCCCGACGCGACGTAGCAACTCTGTCCTACGAAGAAATTTTGTCGGCATTAGATGCATATTTCAAAGAATCTGTCAATGTGGTTGCAAAAAGGTATACTTTCTTTCGTACAAAACGTACGGCCGGTCAAACTAATAGGGAGTGGGTTGTAACTTTGCAAGGCCTTACTAGGGATTGTGCTTTTGAGTGTGAATGTGGACTCCCTTATTCAGACACAATGGTGTGTGATGCAATTACACAGAACGTTGCGGATGTTTGTATAAGGGAACAGATTTTGAAACTAGTCAATACCTCCCTTCAACAAGTGATGGACATATTGGATCGGCAGGACACGACTTTGCTCAGGAATTATTTGCCCCTTCGCCAGCCGTGTGTCACGTTCACCGGCCCGCCTGGCGTGCAGCGCGGAACAGTAAACAGCCCTCGGGCCTGTCCGTGCAGCTGCCACCAAGCCCTCCACTACGTGTGCCGCGCCAGCAAGCAAATGCAGTGCTAAAGTCATGCCCGCGGTGTGCTACTAGACATTCGCGTGAGAATTGCCCGTCATGCCAAGCTATTTGCTTTTTCTGTAATAAAAAAGGACGTGTTCAGAATGTTTGTCAGAAAAAGCTCAGATCGGACACTCACAACCATTCAAGGCCCTTTGCTTCGCGCCGGAATCGAACCAAGAATACTCATGCTCGTGAACCTTCGCCCATGGACATTCATGTAGTTCATTCCACTCCGCCCAGTGCCACTCTCTCTAACAGTGACTGTGTTCGTCCCACAAATAGTGTGTGTCGTCCACGACGGAAATCACGTCAAAAGTGATTCTGTACCAGTGTCGGTTCACGTAGCACGAGACAGTCACTCTTGTCGTCAGCAGGACAATAAACTTTTTGTGGACTTGGACACTCTTGGCCACGTGATACCATTCCAGCTCGATACCGGAGCTGCAGTTTCATTGATCAATAAAGACACGTACACACAACTGGGCACACCTCTGTTCCGTGCCGCAAATGTTAAGTTAACTAGCTATTCCGGTCAGAATATCCCTGTGTTAGGACAGTGCAGCCTTCTTGCAACATACAAGGGACAAACAAAACTTGTGTCTTTTTACGTCCTTCATTCTTCATCTGCTGTGAACTTGTTTGGTTTAGATTTATTTCAGTTGTTTAACTTGTCTATAGTCAATCAGGTCCTATCAGTGAACCAGACTGTGCCTTCAGCCAGTGTTTCTCGTCTATGTGAAGAATTTGCAGACATTTTTGCACCGGGCCTTGGTTGCGCTAAGAACTATGAAGCACATTCGGAACTGAAAGTAAACGCGCAACTGAAATTTTTCAGAGCACGCAATGTTCCCCACGCATTGCGTGATGAGGTCGCAAGAACATTACACGATTTGGAATCACAAGGTGTAATTGAACGTGTGCAGGCTTCTCTCTGGGCATCACCCTTAGTCATTTTGCCAAAACCTTCCGGAAAATTTAGACTTTGTGTGGACTTCAAGGCAACGGTGAATCCACAACTAGTGATTGCAACTTTTCCTTTACCCCGCCCGGAAGATCTTTTTGACAAACTGTGCCCGGGTAAATATTTTTCGAAGTTGGACCTAGCAGATGCGTACTTGCAAATACCGGTGGACGACGATCCCAGCGCGTCTTGGTGGTTAACACGCATCTTGGTTTGTACCGATTCAAAAGACTGCCATTCGGGTGTGCATCCGCCCCTGCATTGTTTCAGCAATATATGCAAACTGTTTGTGCCTCGGTCCCTACTGCAGCAAACTATCTGGACGATACTGTGATCTCTGGAAAGACAGAAGAAGAACATTTAGCCAATCTCAGAACATTATTTCAGGTCATGCGCCGAAATGGTCTTCGCTTGCGGAAGGACAAATGTGTGTTTTTTGCTCGTGACTTACCCTATCTGGGACATGGCATCAATACTCAGAGCATACATCCCAGTCCCGAGCACCTCAGTGCCATACAAGACTTGCCTTCGCCGCAGAATTTGAAGCAGCTACAGAGTGTGCTGGGAAAAATCAACTATTATCATAAATATGTTCCACATGCCTCTTCCATTTCAGCTCCGCTTCATCACTTACGCCGTAAAGGTGTTCCGTTCGTCTGGACCACGGAATGCGAACGCGCCTTTCGCCAGTTGAAATCGGCGCTGCTTTCAAATACTTGCCTTACGCCATTCGATCCCCAGAAACCCCTTTTGTTGATGGTCGATGCTCGGATTTCGGGATCGGTGCTGTGCTTGCGCACAAAGTTGGATCGCATGATCGTCCTATTGCCTTTGCGTCCAAATTGCTCTCGTCTGCACAAAGAAATTATTCCCAGATAGAGAAAGAAGCTTTGGCTCTCGTATTTGGTGTTACAAGGTTTCATGATTTCTTGTATGGTCGTCGCTTTACCATTATCACAGACCACAAACCGTTGACATCGCTTTTTCATCCGAACAAGCCTGTACCTCCACGTACAGCGCAGAAATTTATTCGCTGGTCACTTTTCCTCTCGCAGTACCGCTACGATATCTTGTATCGGTCCACTGCTAAGCACGGAAACGCCGATGCGTTGTCCTGTTTGCCTGTTGCTGAGGATAGAGCATTCGATTCCTCCGAACTTGCTTGCATGTTCATTGATTCGGAAACCGATGACGTGGTCGAATCGTTTCCGATTGATTTTCGTCGTGTAGCTGCAGCCACAGCTGCCGACCCTGTCCTTGTTACCGTTTTGCGTTTTGTTGCTACACAATGGCCCTTGTCAAAGTCACGGATCGAGGATCCGTTGGTTCGCCGATTTCTTGCTCACAAGGAGAGACTTTTTGTACGACGTGGTGTTTTGCTGTTGCGTTCTGATAATGATCAGTCTAGGGTCGTGGTCCCACGTTCGTTACAGTCCTCTATCTTATGGCTACTCCACCAAGGACATTGGGGTATAGTTCGAACGAAACAACTTGCTCGTCGGCACTGTACTTGGTTTGGAATCGATGCTGCGATTACGAATATGTGCTCTTCTTGCATGGTGTGTGCCGAACAACAATCCGCACCACCGCGGAAATTCTTTGCATGGCCACACGCAACTTCCCCTTGGCAACGCTTGCACATTGATTTTGCTGGTCCATTCTGGAATGCTCGATGGTTGGCTGTGGTAGATTCATTCAGTAATTTTCCTTTTGTTGTACGGCTGTCTTCCACGACGTCATCTGCCACCATCCAAGCGTTATCCACTATCTTTTGCATTGAAGGTCTTCCACAGGCTATTGTTTCCGACAATGGCCCGCAATTCATGTCCGCAGAATTTCAGTCATTCTGCAAGGCCAATGGTATTCAACATACGACATCCGCGACGTTTTCGCCTCAGTCAAACGGTGCCGCTGAACGTTTGGTCAGGACTTTCAAGTCGCAGATGTTGAAGCTGAATGAGTCGCATTCTCGGGAGGACGCGTTATTGCTCTTTTTGTCCTCGTATCGCTCTCAGCCCCGAGATGGTCGTTCGCCGGCTGAGTTGCTCCACGGTCGTCCTCATCGAACCTTGATGTCTTTGCTCCATCCGCCGCATCAGGTTCCTGTGCAGCGGCAGCCACCTGTTTTTGCTCCAGGCGACGTTGTATATTATCGCAACTATCGAGGTTCACGGCATTGGCTCGCAGGGCGCATTCTTCGCTGCCTCGGCCGCGCTATGTATCTGGTTTTGGGGGCCTCTGGTGAGGTGCGTCGGCATCTCAATCAGCTGCGCCTCTGTCGTCGCACGGGTTCTGCCGCTCCCCGTCTGCTTTCAGCGACGGTGCCGTCATGTCAGCGCCCTGGGGACCCATCTACTGGCTCGCCTCATCCCCAGGTGTTGCCGACGATGCCTTCCATATTGCCCCATGGCGACGCGCCGCCGCCGCCGCCCGCCGGCCCTCCCGCCGGCGCCGCCCGCTGTGGACGCGTCGCTGCAGCCGCCGGGCGCCTCCCTGGGTCACGCGCCGCCGATCGCTTCCCGTGACCAGCTGTCCTCCGACATGGAACTCTTGCCCGCTCCGGACCATATGTCGTCTTCGCCCGTCGGGTGCCCCGACTCGATGGAGGTCGACCCTTTGGCCCCTCCTGTCTCTCTAATGGCGCATACACCGCATGTTGGCGTGCACCCTGGACTAGGTTTTCAGGCGTTTCCTAGCTCCCCTCGGACCGAATGGCCGGGTGCGGGTGGCACAGCCTCACCTGTTGCTAGGCTCCCCACCTCGTCGCATACGTCAACATGGGGTCCTCCCCACGGCGGGCGGAAGCCTTATAACACAACCGTTCGCCGATTTGCGGGGGAGGAATGTGGTGTCACCGCCAGACACCACACTTGCTAGGTGGTAGCCTTTAAATCGGCCACGGTCCGCTAGTATACGTCGGACCCGCGTGTCGCCACTGTCAGTGATTGCAGACCGAGCGCCACCACACGGCAGGTCTAGAGAGACGTACTAGCACTCGCCCCAGTTGTACAGCCGACTTTGCTAGCGATGCTACACTGACAAATATGCTCTCATTTGCCAAGACGATAGTTAGCATAGCCTTCAGCTACGTCATTTGCTATGACCTAGAAAGGCGCCGTATTCAATTGATATTTATTATGTGAAGCATGTACCGTCAAGTGCGATGTACACCAATCATGGATTAAAGTATTACAAGATTTTCGTACTTTATTGCAATTCTCAAGACATTGTCCTGTTCCAGACCTGACGCCAGTCTGCGTGTAATTAAACGCGTGCAGCCGGCCGCGGTGGTCTAGCGGTTCTGGCGCTGCAGTCCGGAACCGCGGGACTGCTACGGTCGCAGGTTCGAATCCTGCCTCGGGCATGGGTGTGTGTGATGTCCTTAGGTTAGTTAGGTTTAAGTAGTTCTAAGTTCTAGGGGACTTATGACCTAAGATGTTGAGTCCCATAGTGCTCAGAGCCATTTGAACCATTTTTTGAAACGCGTGCATTTCGGCATCCTCAAGCAACGGTGTTGGTTCTTCTGCCAACACAGCACTAACAGTATTAATTTCTTACATCTCTCCATTTCCATGAATAACATAGACATATTTTTGGCCTTTACCATTAGCCTATATCTTCCGACGTCATTATTCCAGCCTCTTGGTGCCTTCCTGATCAACATGAAAAAGTCTTTCTTTTTTGTTCAGCTGTGAACAGTATCCTCAAATTGCCACTACAAGCTAAGGAAATTGAGAAGGAACTTGGCTGGTTGTGAAATAACGGCTATCGTAGCATGGCTGCTGATGAAATTCATAATTCCATGAAGTCTAAAAAGAGTCAATTGACACCAAACGAGATACTGCATCAAAAACCACTTGTTTCGTTTAATTTAAATGGGCAGGTCTCAAACAGAGTAAGTATTCTTTTTTTACAAATCGGATACAAATCTCAACGGTCACTTTCACGCCTTTTACTACACGATATTTCGCTACACAGGACTTACACCATATCAGAGGTATATAAAATATTTACTGCTCTAAGTCAAGTTACATCGGGAAATTCGAAAGAAAACTTAACCTAACGTAAGGAAAACACGGAATTCAAAAAAAGGAAAGACATAGGATGTAAATCTATTTTCAAAAAAATGGTTCAAATGGCTCTGAGCACTATGGGACTTACATTCTGAGGTCATCAGTTCTCTACAACATAGAACTAATTAAACCTAACTAACCTAAGGACATCACACACATCCATGCCCGAGGCAGGATTCGAACCTGTGACCGTAGCGGTCACGCGGTTCCAAACTGTAGCGCCTAGAACCGCTCGGCCACATCGACCGGCCAAATCCATTTTCGCTGCGCATCTTATCCAACATAGACACAAGGTACGCTGTATCGAAAACAAATTTAAATCATTCACACAGTGAAGAAGGGTTACAATAAAGAAGGGTTACTTTACGGACATTGGCTAAGAGAAAAGACAAGGAAAAGACACTTAACGAGCAATGAACATTAAGGAGCACCAATTTCTTGGATATCTGCCGCCCAGTTATTGACTGCTTCCTTTAAAGCTAATCCGCAAGTTCGCAGTTGTCGGTACTTGTTTGTAAACATATCTTGTAAGCAGTCGGTCATACTTGGACGCTTCCTTCATAGTAATTACATTATTTAATTCCAAACAATTACTTTCAGCTTTTTAACTAAAAAAAGGGCAGCTGTAATTCTGAAACACATTCGAGCATAACTCTTTTAAGCTAAACAGCATGGTAACAGGTTTAAGGTATTAGAGTGTACACTTTTTATAATTGCGACACGCCCATTTACTTCATGATGTCATTGGGCGCGAAGCTGTTTTAAATCCTCTTGACTTCTGCTGTTTTTCTATTTTATGTTACTTCTCTACAGCATAACGTAAGTTGTACATTCTTTCTACACTCGTACCGCACATATGTAACCATTGTCTCTCACCACCTGCTGTAGTAATCACGTTCCTTCTTATGCTGTATTAACGTTTGGCTGTTTGAGATACACATAATAATGGCTTTGTAAAAAGGCCGAAACCTGTCTTTTGGATTTAATAAAGTTATAATTGAGCAACTGCAGCGGCTTTTCATTGATTGAGCATATTAGGGATAGGCATCATCCAAACATGGAGAAAATAATAATTCCTTTTTACTTCGAGTTACTGGTCATAAATTACGTCATGTGCCACTTTAGAAACACGATGAAAACTGCCCCGGCCTCTGGCAGGACGACGAGTCTACTGTCAACAGTCAGAGTGTGCCGACAACGTCTTTCACAACTACGCCACTGGTCATTCTAATCTAGTTCGCTGTACTCAAAATTTAAAAAATACACACCTGGAAATGGAAAAAAGAACACATTGACACCGGTGTGTCAGACCCACCATACTTGCTCCGGACACTGCGAGAGGGCTGTACAAGCAATGATCACACGCACGGCACAGCGGACACACCAGGAATCGCGGTGTTGGCCGTCGAATGGCGCTAGCTGCGCAGCATTTGTGCACCGCCGCCGTCAGTATCAGCCAGTTTGCCGTGGCATACGGAGCTCCATCGCAGTCTTTAACACTGGTATCATGCCGCGACAGCGTGGACGTGAACCGTATGTGCAGTTGACGGACTTTGAGCGAGGGCGTGTAGTGGGCATGCGGGAGGCCGGGTGGACGTACCGCCGAATTGCTCAACACGTGGGGCGTGAGGTCTCCACAGTACATCGATGTTGTCGCCAGTGGTCGGCGGAAGGTGCACGTGCCCGTCGACCTGGGACCGGACCGCAGCGACGCACGGATGCACGCCAAGACCGTAGGATCCTACGCAGTGCCGTAGGGGACCGCACCGCCACTTCCCAGCAAATTAGGGACACTGTTGCTCCTGGGGTATCGACGAGGACCATTCGCAACCGTCTCCATGAAGCTGGGCTACTGTCCCGCACACCGTTAGGCCGTCTTCCACTCACGCCCCAACATCGTGCAGCCCGCCTCCAGTGGTGTCGCCACAGGAGTGAATGGAGGGACGAATGGAGACGTGTTGTCTTCAGCGATGAGAGTCGCTTCTGCCTTGGTACCAATGATGGTCGTATGCGTGTTTGGCGCCGTGCAGGTGAGCGCCACAATCAGGACTGCATACGACCGAGGCACACAGGGCCAACACCCGGCATCATGGTGTGGGGAGCGATCTCCTACACTGGCCGTACACCACTGGTGATCGTCGAGGGGACACTGAATAGTGCACGGTACATCCAAACCGTCATCGAAGCCATCGTTCTACCATTCCTAGACCGGCAAGGGAACTTGCTGTTCCAACAGGACAATGCACGTCCGCATGTATCCCGTGCCACCCAACGTGCTCTAGAAGGTGTAAGTCAACTACCCTGGCCAGCAAGATCTCCGGATCTGTCCCCCATTGAGCATGTTTGGGACTGGATGAAGCGTCGTCTCACGCGGTCTGCACGTCCAGCACGAACGCTGGTCCAACTGAGGCGCCAGGTGGAAATGGCATGGCAAGCCGTTCCACAGGACTACATCCAGCATCTCTACGATCGTCTCCATGGGAGAATAGCAGCCTGCATTGCTGCGAAAGGTGGATATACACTGTACTAGTGCCGACATTGTGCATGCTCTGTTGCCTGTGTCTATGTGCCTGTGGTTCTGTCAGTGTGATCATGTGATGTATCTGACCCCAGGAATGTGTCAATAAAGTTTCCCCTTCCTGGCACAATGAATTCACGGTGTTCTTATTTCAATTTCCAGGAGTGTAATAATGAAACGTCAGTGCAGATGGCTGGATCCATCCTCTGAACGTGCGCCGCTGACCCAACACTCCACTTTTCAGATATATTGCTGGACACGTAGTGCTTTTTGCCAAATTAAGGACTATGCACAATCTCACTTTTCCCCCTTAAGGTGCCAGTCTTTTTGCAGTACTGATGCTGACTTCTATCTCTTCCAAATATTTCACAGTTTTTTGAAATATGTATAATATTGCAGTGGCTTTTTGTTTCATTCGCTGGCAGTTTACCGACAGCTACATGCATTTCTTGGTTTCTTTATTTCTAATGCATAATTTGTTGGGTCGGTCCGAACCACCAAAATAACTTTATTGGCTATAGTGACAGAAAAGTTCTGTTAATTGGAATCACCTTCATTCTGCGAAAATCAATACAAATGAAGCTAAGCAAATGGAAAATGGTCACCCCCCCCCCCCCCCCCCCGTCGATAATGTAGTGGACTGTTAAGGCAGCCAGTCCACAGTGAAGTAGCCGAAAGGGCACGCGTCAACTCACGCCGTCTGGCGTTAAGTCTGGAACAGGATTCGTAATGAATGTGATAAAGAAAAGAACGTAGCTACTAGAACACTTAACTTTTATATTGTCCTTTGGTATACAGCATTCTAGATGATACAAGTGAGACTCTATCTTGAGGTACATGCAACGTTACAAATGGTTAATGGCGCCTTGCTAGGTCGTAGTCATTAACTTAGCTGAAGGCTATTCTAACTCTCTCTCGGCAAATGAGAGAAAGGCTTCGTCAGTGTAGTCGCTAGCAACGTCGTCGTACAACTGGGCGAGTGCTAGTGAGTCTCTCGAGACCTGCCGTGTGGTGGCGCTCGGTCTGCGATCACTCAGTGGCGACACGCGGGTCCGACATGTACTAATGGACCGCGGCCGATTTAAAGCTACCACCTAGCAAGTGTGGTGTCTAGCGGTGACACCACAGATAATCTCGTTTTTGAGAAAGCTAATTGATTCTAAAATTGTCAGATACGACGTACGGCACGAGAACGTTGTATGCCTAAGAAACTGCTAAACGAACGAGCGCGTGTTTGAATTTCTTACCGCCTGTCGATAGCGTCAGTTGCTGACAATCAGCAGTTGAATGATGTAGTTTGTAGTGTTGGCTATAGCTTTTCATTGCAAGGGAAATGCCGGAACAGCTGGAGCAGCGATGCTGCAAAAAATGTTTCAGATGGCTCTGAGCACTGTGAGACTTAACATATGAGGTCATGTAGCAGTCGCGCGGTTCCGGACTGAAGTGCCTAGAACCGCTCGACCGCCGCGGCCGGCAGAGATACTGCATCCAATTTTGCCAGGAACTGAGCGACAGCTCGGTGGAGACCATTCGAAAGATTCTGAAGGCTTTCGGTGACGATGCTATGGGCATTGTGCAAACTAAAGAGTGTTAAAACCGACCTGTAAGTGGTTGCACATAGGTGGAGAGCCAGCACGGAGATCAGCACGCCGAAATGACCAAATCGTTGCCAAAGTGAAAACTGTGGTGATGCGGGGCCGTCGTGTAACTATCAGAAAAATTCCGGAAGAGGTGGACCTCGAGACTTTTTCGGCACATTCTGCTTTGACGAAAGATTTGGCAATGAGAAGCGTGTCGGTGGAATTCGTGCCGAAGCAGCCGACGGCGGGGGAGAAGAAACTTCGTGTTGAAGTCTCACAGGACATGCTGGACCCTATATTTGGCAGTTACTCCCACTTCGTGAACGCCATAATCACTAGTGACGAGTCCTGGGTGTAAGGGTATGACACGGAAATCAAATCCCAGTCGCCAAAGTGGAAACATTCCCCGCCACCAAAGCCAAAGAACGCCTGCCAAGTGCGCAGCAATGTCGAAGTGACTGTTTTCTTTAACTCCTGCATTCTGGTACTCTACGAGCATTCACTGCTGTGTGAAACCAAAGAATACAACAGGGTTGTCGTCCGTCGCCTACTTGACATTGTGCGGTACAAGAGATCGGACTTGCGGTGAACAGGAAATTGGCGCCTCCATCATGACAATGCTTCAGCACATTCATCGCACTTGATTCAGACTTCTTTGGGGGAAATCTGTATTCCTATGCTTCAGCAGGCTCCTTACTCTCCTGATGTGCCCCCCACGACTTCTGGCTGTTCCTCAAACTCAAGAGACCATTAAAAGGAACGCTTTCAGAGAAAAACGGTTGTTACGGCAGCAACGACAACCGAGACAAACTCTATTCCGAAAGAAACTTTTTCAGCATGCTTCCAGCAATGGCGAAACGGCTGGGAGAAGTGTGTGGTGTCCAAAGGGAACTACTCGTATTTTGAGGGTGATTGGGTGTCCAACGCTCTAGGTAAGCTAGTTTTTTCTTCCCAGCCAAAGGTGAGATAATTTTCTAACCAACCTAGTATTTCCATTGTTACCTGCTTTTCCGCAATCTGGATGTGAACCAGTACATCTTTTTTATCTCTGGATGGCGCTTGCCAGCAATAGAAATACCTTCAGAAGCACGAACAAGCTTAATATAATACGAACCAAATTGTTGAATGTTTAAAAAATTGGTTGTTGTGTGTAAGCAAGAGTGATTGCAAGAGTCAAACGGAGAGAGAACATAGATTTCGCATGACAAAATTTCTATAGAAGAACAACTGTATAGCAGATTCAAGAAGCCTGTTCGGCACGACTTCGAAGAGATGTAAAAGGATAAATTACTATGACCAGTGCTTCATTATAAGGGTGTAATAGAAGGCAACGTTAACCAAAATTACGTATGTTAAAAAACAGATCTTACAGTATACGGCTGTCTCTACCTTACATAATACTGCAGACGAGTGTGCCATGTTCTGTAACTTTTTGTCAGATGAATACAGTGTGCTGGAGCAGAACTCGAACGTCGGACCATGACTTTCAGCCGGACGCTGTGACCGAGCGGTTCTAGGCGCTTCAGTCCGGAATCGCGCTGCTGCTACGGTCGCAGGTTCGAATCCTACCTCGGGCATGGATGTGTGTGATGTCCTGATGACCTCAGATGTTAAGTCCCATAGTGCTCAGAGCCATTTGAACCATTTCAACCGTGGCTTTCACGGTTTAATGCTCGATAGAGTCATCTGTCCTGGAACTACTGACTACCTATCCTCAGAGCTTCTTTTGTGACGGCGTTCGTAGCAACAAACACCGTCACACTTTTAGTAGCGGGCCGACCGGTCCGCTGGAACAGTGAACAAAAATATGAAAACGCACACACTCGGATTGAATGAAGGTCGGTACTTATCTTTATTACGAAGATACAGAAACACAGTGGTGAACATTGTCTCTACAGAAATCTGGCTAGGTCAGCGTCGGCTGACGACAAATAACAAGTCTGCTGCGAAGTACCCACACTGACTAGTAAGTACACACTGCGGTGGCGAGTATCCAACTGAGCGGCAGAATCCAGAACTGAACTGTCCTAGCGCTCGCGACTCCAGCACTGAAGAAGCCGGAAGCCAGCGGTGGCGCGCGCAGACTTGCGGCGATTTCCTGTATCGCTGGCGCTGCTTATGCGGACGGCGTCCGTACTTTGATGCTGCCAACCTTTTTGGCAGCGGGCTCGGGTGGCATTACTGGCTAGGATATAACACTCCTCCCCCCCAAATCGCCGCACCGTCGTTGAATAATGACGTGGCGAGCGTCGACGGCGGGGGAGGTGTCTGGCCGCAGGCGTAGCAGAAGAGACCGGGGCGGAGACTGTTGTCGGTGGCAGTGCCCGGTCCGCACCCCAGCATTGGCTGCGCGGGGCCTCGGGAAACACCGACTGAAAACCGAGGTCAGGGTGCACGCCTGTGACCACGGGCGCAGCTTCTGGTACTGGACGCGACGGGGCGTCGGGACCCACGAAGAGAGGCAGCGTCTCCTGACGCTGCGTCGACGGCTGCTGAGTGGGCGCCGGACAAGGCGCTGCGGTGTCAGACTCCTTGGGGGTGCCCAAGGAAAGCGGCTGCAGGACAGGCTGCACAGCCACCGCTTGGGAAGGCGGCCCGGCTGAGGGGTCGACGTCCATCAGCTCCGAAGGCGGCGGCGACTGAAGAGGGACCGCAGGCGCCGGAGCGACCACCCGGGGCGCTCCCGTATGAAGCTGCGCGGGAGGCATCAACGGGACGGGCTGTCGGCGTGGTAGCGGCGACGGCTGCTGCTGCTGCCCTGGGGGCGGCAGCGAAGTCGGAAGGCGCGGCTGGAACCCACCGCGGACCAAATCTGTGGACAAAGAACGAGCGGCAGAATCCGGGCGGCCAGCGCGGCGCAACTGGTTCTGATGCCTCTTGTGCACCCCAGTAGCACCTTGAACAGTATAAAACCCGCGACCCTGGACACGTATCACGGTACCACGTTCCCAGCGACGGCGACCGTGATAAACTCTGAAAAAGACGGCGTCGTTGCGCTGAAAACGCGTGCGATGCTCAGAAGCGGCGGGTCGATCCGGGGGGTGCAACAACCGTAGTAGGGTGCGATGACGACGGCCGTGGAGAAGCTCCGCAGGTGAAGGGCCGTCGCGTGGCGTGGTCCGGTACGACGACAGGAACGTGATGAGGGCCTGCTGACGAGAGTGCGTAGCACGAAGGCGGTCCATATGATCCTTGAATGTGCGTACAAAACGTTCCGCTGCACCATTCGATTGAGGGTGGAACGGCGGAGTAAGAACATGGCGAATGCCATTGGCAGAACAAAAACCTTCAAATTCAGCAGAGGTGAATTGTGGACCATTGTCAGACACTAAAACTTCTGGAAGACCCTCAATACAAAAAATTGAAGTCAACGCCTGTATAGTTTGTGCAGACGTTGTAGACTGCATGGGCACAACAAACGGAAAATTACTAAATGCATCTATCACGATGAGCCAACGAGAATTCCAATATGGACCAGCGAAATCAATATGTACTCGCTGCCAGGGTCCTGCAGGGCGTGCCCACTCAAAATAGCGTTGAGGCGGAGCAGCTTGGTGTTCGGGACACGTCGAACAATCCGTAGATATCTGCGTAATCTGCTTATCAATGCCGATCCATGTACAATGACGGCGGGCAAGCTGCTTGGTGCGGACCACTCCCCAATGACCTTGATGCAACAAGTCGAGAACCTTGGATTGGAGCACTTGGGGAACCACTACACGAAGCTGGTCATTCTCGGTGCGTAACAGCAAAACTCCGTGCGAAACGGACAACAGATGACGTTGCGGATAATAGCGACGAACCACAGGATCCGATATGTCCTTTGCCTTGGACGGCCAACCACGTTGAACAAAACGTAATAGTAAACTCAGATGAGGATCCGTAGCTGTCTCACGTGCCACCTGACGATAATCAATCGGAAAATCCCGGAGGGATTGATGCTCATCGGCGTCAATCTGATGGCAAGAGTCGTCAGAGGAATCGAAGACATCATCCGCAGCAATCGGCAATCTAGAAAGCGCGTCAGCGTTTGCATGCTGAGCTGTAGGGCGATACAGTATCTCATACTGGTATTGTGATAACAAGAGAGCCCAACGTTGTAGTCTCTGAGCTGTCCGCTGAGGAACTGGTTTAGACGGATGAAACAGCGACGTCAGGTGCTTGTGATCTGTGACTAAATAGAATGGTCGACCATAGAGGTAGTGATGGAATTTTGTGACACCGAACACAAGAGCCAACGCTTCCTTGTCCAATTGGCTATAATTACACTGAGCTTTGTTTAGCAATTTAGATGCGAACGCAATAGGACGTTCGGTGTTACCGACTCGGTGAGACAACACAGCACCGAGGCCGAAAGAAGAAGCATCACAAGCTAACACCAGAGGCTTGTTAGGGTCGTAATGGACCAGACAACGATCATTCAATAAAGCCTCTTTAAGCTGCTGAAAGGCTGACTGGCAATCAGCTGACCACACAAACGGAACATTCTTACGGCGGAGACGATGCAACGGTGCAGCAATTTGTGATGCATTAGGTATAAACCTAATATAATATGTCAATTTGCCAAGAACTGCTTGCAATTCATGCAGATTGCGAGGGGCGGGCAAATCACGAATAGCTGCTAAATGTGACTGGGAGGGATGAATGCCTTGAGCATTAATAACATGTCCCAGATACTCCAACTCCGTAAGGAAAAATGAACATTTATCGATGTTGCAACGTAGGCCTGCCTGAGACAACACTGTAAACAAACACTCCAAATTACGGAAATGTTCAGCAGGCGTCCGACCGGACACAACAATATCGTCTAATTAGTTGCAACACGATGGCACATTAGCCAGAAGTTGTGACAAAAAACGCTGAAAAACAGCTGGAGCTGACGCACAACCAAAAGGCAAACGCAGGAAACGGAACAACCCCAACGGCGTGTTTATGACAAAATACTGTTGTGATTGCTCGTCGAGGGGCAATTGCAAATATGCTTCACGGAGATCTATTTTGGAAAAGAAACGAGCTTCCCCTAAATTATCCATCAGCTCGTCCGGTCTAGGCAAAGGAAAAGAATCAATGACAGTCTGAGGATTAACTGTCGACTTAAAATCAACACACAAACGTAACTTGCCAGACGGTTGCTTTATAATAACTCATGGAGAAGCCCACTGGCTCGCTGAAACGGGTTGAATGACACCGTTGTTTTGCCAACGACGAAGTTCATCTGCTACAGGTGCCCGGAGGGCGTGAGGCACTGGACGAGCCCGAAAAAATCGAGGCTGAGCATTATCTTTTAACGTAATATGAGCGGCAAAGTTCGCAGCACAACCGAGTTCGTCTTTAAATATGTCACTGTATCGTTTACACAAATCGGTTATGCTGTCTTGAGGAACAACAACAGAATTAAGTTGCAACACATTGTCTTGGATAGACAGGCCAAACAAGTCAAAACACTCTAATCCGAAAATGTTTACACTGTCTGTAGCGCGGAGCACTGTGAATGAAACTGTTTTGGTATTGCCACGGAATGTGGCTGGCACGCTACATACACCTAACACAGGAATTTGTTCACTATACGTGGCCAAAGAATGTTTTGCCGCTGAAAGTTTAGGGCGGCCGATAGCCGCATACGTAGCACTATTTATGAGAGTCACGGACGCACCAGTGTCTAATTGAAAATTGAAGGTCTTATCCTGGATGCGTAGCTTCACAAATAGTTTATTACACTGTCGCTGGATTGGTGCAGTGGAGGCGGAAGACACAAAATCAGCGCGTTTAGCGCGTGTTCGCTGCTTACGACAACTCGTGGGTTGGGCGAGTGGAACAACAACTCCCGCTTCACTTGCAGTCTGTACATAACTTTTTACAGCGTTTGAATTACGCTTGGGTCGCATAGCAGAGGGCTGGGTGGGCGGCTTATTGCGAACAAGTTTATTACCCACACGAACCGTGGAAGAGTCTTTAAACGCGACCTTCTGGGCGGGCTGGCTTTGAAGAACATGAATATCCATGGGCTGGGCAGTACTAGAATTGTTCTTGCGTTTACGCAAACAAACAGTCTGGATGTGTCCTTTCCTTTGACAAAAGTGACAAACCGCGTTTCTTAACGGGCAACGTTCACGAGGATGAGCAAGAACACACTTAGGGCAAGACTTAACTCTATCATTTTGCACACGCGGCTGACGAATGTTTTTAACATGACGCGGCCGGCCAGTGTTTACAGTCTGACGCTGCCGGTGGGGCCGCGGGCGTGACATAACTTGCTTAGCACAGGCAATTTGAGAAATACATGGCTGATCTAACTCACACTCAGCATAGTCAAAAGTATCTTGGGCTTCAATAATGTTCATCACAGTCTCTAATGACGGGTCAGGCAACTTTAAGATAGCAGCACGAATACGAGGATCTGCAATGTTTTGAGTAATAGCGTCTCGTAACATGACATCACTGTAGGAAGCTCCACACACACAATTAAATCGGCACTGACGGGTGAGGCCCCGTAAATCTGTTAACCACTGTTTATTAGATTGATGTGGCAGTTTCTTTAATCTGAAGAACTTGAATCTGGCTGCTGCCACATGAACTCGCGACTCGAAATACTCAGCAAGCTTGGTAACCACAACGTCATAGTCTAAAGCTTCTGGCTTGGATTCCGGGCACAACTTACAGAGTAGTCTATAGACTTCCACGCCTGCAGTGGAAATTAAATAAAGCTGCCGCTCTTTACCTGTGATTTTGTAGACTGTCATGTGCGCCTGCAACTGCGCGAAATATTCACGCCATTCTTCCCGTGAGGCATCAAAAGCACGGAAGGGTGGTGCTGCCTGTGCTTGTTCCTTTTGTGATGGTGGATTAGCCGCTTGTTTGGCGATTGCTTCCACCAGACTTTGTATTTGCTGACTCTGTAACAAGATCAACTGTTGTAATTCGGCAGACATAGTGAACACAAATTAAACCAGCCCCCAAAATTCTATTTCAAGAAACAAGTTGAACCAGCCCTGCACACGAGTTCGGAAGTCCTCGTCGCCAGTTTTGTGACGGCGTTCGTAGCAACAAACACCGTCACACTTTTAGTAGCGGGCCGACCGGTCCGCTGGAACAGTGAACAAAAATATGAAAACGCACACACTCGGATTGAATGAAGGTCGGTACTTATCTTTATTACGAAGATACAGAAACACAGTGGTGAACATTGTCTCTACAGAAATCTGGCTAGGTCAGCGTCGGCTGACGACAAATAACAAGTCTACTGCGAAGTACCCACACTGACTAGTAAGTACACACTGCGGTGGCGAGTATCCAACTGAGCGGCAGAATCCAGAACTGAACTGTCCTAGCGCTCGCGACTCCAGCACTGAAGAAGCCGGAAGCCAGCGGTGGCGCGCGCAGACTTGCGGCGATTTCCTGTATCGCTGGCGCTGCTTATGCGGACGGCGTCCGTACTTTGATGCTGCCAACCTTTTTGGCAGCGGGCTCGGGTGGCATTACTGGCTAGGATATAACAGCTTCAATAGCCCCTTGCAATTCACAAACTTAACACGAGTTCTCCTGCGTATCTTTCTGGACTATCATTCCTGGTAGACATCAGTGGAACGAAGTGGAATCTCGAGACAGGATGGAATAGCTCACGCAAACGTGTCGACGGAGGTCTTCTCGACAGTTACAAAAGTGCAGTGAATACAAACATATTTAAAACACACATAGCTCTAGAAGCATTGCAGGTAATCTACTGATATCTGTTAAAGTCAAATAGAAAATATATAGTATACGTTACTTACGCAAAAAAGCATGTCTCAAACAGCCGAACTAATCTGCAGTACTAAGAAGAAGTAATGCGACGTAAACAAAATTAGGTAGGCGTGTTTCTACATCTGAAAGATGATGTCTATTCAAATTTCGCACCAGCCGCATGAGAGTGGCGTTAGTAGCGCCACTATGAGGGTGCAAATCACGTTTCCTTTAAACACGCGCAGTAACGCTCCTGAGCATTCCTTACTTTTCAGATTGGATGTGGTGTGTTGATGGTAGCCAAGATTGCCTATAAGGTGAGGAAGACACCATTACGGACACCTCACTGTGTCTGATGGAAGTCATGTAATAGGGCTATGATAAGATGGGTGTTCCTTCTGTGATATTACTGAAATACTTGTCAGGAATGTAGCCACTGTACGTGATTACTGGTAACGGTGGTCACGAGAATTTACGTTCCCAAGAAGACCGGGCTGCGGACGGCCACGTGGGACGACCGAGAGGGAAGACCATCGTGTTCAGCGTATTCGGGTGCATCGTACAGCAACTAAGCAGCGGTAGCCAGCACAGTGACACGACAAACTGTTACAAATGGATTATTCCAAGGACAGCTCCGAGCCAGACGCCCGTTAGTGTGCATTCCACTGAGCCCAAACCATCACCATTTGCTAATGTTTTGGTGTTAAGCGAGAGTTTATCGGACGGCAGGGTGGAGGTATGCTGTGATTTCTGTTGAAAGCTGGTACTGCCTCGGTATCTTGTGTTGGTTACAAAGTGGCCAGCTGGGCGCCTGCAACCAACGTGGCTGCGTGCCAGACGCACTGGGCCTACATCTGGAGTTATGGTCGGGGGTGCGATTTCGTATGACAGCAGGAGTACCCTCTCGGCTATTCTATGCACCCTGACTGCAAATTTTACGTGAATCTGGTGATTCGATCAGTTGTGTTGCCATTCAACAACAGCATTCCAGGAGGTGTTTTTCAACTCCCCAACATGCACTGTTGTAACCAACATTCTGTACAGATTGTCGACAGATCTGACTCGGCCTGCTCGATCACCAGATCTGTTTCCACTTGTGCACTCATGGGATACTATCAGGCGACAACTCAAGCGTCATCCACAAAAGGCATTAACCGTATCTGTATCGACCGACCAAATGCAACAGGCAGTGATCTCCATCACCCAAACTGACATCCGGCACCTGTATAACAAAATGTTCCATGTTTGCATGCTTGCATTCAACATTCTGGCTCCTGCATCAATTACTGATGCACAAGAATTTCAGTATACCAGCATATCACGCTTGCAACGGCTTATCTCGCGCTTACATTAACCTGTGATCTTACAATGTTAATCGCTTAAATACGTTAGGCTACATATAACGTATTTCCGAAATTTCATTACAGTACATAAATTATTTTTGGTCTTGTGATTTTTTTTCCGTCAGTGTATTTATTTACATAGGTATATAAATAAAATATTAAGCATCTCTAGATGAGAAGAATAAATCGAATGATTCAGCAATGGTCGATAATTGTCCTTGGTCGATAATTGTCCTAAGACGTGTCAGAAGGAAAATAAGCTGATGAGGAAAAATAGGTAAAGTCAGACTTCTAAAAATTCACGGTTACTTGTGTTAAAGCATTCAGCTCAAGTTTGCCATAAATCTTCGTAGATTATGATATGAGGGAGGGGTATAGGAACATAGAACGTAAATTGTTAGGGAGTCGTATCGGAATGTACGAGTATTTTTCCAGAGAGTCGCTTAACGTGCAGCGCGTTAGTTTGTGATTCAGGGAGATGAGAGAGTGTGGATCGAATCCACGTGGTACATTACGATGGTGGGCGGGTTTACCCGACAGTGTGATTTTCATGCAGGTTCCCACGTTCGTTTAGGTCCCCAAATGCGTCTTCAGAGAATACGTTACACGAAACCTTGAAGGTACAGTAACATGCAGAACAGAGCTTAAACAATTCGCAGACAGATGGAGAACATGACCTAGTTTCCTTAACTTACTTTGACGACTGTGGCGTCAGGAAGTGTATCCGGACACAAATTTTAATAACGTCAAATTTGTGAACTCCTGGACAGCTGATCCCGTACTAGACTGCACAAACGCTAGGGAAAAGGTGAGTGAGCATGGAAGCGAGACGTGGACCATTTGATTACATAGGTAGATCAATTAATTATTGAAAATTGACATAATAGAAGTGAGGAGCAAAAAAATTGGTGGCATAACTGGACTAAAAGAAAGGAGACATCAGCGATTTATGAGTTTGGTAACAGAGAGAAGTTGTCTGGGATGGAGAGGGGGAGGGGGAACTGCAGTAGGAGGTCTAGGCCAGAGTATAATAAGCAGGTAGTGATGAAGTAGCCACCCAGGAATGTCTTTCACTGTATAGCCTAGCATGGAGAGCTGCGTTAAATCTTTCTCCAGACAGAGGACCAAAACACCAACAAACCAATATGAGAAAAATGGTTCAAATGGCTCTGTGCTCTATGGGACTTAACTTCTGAGGTCATCAGTCCCCTAGAACGTAGAACTACTCAAACCTAAGTAACCTAAGGACATCACATACATGCATGCCCGAGGCAAGATTCGAATCTGCGACCGAAGTGGTAGCGCGGTTCCAGACTGTCGCGCATAGAACCGCACCGGCACGCCGGCCGGCACAGTATGAGAAATCAGTAGAATGAAAACTGCATAATGACAACGTTCTTGGTGGAGCTCCTATTGTTGTTCCACGTATAAACATGATGGCTACAGTGAACAGGCTGAAGTGATAGATAAATAGATGAGCAGACGTGGACTTTCGAAATATTGCGAGAAGTACGAGAGCGAACTGCAAGGTAATCCTTCCGAATTTTTCATGTGAGAACTCTTAAAAACCTAAATAAATTGTGTGTTATTAACATTCTACATAATTATTCTTCATATCTATACATTTACAGCTCTCTGCCGCTGGAGGTCACTGAATCGTAGCGTGTAACATGTCGATGCCAGTAAACAGAGTGCTGTAGTCGACTTTGGAATTCGAGGAGTATCGCTTGTCTACACATACAGCACCCTCTCCTTCGGCGCAACCATCCGAGACAATACTGTAGCGCTGTGACATCTACAACAGCCCGACGCCTTGCGTTCACTGTCAGCGATCTTCCTCCATACAGCCTTGACATGACTCCATCCGATTTTTATCCGTTTCCAGAAGTTATAGAACACCGTCGAAAACCTCCGTAGTGATGAAGCGTGCAAGTAGATTTGAGGTTGTGGATCCGTCAACCATCAAACGTTTTACAGTGACGGCGTCAACTGAACGGTCTCTCGTTGAGAGAAACGTGTTCGTTCCTAGTGTGTCTATGTTGGGAAATAAATATGCAGACATGATGAGTAAAGATGTAGAATGTTAATAGCGTTTGTTTCATTTTAACAGCTTAAACTGTTTTCACATAAAAATTCGGAGTCATTACTTTTCAGCACGCCCCCGAAATCTGACTGCCGTAACCATTCTTATTATTTTCCTTTCCTTATTACGTAATTAGGTGGACATGTACGTTCTGTAATACGATGGTTGGAACTTAAATAGTTCAAAATGGTTCAAATGGCTCTGAGCACTATGGGAATTAACTTCTGAGATCATCAGTCCCCTAGAACTTAGAACTACTTAAACTTAACTAACCTAAGGACATCACACACATCCATGCCCGAGGCAGGATTCGAACCTGCGGCCGCAGAGGTCGCGCGGTTCCAGACTGTAGTGCCTAGAACCGCTCGGCCACCCCGGCCGGCCACTTAAATAGTGGCAACTATTTATTCACAACCGCTACAAAAGAGTTACATATTTGCACCTGTTACTGTCCTTCAAAGTAGTCACCAGCGTTGTGTAGAACACGTTGGCAGCGACGTGGAAGGCGCAGTATACCGTTAGCAGAACCTGTTCTGTTGATGATGCGAATGGAGCGGTCTACCGCCTGTCGAATCTCTCGAGCGGTTCTGAAGCGAATGCCACGGAGTGGTTCCTTCATCTTCGGAATCAAATCAGAGTCACAAGGACTTAATTCCGGGGAGTATGGTGGATGGTACAGTACTTCCCAGTCCCATCGACCGAACAGATCAGACACAGGTTGCTGTATGCGCCCGCGCATTGTCGTGCAAAATGATGGGTGGGTTGCGCAGAAAGTGTCGCCGTTTCCATCGCAAAGCTGCTCGGAGGTGAAGTTCCAAAAACGAACAGTAATACTGTTCATTGACGGTCTGCCGTGGAGGAACGAAATGCGTTAGGATAACGCCATCACAGTCGTACACGAGAATCACCATAACTTTAGACCGCTCCATTGTCACCATGAAGAGAACAGGCTCTGCTAATGGTATACTACGCCTTCCACATCGCTGGCAACGAGTCCTACCCAACGCTGGTGACTCCTTTGAAGGAAAGTAACAGGTGCAAACATGTGACTCTTTTGTGTCGGCTGTGAATAAATAGTTGCCACTATTTAAGTTCCAACCCTCGTATTTATTGTGATCATCTCCCGGTTTTTATATTGTTATTAGACGCGACGAAAGGAAAGACGACAGGAAACGCGACGCAACAGTGTCTTTATGATGAGTGATATAAAAAATCATTAATGACCTTTTGTGACAGTTGTAATTCTTCAGGATGTATGAAGCTGTTGTAGGACCCTGTTATATTACTTTTCCCGTTTTGTTACATTTTATGCAGACGTTCCTTTCTTTCATATGGGACGTCGTATACACATAAAATTAAAATTAGCTTTCTTTACACGATGTTCAGTGATATCACCCAGTCCGTTGTTCTGGAGCATCTACACCCAAGATGAGTCTCACTGGAGAAGATATTCTGTTGCCTTCCTAACAGCCAATGTCGACCATCGGAACGCGTGACAGTTCATGGTCTTCTTTGGTTAAACACTCTGAATCCTAAATCCGGGGTTACAAACTGTTCCTGCAGTCTATAAATAGCGAATGGCGGTCATTAACTAAGTGACTATCTCTAAGGTCTATTCGTTCCCTGCCAGCCAACGGTCATTCACCCTTTTGAAAAGAGCGTAATTTGTGCAGATGACCGATCTGGATTGTAGTGCTCCTGATTTGTAAGTGCTAGTGTGTAATGCACTCCTGTAGTAACGATTTCTTCAACTATTTTGTCGAACGTTTTTGTGTTACGTCGCCTTACCTTTAATGAAACGCATCTTCCGTCAACACAACGTTAACAAAAAAAAGAGGGATTTCTCATCACACAGGGTGTAAATTTTTAGTTGACAAACCAGAATAACTCGAAAAATAAGCTTCACACGAAAAAATGTGTAGAATACGAAGTTGATTATTTTCGAAGGGGGCATCTGCTGGTGCTAAAAATAGCCCGCCACCCCAGCCCCCTAGGGACGAGGCCGGAGGTCACTTTAAAATTTCAATTTGGAACCACCGTTTTTTATTGCAGAATCTGATTCTACATAAAAAACTACGTACATTTTGTCTTAAACATTTGTTTCGATTCTTGGTTGTTGGCGCCGTAATTCAAGAAAATCCATGTTCTCATTTTTGCGTGGAAAATGATTACGGATTAATAAAAAATTACTTTTTACTTCGTAAATTTTGATTCGCTAAAACTAAAACTCTTCCTTTCTTCCCATAGGGTGGGGTTGAGACAGAGGAATTAGAGTTTTACATATGTTGACCCAAATATTACTTTTTTCCGCAGATTCGGATAAGTTTTGTGTGTTTGGTGGTCATGAGGATACACAACTTTTAATTATCAAACAAATAACCTGACTAGCTAACTAACTAATCAAACATCCTACTTACTAACGAGTGAACCCATTAACTCACAGAGTAAACAAAGTAAAAGACTAACTGAGGAAAAGTCTAATCCGCTCTCTAACTAAAGATGAACGTATTCCCATTTAAGATTTAGTGGTCTTGGAAATGAACGATTGGTTTTTTTTATTGTTGATTACTTGCAAAATCTTGCAAGTAAATGAATTTTGGGATGCTTGTTTCCAGTGAGTCCTCTCTCCTCTCTCTTTCGTTCTGCTTGTTGTCTGTAAATCCCTTGTATCTTACCGTTTTATGATATCAAATGTTCAGAGCTATGACCTCCAACTTCAATGCATTTATTGACTCGTGCTGTAAATCCCTGTACACATATTGATAATATATGTGGTGTACTTCCAGTCCAAGCTTCTCTTATTCTTTGCATCATGTTTTCGCGAGTGGTAGGCGTTTCCTGATATCTTTTAGATAACCCCGTAAGAAAAAATCTGTCGAGCTAAGGTCAGGCGATCTGGCTGTCCAACTCACAGGACCTGCCCTGCCGGTCCAGCGACCATAGTAAAGTCGTTCTAGTACATCGTGCGCCACTAATGAATAATGCGCTGGACACCCATCATGTTGAAACCACATGTTTTGTCGAAGTTCGATGCTCTGGTCTTCAAGTAGACCTGGCAGTCAATTTTCAGGTAGGTTTCGATATGTGATGCCATTCATATTACAGTCGATAAAATATGGACCAATCAGTTCATATCGGATTATACGACACCAAACATTAACGGACCAAGGTCACTGATGGTTGACTTCTCGAATCCAGTGTGGGTTCTGTTCACTCCAGTGAAGCATGTTATGGCGATTAACATCACCGTGCTTTGTGAATGTTGCCTCATCGGAGAAAAGTACTCTGTCAAAAAGTTTTGGTTAGTTTCCATCAGCTGAACTGCCCAGTGACAAAACATTGGACGGTTTTGGAAGTCATCGGCATGTAGTTCCTGATGCATAGACACATGGCTTGGATAAAATTTGTGGAGCTTCAGGATTTTCGAAACACGTGTGAAATTTCTGATTGCCTTGATATTTCTCTTGTGCTCGCATGTGGATTATGAGCCTCAGCAGCTAGGACTGCCACTTGTTATCTCCACAAACAGTAGCTGCATGTGTTCTGTTTTTCTGAATCACACTGCAGTAAAATGTTTAATAACTTGAACAAAAGAGGACCGCGATCGTACTTGGCCAGGAAAACGCTGTGCATAAAGCGCGACTGCATCGTCAAAATTGCTCCCACTTTCTCCTTAAATGTACACCATCTCAATTTTTTCTACCACAGAAAGGTAATTCATAATGCCATATGCCACCTATTAATCTCAAGAGAGGAAAGATTAGGGGCGTCGGGAAAGGCAGGGTTAGAATTTCTGTGAGCGAGAAGTGGCCCGCTCGGTGTAATCCAGCCTAGTAATACTAATTCCGCGTCAATCGCGACTGGTAGCGAGCAAAAGCCGCGAATGCGGTAACACAAGGTAATCAAACATAAGTTGCCCAAAAGACAATTGTTATAAACGATGTATTGCTGTCTGAATGCTCAGACGGGTAAATTAAAGGTGTGAACAATGTGTTTTAAGTAAACAAATTTATGAATGTCGTTTTCTACGTTTTTCCACCCGAAACTAAAAGACTGAAATTAAACAAGCACCCCAGTTGTGATACTTCTCGACAAATAAGAGTGATTACTCCGAATCTTATAAAAAGTTAGGTTCGTGAGTCAGTTAGTTTTTTAGTTAATGAGTTCACTCATTAGTAAGTAGGACGTTTGGTTGGTTAGTTAGCTAGTCAGATGATTTGTTTGATAATTAAAAGTTGTGTGGCCTTATGATCACGAAACAAACAAAACTTATCCGAATCTGCGGAAAAAATTAATATTTTGGTCAACATTTGTAAAACTCTAATTCCTCTCTCTCAAACCCCACCCTATTGGGAGAGAGGGAGAGTTTTAGTTTTAGCTAATCAAAACTTACGAAGTAAGAAAGTACTTTTTATTTATCCGTAACCATTTTCCACGCAAAAATGAGAACATGGATTTTCTTGAATTACTGCGCCAACAACCAAGAATCAAAACAAATGTTTAAGACAAAATGTACGTAGTTTTTTAGGTAGAATCTGATTCTGCAATAAAAAAGGCCGTTCCAATTTGAAATTTTAAAGTTACCTCCCGCCCCACCCCGAGGGGGCTGGGGTGGCGGGCTAATTTTAGCACCAGCAGATGTCCCCCTTAGAAACAATCAACTTTGGATTCTACATATTTCTTCGTGTGAAGCTTATTTTTAGAGTTAAAATTTACACCCTGTATAGTACAGGAAGATTGAAATCATTCATTTTTTTTAATTTCACTAATATCTAAGACAGAATCAGAAAGAAGCCAGGAGCTTTAAGTATAATGGAAAGTGAAGTGCGAATCACAGATTGAACGGTATGTTTGAATTAATAAAAAGTGAAATCAGAGAAGCTAGTATCAAGCGAAGAAGAAGAAACATTTCATTATTTAAGTGAAAGTCTTCGGTGATTATTTGATAACGGCTAAGTAGACGTAGTCCAATACTACTGCACAAACTCCGGCTACACTAAACTAGTAACAATCTGCTCCGTTTCAGGCAGATATATCGACATGGGAAGACTCTACAGTTAAAATTACAACAAATGTCTACCGATACTGAGTTAGTTTGGTGATAAAATCACTACTGAACTATGTTTAGGACCTTGTGTTAGATTACACGGTGAAGTCGTTTAAATTAAAATTGACACGGAAAATACAACCAAGTGATATGAGCTAATCGTAATATAAAATAAATTACTGATACAGGTTTAATCATAGGTACAAGTATTTAAATGATGGTATACTATATTCATCCCAGTTTATATTCCACTAAGTAACTGCTAATAATCATTCTAGTAGCAATGTGAAATATTTTTATTGTTAAACTATGGACTCTATGTTGACCATTTACTAATGAAATAGAGTAAATCTGCAGACAGCTCAACCTTAATTTAATTTTTTTAAATCTGTTGTTACGATTCGTCAGGTATTAGCAATAACAATTTCTCGGGTATCCTGAAAGGATTAGTCAAGGTTCAGTTGCCACTAATTCGACGAGACAATGCAAAAGTGCAAATGTTGTCATTTCAAAAGGGTACTGGTCACTGTCCCCATTCAGTATCACGTCCAGTACCTCTTTTTTTTATCTAGACTGCCGCAGTGCTCATCTGTCACCGAGTATTACAGGAAAGAGCTTCAATTGTATGTTCTCCAAACGAGATGGAAATGCGCGATCCATTATTTATTCGCTGCGGTATCGTGGTAGATTTACTCGGTTGTGGTTGGTTGGCTTTTGTGGAAACATGAATGCGTTATCTACCTATCCGAGGGCATAAACTCTCATGCTTCTCCTGCAACAGTTCGCGTACTCATAACTTAGAAAGCCGAAGAGCAAACAGTCGCAAATTCTGCAGGTAATACTGTTGGACCCAGTTACAGATTCCATTAGCTGCGCAGGATTGTTAATCAGATCTTTATCAAATGTACGGAGCAACGATCCAGCCAGTTGCAGCAACGATTTACAAAGGCCGATGCTCGGCTTGCGAAACAGTAATAATGTACGCGTTTGGAATTAATTGGCTTATTACTCTGTTTTCTTTTCTTCCGTATTTTGTTTTCTACTTTCGTTAGTTTAAGAATTGTTAATCTGTTGTTTGCACGTAGTTAATAAAACTGACGGCACTGAAAAAGAGTTTTAATTTTCTTCGTTTCTTAAACATTGTATCTTAATCATATCTTGAATTTTTGGCTTTTATGTTAAGAGTAGATAACTGCCGACATTGGCTGACGTCTATTTCATTGCTCATTGATCTTACGTTAAGCTGAAAATGGTTGTCTTTTCCTTTCTTAAAAATGTAAGTTAAACTACCGTTTCAGAAACTAAATTTACACACTGCGTTATACTGAAAACTGAGTTCCATAGTAAATCTTCATTATAAGGTTGAGATGATAAAATTAACGTCTTTTCTGGTCAATGTTACTGTTTGGGATTTTTTTTAATATACAGGTATTGGTCTCCGGATTGCCTACATCTACATCTACGTGATTACTCTGCTATTCACAATAGTGTACCTGGCAGAGCGTTCAATGAACGCCTTCAAATTGTCTCTCTACCGTTTCACTCTCGAACGGCGAGCGGAAGAAAGGGAGCACATATTTTTTTCTTTGCGAGCCCTGAGTTCTCTTATTTTATCGTGATGATCATTGCTCCCTATGTAGATGGGTGCCAACAGAATGTTTTCGCAATCGGAGGAGAAAACTGGTGATTGAAATTTCATGGAAAGATCCCGTCGCAACGAAAAACGCCTTTGTTTTAATGATTGCACTCCAATTCACGTATCACGTCTTTGGCACTGTCTCCCATATTTCGAGCTAATACAAAACGAGCCGTTCTTCTCTGTACTTTTTCGATGTCTGGAATGGCTTTTCTTCACCGACACTTGACAACGATTTTTCTGTCAGGCTACATCTTGATGCGCATCGCCCAATGAATTTTGCAAGTGATAGTGCATCGTACATAAGTTGCTACTACATAAACTGTCATACACTTAATGTCAGGCGTAACATTCGAGAGGTATCCTTCACTGTAAAGTAGCAAAGTTGTTCGCTTAACGCAATAGACTAATCATTTTGTTTCACTTTCTGTCAGACATACTACTTCTATTATCTTGGTATACATTATGCAGCGGCAAGAAGCAGTACTACATACCTGCGCTACTCGTCACATACGTAACTTTTATGAGATTCTGTCTCAATCCCATCATTCGTAGTTCTCGAAAAACGTGGACGATATCTTCCCAATTAGACTCATGCAATATTAATGAAAAAGTTGGCAGTATCGATCAGTCTCGGTGACAGATGTATCACGTTAGTTGTCAGCAACAGCGTAGCATTGACTCACACCGTAATGTACACAACATACACGCAGTTAATTACATTTCACGGGCTTGACTCACCGTCTGTGGCATTCGATGCATTGTTCGTTAAAAATTGCAGTTGACGTATCTCCAATTTGCAAGTCTGGCTATTTATTAATTGCTGCCGGCCACGATACATCTCCTCCGCGTCCAATACAACGATTTGGGAATTGTCTCTGCAACTCATTTCTAGCCAACAGCGAAAAATGTGTTGGAAACTCATCGTGTTGATACCACATTCTGTTCCTTGTTCCTAAACGTATTCCTTCCAGTAACAGCAGACTTAATGTTTTTTGCAGGAATGCGGTGTATTTCCTATTATTAAAATTTCCTTCGATGCAATAGGTGCCTACCATTCTGTTCTCCAGAATCCCACACCATACATTCACCGACCACGGTTTTTGGTGCGCAACTTGCCGCAGCCAACATGGATTTTCAGTTGCCCAATAATGCATGTTATGCAGATTATCATTTCCATGTTTCGTGAATGTAGCCTCGTCAGGAAACAATCGAACCATCTGTACCTGAATTTGCTTACACTGGTTGTTGCCAACTTACCTCTTTCGACCAGCCGAGACCACCTATGATCAAATCTTCCCATAATGATTGGGAAAACAAATGCGTTGGTAACGTTGTGTCTTTTCCGCATAATATTGCTCAAGACATACTATCGTCTTGAAAAGTATCCGAATTACCAGCGTTTCGTCCCATGTGTGTGGGCACAGTCATTTGACTACATAAAAGTGTTGCCCCAAGTGGTCACCAGAGAACATTTCTCTATATGGCACTAAATACAGATGTAAATGACTGACAAGAATTGTGAATATACAGGGTGAGTCACTAACAATTGCCACCAAGAATAATTCCGAAAGTATGATAGGAGCTGCAAAGTATGTGGGACAAATGTAACATGGGACAACGGGGGCAATAATATGACATTGGTTTTTGTCGCTAGGTGGGGTCGCGTCAGAGACATGAAGGTCACCTTTTTTTTTTTTTTTTAATGGGATGCTATATGTTGTGGATTGGCAGGAGGGCCAACCCACTAATGTGAGAGGTAGCCGAAAGGCACGCGTTTTAGCTCACGCAGGCTGGCGTGAGGTCTGGAACAGGACAAGAAATTTAGACTAGAAAAAAAAGGATGTAGCTGGTGGAATACTTAACTTTAATCCATTAATATTGAACGTAGCTCTTGTCTGTACATTCTTTACAATATCAATAGCAACTGATAATGGCGCCTTGCTAGGTCGTAGCAAATGACGTAGCTGAAGGCTATGCTAACTATCGTCTCGGCAAATGAGAACGTATTTTGTCAGTGAACCATCGCTAGCAAAGTCGGCTGTACAACTGGGCGAGTGCTAGGATGTCTCTCTAGACCTGCCGTGTGGCGGCGCTCGGTCTGCAATCACTGACAGTGGCGACACGCGGGTCGACGTATACTAACGGACAGCGGCCGATTTAAAGGCTACCACCTAACAAGTGTGGTGTCTGGCGGTGACACCACACTATAGTTTGGTACTTATATTCTGATAGCGGATATCTAGACGAATCCAACGGTATGTAAATGTAAGGGCTTTGAAGATCAACGAAGGTCAATAAGGTGGCATGAACGACCATTTACAGAACGTGTTCCAAGTGATGACCATTGGTATCAATGCAGTGCTCCAGTGCTTTTCATTGGTTGAGTGGAATACCTTATCACACAGGCACTTATCGAAGCACGTGCTCTGACAGTTCCCTCTCGCATATTTTCAGTTGTAGTAGAACGTCTTAATAAACAATGCCTTTTACGAATCTCCATAAGAAAAAATCCAGAGGCGTCAAGTCTGGCGAACGAGCCGTCCACGACAATTCTCCCCCGCGTCCAGTCCAACGATTTGGGAATTGTCTCTGCAACTCATTTCTAGCAATTAGGGAAAATTTGCCGGACAACCATCGTGTTGGTAGCACATTCTGATCCTTGTTCCTCGAGGTATTTCTTCCAATAACAGACCTAATGTTTCTTGCAGGAAAGTGGTGTACTTCCTACAATTAAGATTTCCTTCGATGAAATAGGGGCCAATAATTCTGTCCTCCAGAATCCTACACCATACATACACCGACCACGGTTTTTAGTGTGGAACTTGCCGCAGCCAACATGAGTTTTCAGTTGCCGAATAATGCATGTTATGCAAATTAACATTTCCATGCTTCGTGAATGTAGGCTCGTCAGTAAATAAAATCAAATTAGTAAATGTATCATCCCTCTGAATCTGAAGTTGAGCCCAGCGGCGGAATTCAGTGCGACGTATACAATCCGTACCAGTTAATTCTTGGTGGAGACTGATACGGTAAGGATGATATTGATGGCGATGCAGAACACGAACAACACTCCTCTGGCTCATGCCATATTCCCTTGCGATTTGACGCGAACTAGCACAAGGATTTCGAACCACAGTGGCAAGAGTACCAATTTCTGTTTCCTTGTTAATAACATTCCTTTGCCGGATATGTTTCCGATGCGTTAAAGATCCACTTGTTCTCAATTTTTCATACACATATTTAAATGTACGACGTGTAGGGTGAGTACGTTTAGGATATCTTTCAGCATATAAGTCTCTAGCTCTCACTGAATTTCGTTGGCATTCTCCGTAAATGAGGATCATATCGACTTATTCTTCGAAAGAATACACAATTCACATTCGCTTGATTCGAAGATTTTAATCTTACCGTTCCTATTAGTGTTGTACCGCAAAACCGTTGAATGGTGTTTACACGTCAATGCCACGTTAGATGGATACGCCAGATACGGCAAATATTTACTATGTGCACGTCATACGAGAAAGAATTGTCAGAGCCCATGCTTCGATATGTGCCGAAGTGATAAGGAATACTCAATCTATGATAAGAAGATTGCAGCACTGCGTTGAAACCAATGGTCATCACTTCGAAAACCTTCTGTATATGGACGTTCATGCCACGTTTGTCATCTTCGTTGATCTTCAGACACCTTACACATCATTGGATTCGTCTCGATAGCGGGTAGCAGGAAATAAGTACCAAACTATAGCATTCCAATTTAAAAAAATTACCTTTATATCTCTGACTCGACCCCACCTAGCAAAAAAAAAAAAAAGAAAAAAAAATCATATTATGCCCACCGTTCCACGAACCTACTACGGTGTCGTAGCAGGCGGAGAGGTGATACTCCGACGTGGCGCGTCCCAGGTGGCGGATAGGGGGGTCCTCACCGGTTTACCGGCGGACTTGAGCGAAATAAAATAGCTCTCGCGGACCAAACACTAAACAACCTCTACGGCTAACAACCGTAGTTGTAACTCGGAGCTTGCTCCATACAAGGTTGACTACCTTTGAAAGTCAAACATGGAAGGAAATCTTTCAAGGAATAATCCACCGCTTGGCAATAACCAAGGAAGACTGCACTCGGATACGGTGGGCAGTCACCTGAAAGATAACTTGGATGAGTCGGAGCATCTGAAAATACCCAAAACGGACAGACGACCAAAACTCAAGACAGGACAAATAAACTACATTGCAACACACAATATAAATTCCCTCATACAACCAGGCAAACTCAAAATTCTGACGGATGAAATGGATCGCAAGGGGATTCTCATAACCGGACTTCAAGAAATGAGAAATACTGATTTGGAGCCGATAGAATCACAAGGATATAGGATTTATAAGGGAATACCAGGGAAAAGAGTCATGAAACAGTGTCGACAATTTGGAACGGGATTCGTGGTGAGTCTGAAAATAATAGAGTCCATAATAGAATTTAAAGCACAATCTCCCAGGCCCTCAACATTAACTCTAAAAGCTGCAAATAAAATGTACACAATAATAAATGCCCATGCCCCGACAAATGATAAAAATAATAAAAAAGAACACAGAGAAGAGGTAGAAAAATTTTGGGAGCTCTTAGATCAAACGACGAATAACATTAATAAAAATCACATCAAAATTTTAATTGGAGACTTCAATGCCCAGTTAGGAAGGGAAAAGAGATATAGAGACATAATAGGGAAATGGACAGCACAAAGAAGAACAAACAAAAATGGCATAAGACTAGTGGAATTTTGCAGAAACCATGACATGATCTCAAAGTCGACGTATTTTAAGAGAAGACCAAGTAAACTTAAAACTTGGAAACATCCAGACTGGAAAAAAGGAGAATGGCAACTGGACCATGTCTGCATGGATAAGAATTACCACAAGGAAATTTACAATGTGAAAGTACTGAGAGGGACAGATACCGGATCAGATCATTACATGATAAAAATTAAAATTAAATTAACCCCATTAGCAAAGAAAAAATCCCACCAGAAGAAGAAGAGAACCTATGATCCTCATAAACTGATACAAAATGAGGATTATGAAGCACAAACCAGGGATATAAAAATAACAGATGATCTGGAAGAAATAATTCCCAAATTGAAACAAATAGCTGAACAAGTTGCCCCTATAAATCCAAGGAAAAAACACCAGTGGTGGAACGATGAATGTGATGAAGCAGTGTTGGATCGACACCAAGCCTGGTTAAGGCATCAAAATGAAGAAAACAGAAAAATCATATTTGGAACTCACAAAACAAAGGAAGACAACACAAAAAATAAAAAGGAGAGTTAAACGTCAGTACCAAAAAGATATACTTCTAATGATAGAAACAAATAGTGAAAAAACAAACTCAAGAGACTTACAAAATATCTGGCAGACAATTACAAAGATATGATCCTCCAACATTAATGTTAAAAGATAAAAATAATAACCTAGCCCATAGCAATAGTACAAATACAGAAATTCTAGCAGAAACATTTAACAAGTTACTAAATTGTGAAGACCCCCCAGAACTTCTTCAGATAAACACAGAAACCCCAATTAAAACACCAGCAGAAAATATAAATCCACCTACAATTAATGAGGTCTACAGACCTTTGAAAGAACTCAAAAACTACAAAGCAAGTGGAGAAGATCAAACGTTTGCTGAACTTTGGAAATATGCAGCAGAACCAGTAAAGATAGCATTACACCAATGCATAGTAAAAATCTGGAATGAAGAGAAATTACCAGAAAATTGGACTACTGCTATAATACATCCATTACATAAGAAAGAAAAATCAAATCCAGACAACTATAGAGGAATTTCCCTTTTGGACTGCACGTAT
This sequence comes from Schistocerca nitens, assembly GCF_023898315.1. Classification (NCBI taxonomy): domain Eukaryota; kingdom Metazoa; phylum Arthropoda; class Insecta; order Orthoptera; family Acrididae; genus Schistocerca; species Schistocerca nitens. The sequence goes on along the minus strand of NC_064615.1, from coordinate 656,328,614 downwards.
AAGATCATGTCAAGACTACTATACAACCGCTGTAAAGATCAACTAGAACTGGAACTGGGAGAATATCAAGGAGGATTTAGACCCTGGAGAAGCTGCCCAGAACAGATAATCACCTTGAAGTTAGTTATGGATGTCTACAAAAGAAGGCAAAAACAACTAGTCATAACCTTTGTAGATTTCAAACGGCGTATGATTGCATCCATAGATCTTCAATGATGAAAATATTAAGGAATTTTGGACTTCATCCTAAATTAATAAAAATGATACAGTTAACCTTAACAAACACCAAATCCAAAGTAAAATTTAGAGGAGAAATATCTGAACCATTTACGATTAAAACAGGGTTGAGACAGGGAGATTGTTTATCAGCATTGCTATTCAATTGTGCTCTTGAATATGTAATGAGAGAATGGTACAAGGAAAATCCTATGAATATTAAAATTGGAACTAAGAAAGATAAAATAAACGTAAATTGCTTGGGATTTGCCGATGACCTAGCATTACTAGCTAATAATATTCAGTAAGCCACGAAACAAATAACAAGCTTACAAAATATAGCACAAAAATTAGGACTCCAGATATCATTTGAAAAGACTGAAATAATGGTAACGGATCCGCTCTTGTAATTGATCACATCGCAGCGAACAATAGGGAAATTAAAATAGTGAAACAATTTAAATACCTGGGTGAAATTATAACACATAAATTGGACGAGAAACCTGCATGGCGAGCAAGAACTAATAAAATGATAAAAGCTCAAAAACTAACATGGTCTACGTACAATAAAAAATGTCTATCAATTAAAACAAAATTAAAACATTACAAGACGGTGGTTCAACCAGAGGTTACATACGGAAGTGAAACTCTTTTTAAAGTCACCCAGAAAAACAGAATTGACAAAATTTTAAAAGTAGAGAGAAGAATTGCTAGAACATGCATAAATAAGAAATATCAAAAAGCTGGGCAATGGCGGATAGTTCCAAATGAAGTGGTATACAGAGAACTGGAGCCCATCACTGATACTATACGAAAGAAAAGGATCTCTTTTTGTGGTCACATTCTGAGGACACCAGAAACCAGATTATCAAGGAAAATTATTGAGAAACTCTGGAATTTGAAACAACAAGGAGGATGGCTTAAGGAAATAAGAGAGGATATGGAAGAACTGGAAATAACTCTGGATGATTTGCAGAACAAAACGCCAAAATTAAAGAAGTTGAGGGACACAGAAATAAGATTTAAGCCAAAAATTGGCAAACGACATACAATGAAAAGGGTATTTACAGATTAGGAACGACAAAAAGCATCAAAACGAATGAAGAGATACTGGGCCACTGGGAAGGGGAAAATACCAAAGAAGAGGACCAGAAATGATTGACTGAAGTGGTCCAATGAGGCCGTAAAAGCAGAAGAAGAAGAAGAAGAAGAAGAAGAAGATGCCCACCGTTGTCCCGTGTTACATTCGTCCGACATACTTTTCAGCTAGTATCATACTTTCGGAGTTATTCTAGGTGGCACCAGTTAGTTACTCACCACGTATATGATGACTTCACGGAAAACCGGGATAAGTCCATTTAATCAGGAAATGAGATTTTTTGCACAATCTGGCGGCTAGTCATCGATAGTGCAAGCCAGTTAAAATGACTTTGAAATAAAGTGGCATATTACCCAGTCAATGAGCTGACGAATTCTTATAGCCTCATCGAGGATATGACGATATGTATGTCACTTTTAGTGGTAACAGAGTGAACGTTCTATGTCAATGGGGCAAGTCCAAGATTTGCTTCCATTTGTGCATCTACATATTTTCGCGGCGCAGAGACTGTTCCATAAAATTTCGGGCCTGCAGCCGCATAAATTCAACTTCTTCTTCCAATATTTCGGCTGAATAACGTCCAGCCATCATCAGAGTGAGCCGAGGCTACGCTCCAGCACTTGCTCCGTCTTTTTATACCGTCGTACCGAATAACTGCGCTTGTGGCCAAGGACAGAGCAATTGCTGGAGCGTCAGCAGTCACCTCGGCTCACTCTGATGATGGCTGGACGTTATTGAACCGAAATATTGGAAGAAGAAGTTGAATTTATGCGGCTGCAGGCCCGAAATTTTATGGAACATTTTTTTTTTTTTTTTTTTTTTTTTTTTTTTGCTCAGTGTTGTTTCCTTAGAGAAGAAGTGTTTAGTTTGAAATGTGATCACAGGGTGCTCCTACTAGCGTTTTCAAAATGCGTGGATAATTACAAACGGTGAGGAACCATCTGTTAATGAATCATTTAAAAAGAGGTAAGTTATGGTGGCACGAGTGATATTTGTAGAGACCTTAGGACACTGTCTCAAGAGTTAGGCAGTGATTCCAGATGCACACTGTTCGAGTGTTTCAAACAGATCAAACACCACAAAAAAGAGCAGCTTATCAGGAATTTTCGTCTGTTAGGTAACTGAAATAATTACTCTTCCTATTTAACCAGCTTAATTTCTGTGACATTAATAGTTCGTAGAAGGCCTAGGCGTCATGATTCCAATACCAGATATTGCTTTTTCCCTCACATTGCACGAATCAAACGAAATGATACAATGAATGAAATTCCTGTTTTCAGTCTTCGCTTTGTTGTTTCATGCAAAACAGTGGAGGACTTTCGGCAGACTATATAGTTGATTTCGAAGGATATTGGAATACCTCTCAAAGAGAAAAGATGTATGCATGCTAATCAGCCTTGGAAACTATCCAAAGGAAAGGAGACAGCCGCTATAAACCACATAGGCGCATTTAATGGAAGAGAGTCTCGTTATGACAAAGGAAAGACAACTTATCATCAAAATAAATGCTGTGAGTTGTATAAAGAAAAATACCCTAAACTTCCAGTTGCATGTCGTACATACCGGAAAATATTTAACAGCAAATTCAGCTTCTCAGTGGGGTAGCTGCATACTGATACCTGCTCAACATGTGACAAAGTTCAGGCAGAATTAAAAGGTTCTAATGCAAAGCTTTCACAATATGTGTCCGAATAATAAAAGTTAGTTTCAAATCAAATTAAAGCACTTAGCACGGAAGACAAGGATCATACGCTAAGGGCAGTTACATTTTATTCAAGGAAGCGAAAAGCAACTCAAGAAACTCAAAAGATAGAGGAAAATGAAGCAGTTTTCTTGGAATATATACAAAATCCTACTCTTGCCAGGTATCAGTACTATTGATGTAGATTACAAGCGACAAATATAGTTTTAAAGATTCAACATGTATCAAATATCCAAGAGTGATGCAATATTTTACACTTACAATGAAGATGTAGGAAGTAAATAAACGAATGCATTCATTAGTTTTTTGCACAATTATGTGAGTGAATGCCTTGATCCAAAACTAAATATTCTTCTAACGTTGTGTGATTTGTGGTCAAAACAGAATAAGAGCTATGCATTTTTTTATACCTTCACTATGTCGTTCAAAGCACTAAGAGGTCAGATAGTATCAAAATAGTATTTCCAGTAAGAGTACACTCTCATATGGAATACTATAAGAACTTTCGGTTTGATACAGCAGAAAACTAGAGTTACCAAAGGACTGGATTAAGGCTTTTGGAACCACACGAGTGAATTCGACGTCTTACAAAGTCATTCCTGTTCAACAAGAAATTACACGAGATTGGACGACGTTTTTAAAAGCACGTTACAAACTGAAGGGTTCCTTTGAAAACACGACCCTCAGGCAAACTCTGGTTGTGAAGGAAGATAAGTTGTTCAAATTCAGGATTGCTTACAATGTAACCTGGACGTCAGTAGATCTGCAATGTTCCGGTGGTCTACAATTACGCATATATTCTTTCAGCTGTGGGGACCTGGATAATTCTTATGGCCTCATATTTACTTTCTGTAAGGTAAAAGTGGTTCAAATGGCTCTGAGCACTATGCGACTTAACTTCTAAAAGAGGTCATCAGTCGCCTGGAACTTAGAACTAATTAAACCTAACTAACCTAAGGACATCACACACATCCATGCCCGAGGCAAGATTCGAACCTGCGACCGGAGCGGTTGCTCGGCTCCAGACTGTAGCGCCTAGAACGGCCGGCTCTGTAAGGTAAATGAAGATCGTTTTGCTGATAATTAATTCCAGGGCATGCTTAAAGAGCTTCTGCCAATTTCTTACGAAAAATATACAGACTTTTGTGGCCAAGACGCAATAAATGTCTATTTTTGTAGTCAAGGCACAAGGAATCTCTATTCCACTCCACTATATACAGGACCAAAATTCAAGAGCAACAAAACGAAACTTCCAAAACCAAACAACACGAAGATGGGGCGAAATTCTACTAAAAACTGTTGGGCTTACCACCTTCTTTTCGTGGAAGAGATGTACTTTCTGTGCCAATATTCTCTTTTTTAACATATAATGTCAACTGTTACTTTTTTCTAAGATACTTCCTCTGCAGTCATTAAATTTGGCTTCGTAGTTATACTGTTTGTTCTCGATTGGATGGTTTAAGTATTTTTTTTTTTGTTATCTTGAATGTTTAATCTTCCTCTCCTTAAAAATTCCCTAAATGTAACTTACCCGTTTTTTTCCGGTGAGGGTCTTCATAGTGTAACTACTGTATAAAAATCAATACTGATTGTACAAACATGAATCTTGTTATCTGGAATCCAACAGCTGAAAACTCTGATCATGGGTATGTCCTGACTTCTAAAAAACATTTTTTTTTATCTTTTATCGGTTTCGGCGTTTTCACTTCTATCTATTGAACGTGTACAACAGTGTTTTTTTTTTTTACATAAAACATCGTAGGTCCTCCTCCTCACAAGGGTGGCTACCGAAGTATGTGCACAGTTCTTAGCACACACGATCCGCATATCTTTCACAAGGGAGACTGCAAAACAATTGTGATTTCCAAAGATACGTGTTCTTATTTCAGAAGGTACATGAATGAAAGTAGGAAGAAGTTTGCGTTGTTAAAGTTTCTTTGATAGTCGTGTAAGCTTACTTTGTTTTTAGATCTTCACTACTGTTCACATGCTTGTGGTTGTATTTAAGAGAATGTGCCTTGAGTGCTACGTTGCCGGATTCCAGCCTTCTTCAGCTATTCATTTCCGCATAAGCAACGTATGGAAACAGCTGTATGCCCATATTCCATCATGAGCAATGTAAGGAAAGCGACAGCTAATGACATCATTGTATCTGAAGATATGGCGCATGTTGTAAGGAGCAGTGAACAGATCGCCGACTTTTTCTTTGTTCCTTAATCAACAGACCGTTCAATTTAGGAGTCTAAACAAAGAAGCGACAGGAAAATTGACAGCACGTTGATTCTCATGCATCGACATATGAGGGTTGCCCAGAGAGTAATGCACCGCATTTTTTTTTTTTTTTCACAGCCGAAAACAATGCTACGGATGCGAAACGTTACGCATGTATTAGCTAAGTCTCCTGAGTGAGCGCGCCAAGTTCCGTCATTTCCGACAGATAGCGTTGGTGCAGGACAGTCTGAAAATGGCGCGTGTAGTTGATGTACGTTACAAGCAACGTGCCGTCACCCAGTTTCTCACTGCAGAGAAAGAAACTGTGGGGAATATTCACAAACGCTTTTGCAAGGTCTATCGAGCATCTGCTGTCGACAGAAGTAGTCGCTGGGCACGGAGGTTGAGGTCAACAGGAGGCGGTTCGGTGGATCTCCACGACCTGCAGCGGTCGGGGAGACCATCCACGGCTGTCAAACCTTCCCTCAAAATCCCCCATCAAAAGAAGTTAGTTACAAGTGGGAAAAGAGGACACCCATATCAACGCCGTCAGTCTGTTCAAAATATTCTTCGATGAATATAAAACAGTTTGAGGAAAGAGTGTGCAGAAACGAAGCAATGATGCCCGCCCTTGCGTTGTTGCAATCCACTCAGTAAGAGATCAGAACGACTTGGATAGAGAGCTTCCAGTCTGTTGATACAATCGGCTGAATTCCGTATATGATGTGGACATTTGCCATCCAATAGTCTCAGCAAGAAAGCAACGTGTTTGGCTAAATCTAATGTACCGTGACAGCTGCTACCAGCTTAATGTGGACTCCCGTATCTTCGAGAGTTCCTCCAGACGAAGAAGCCGAAATACTCCGATGGCAGTGGCAAACGGCAGTGGCAAGCGGCAACAGCTGATCTTCGCAGTTCGAAGAGCGAGGGCACTACCACTGGCCGGTGTGGACAATTTGTCACTGTGGCTCTGACGCATGCGTAGTAACACCCTCAGGCCGCTATACAGAACGGAGCAGAGAACGTCTTCATGAGTGTTCGATGGCGCACCTATAGATGGCTGGATGTGTCCAGTCGAAATATTGTGAAGTTTACGACGACCGGCTGCAATCCCGAAATCACTTTGAACAATGATCAAGCTGTTCATTTTGCAGTGCATCCATGACCAACCGGCAAGAAAACGATTACTAACGTTCGTGTATAGGCTGTATGAGTCTGGCGACATACCATCTGACTTTTGGAAAAGTATCATCCAAATAATTCCAAAGACTCCAAGAGCTGACAAGTGTTAGAAATACCACACGATCAGCTCATGAATCCAAGTTGCTGACAAGAGTAATATACAGAAGAATGGTTAAGAAAATTGAGGATGTGCTAGATAATGGATCAGTTAGGCACCAAAGGCACCAAAGAGGCATTTTTTCAGTAGCGCTTGACAATTGAAGAAGTAAGCTAAAGAAGAATCAAGACAAGTTCATATGATATGTCGACCTGGAAATTGCCTCCGACGATGTAAAATTGTGCAAGAGATTCGAAATTTTGACAAAAGCGGCGGTAAGCTACGAGGAGAGACGGTTAATATACAGTATGAGCAAGAGTCAAGAAGGAATAAAAATACTGGACGATCAAGAACGAAGTGCTAGGATTACAGGGGGTGTAAGACAAAAAAATGGTTCAAATGGCTCTGAGCACTATGGGACTTAACATCTGTGGTCATCAGTCCCCTAGAACTTAGAACTACTTAAACCTAACTAACCTAAGGACATCACACACATCCATGCCCGAGGCAGGATTCGAACCTGCGACCGTAACAGTCGCGCGATTCCAGACTGCGCGCCTAGAACCGCGAGACCACGGCGGCCGGCTGTAAGACAAAGATATGGATTTTCACCCCTACTCGTCAATCTAACTGATGCAATTGCTAGCCTGACAATGAGTGAAAGTTGTAATCGATTGTAAATAGTGATGAACCTAACTCAGCTGCGGCGGATTACTAATGCCAAGAGTAGCATAAACTATCTGCCAGAATTAGACTTTCCATGCAACGGACGCATCTCTCTGGAATAAGTAACCAAAGGACTCTGTGTAAAGCGATTAAAGAGATCGGACGTGTTTTATGTAAGAGATATTTTGCTATTGTGGTGTGAATGTTTAGTTATTCGATGGCACAATAAACAAATTCAAGAAAATAATACTCATTCAAGGTGTGTATTTATCAATTTGAAAAAGTTTGACAAACATTCCTCAAATATAACGTGACGTAGATCTATCGGAGTTGCAGTGTGGAATGATAGTGCGAGCCTGCATCTTTTTACGGTCAATATTCTTCGAGAGAATATCTCAGAAGCAATAAGCTTTTCATTGATAAAAAACTTGGACACATCAGTCCACACGCATCATACAACATAGCACATAGTTGTGCCGAACGATCTTCGTAGCAAAATAAACATATTAGAGATTTCAGATGGAGCAGTTCCGACGAGGAATATCAGCTAGATCGACGCTGCGGGACTTATATCTACTGTGGTATTTAAAACCAAAACCTATTATCTTAAGCTTTTAAAAGACTGAATCTAAAACCTAAATAAAGCCACTGGAAATCATAACTAAAAATACCAAACATAAATAAGAAGCAGAAGATTTTCTTGGACAAAATTTCTTAATAAATAAGTAAATTAAAAAATATATAATAAAAAGTGAAGAATAATTACATGATGTGCTGAATAAACGGTCTAATGGATACAGATTATGGACTGAAAGTAAATCGAAGAAAGACGAAAGCAATGAGAGGTAGCAGAAATGAGAACAACGAGAAACTTAACATTAGGATTGATGGTCACGAAGTAGATGAAATTAAGGAATTCAGCTATCTAAGTAGCGAGATAATCAATAACGTACGGAGCAAGGAAGGCATCAAAAGCAGACTAGCACTGGCAAAAAGGTCATTCCTGACCAACAGATGTCTGCTAGTATCAAACATAGGCCTTAGTTTGAGGGCGAAATTTCTGAGAATGTACGTTTGGAGAACAGCATTGTTTGGTTGTGAGACATGGACTGTGAGTAAATCAGAAGAGAATGGAAGCATCTGAGATGTGGTGCTACAGAGAAGTTTGACTAATAACGAATGAGGAGGTTCTGCGCATAATTGGAGAGGAAAGGAATATGTGATAAACACAGAGAAGGAGAAGGATCAGGATGATAGGACATCTGTTAAGACATCAGTGAATGACTTCCGTGGTACTAGAGGGAGCTCTAGATGGCATAATCTTTAGAGGAAGACAGAGACTGGAATATATCCAGAAAATAACTGAGGACGTAGGTTGCAAGGGCTGCTCTGAGATGATGAGGTTGGCACAGGAGAGGAATTCGTGGCGGAGCGTATCAAACCATCCAGAAGACTTATAACTAAAAAAAAAAGAACGGACTATGGTGCAATTTACCGACATCCTTCTATAGTCTTGACCAGTCTGTCAATAGCCTCTGAGAGACGTATTTATCTTACTGCCAGGTCGACTGGTAGTAGTGTACTGTGAACATGTGAACAGTAACGTTCGTTTGGCATATCTTTGACATATACGGTCCTAATCCGCCTTTTTGTAAAATCTCATCTTTATGAATGCCTTTCTGGAATGTGTTAGGTTCGAAGTTAATCCAGTCAGGTGGGATGTTTCCCAAGTACTCGTTTCGTCTACTACTAGGTAATACGAAGTAGTCTTGAAGAAGTTTTTGAATGATTATTTATTTCCACAGTGGATTAAAGAACTCCGTTCCTCTGTCGTAGATAATCCAAGAAAGAACTGCCCCCATCTGTCATTATTTAAGTTACCAATATCATTTAAGTGATCAAATTTAATTGCGCTTAACAAGTTTGAATGTCTTCCCACCAATGCACGGAAGACACACACTTCCATTTCGTTGTAAACAAATACTTGGTCCAATATTTGATAACAATCCAAACTTCCTCCTTCTTTTCATACATGCTGATTCCGGAATATTCATCTGGATCCTTCGGTCAAAAGACATGTAAGTAGTGTGTGTGAAGAATTGTGCATATATCACCGTAACGAAACAGTAGAACTACTATGTTTTATGTAACAACATTGGTGTGCACCTTCCGTAGATGGGTGGAAAAACACACGAACCCGATCAGGGATAACGGAATAATTTCTTAGAAGTCAGGATACACAGGATGAATCTGAGTTTTACAATTGGTGGCTTCTGTATGACAAGATTCGTGATTGTAGAGTCAGTGTTTTTTCAGGAGACTCTCACTCATGAAATGTAGCATTCCACAAAACGTTACCATTAGTAGCCACAAAATATGTTTCATAGTTACACGACAAAATGTCGTCAAAGAGATATTTGTGTGTAAACCTTTGTATTTGTCATGTCGCAGTGATTATATACTGCATAGATTTTTGCCTCTTTTCAATCTAGTTGATTGCTCTACAGCCACCTGGTGCCCTAAGAAGCATATTCTATGCCTTTCGGTTTTATTTGTACGAAGGACGAAATTTGAACAGGTGTGCTGCAAAATCATTACTAGCCGACACTAGGGTGTAATCTAAAATCTACAGTCTACACGATATTTTTCGTTTATTATGATGTTGCAGTTTTCCCATCGATGTTCAAAATATTGGCTTTTTTTCAGTTTTCCCTTCTCTCCGTCTAACAAGTGTAGAGTTTATCAAACTTTTACTTCTCTTTGGCGACAAAACAATCCTGAGATTTTGCTGCTTCTACATCCCTTTACAACGGACATCACCTTATACCTAAGGAAAAATGATAGAGAAGCACAACTCAAGTAACGCTTCGTTATTTTCAGAATAAATTTTCTCTCTGCAGCCGAGTGTGTATTGATTTGCAGCTTCGTGTCAAACTGAAACTGTATGCCGCACCGGGACTCGAGCCTGAGACCTTTGCCTTATGCAAGGGAGCGTTCTACCAACTCAGCTATTCACGCACGACTCGGCACTCGTTCTCACAGTTTTCTGCCTCCAAGCAATCATCCCAGTTTCGAGTCACAGTCCGGTGCACAATTTTAATTTGCCACGAATTTTTATTTATTTATTTATTGCTATTTTGTCGAGTTTCTTAGATTTTAGAATTCATTCTAAATACTAATATAACAAACTTTTCCCCTACATTCATTTACTATAAAACACAGTTGTTAGTTAGAGAAGGTGCAAAAGACGGGAATTATGCCGAGAAAGTGTGACCTAAATCCGCAAACAATGTGGCGATTGTTGACTGCTGTAAACAATGGCGTGAATTCTAATGAAGGTTACTTTGCAGAGATGTGGTGAAATAAATAATTGTGCCGACGATGTGTGTGTTTCCTTGTAATCGGTGAGGTTTGTCATGACCGTGGCTGGTATCAAACTAAAACTCTTCTAGCAGAGGTTCAGTTGACGGTTAGTTTATTCAATCATTAGGATAACAGAGGCAAGCTACATACAAGAGAAAATGTGTAAAATCTATTGCAGTGGTGTCCAAAATTAAAGCAACAAACGGAAATTTGGCAGGGCGGCGTTTATTTTGCCTCAAAACAGTATAAACAGGTGACAGTAAAGCAGAAGAAATGTAAAGAAGACAGAACGTCAACAATTGCAACATGCATAATGGTAGACAAAGAAGCTCTTCGATTTTTCCAACTTATGCACGCACATTCCGACAACTCATTAATGTGCTCAGTATGGAATGTCCACACCTCTGGCAGCAATACAAGACTGACAACGACAGAGAATGCTGTGAATGATGTCATCAATCACCTGTTGAGGCAATAACCCTCGTTCTTCCTGCAGAGATGCTCGCAAGTCTTGGAAAGTGGTTGGTAGATGCTGACGTGATGCGAGCCGTCTCCTTAGCGCATCCGAGACATGCTCTATAGGATTCAAATCGAGAGAGCGATCAACCCACGCCTTGCGTACGGGATCATTCGTTTCTAAGAAAACATCAACTACTCGTGTTCTATGTCGAGCATTGTCGCACATCTGTACAAAGTCTGGGCACACAGCACCTCGTAAAAACCCCTCACGAGGACCCATGATCTCGTCACGATACCCGTCGGAGGTTCGAGTTCTCCCTCGGACATGGGTGTGTGTGTCGTCCTTAGCGTAAGTTAGGCTAAGATTAAGTAATGTGTAAGCTTGGGAACCGATGATCTCCGCAGTTTGGTCCCATAAGAACTTGCCAGAAATTTCCAAAACGGTCCTCTCTTTCTGATGTCACACATGATCAGCCCTACCCTAGACTTCGTGATACATTCGTCAAACAACAGAACGATTCACATTAAGCCATAGGGGCCTCATCAGTTTCCGACTTTTCTGCTTCCATTCTTCTCATGGCGCTCCAACGCAGTGTCTGGTAGGCGTCTTCCCTGTGCCGTACTGCACCATCTGTGACTGTGTACACAGCACTTGAAGGTGTGGGACCACCTGGAAAACTCTACCCCGTTTGATGGGTGCCCTGAAGTCACAGTTATCGTGGTTGTCCGTTGCTGGAATGCCATCTTCCGCGCAGAACGGATCGTACAGACATGTGTTAACACTTTGAATGAGTATATCTTTAATCGGACACACGACGGGGAAATAGCGGTTTATTGCTTTAATTTTGGGCACCAGTGGTTATTATTCCTCCAATAACACAACACACTGGGAGCCTGACATACGAGCACAACTCGAAATTTATTAAAGCCATTTCCTATTGTTTCTTACTGCACGATAAGAACATAAACCATGAAACATTCGTCGGCCGCGGTGGTCTCGCGGTTCTAGGCGCGCAGTCCGGAACCGTGCGACTGCTACGGTTGCAGGTTGGAATCCTGCCTCGGGCATGGGTGTGTGTGATGTCCTTAGGTTAGTTAGGTTTAAGTAGTTCTAAGTTCTAGGGGATTGATGACCACAGCAGTTGAGTCCCATAGTGCTCAGAGCCATTTGAACCATGAAACATTCAATCGTATGAAAGCGCTGAATTTAAACGGTGCAACTCTTGTACTATGAGATAATTCGAGTAGAGAGAACGTGGAGAACTATATTCAGTAACATTAAAGATAACGGAAGCCCGGGCAGGGCACAACTAGTCCAGTACATCTCAAATAGCACGCGGTACATTGCGCAATGAAAAATTAGAAAGCGTAATTACGAATTCCCGAGGACATGCAGCTTTACTGTATGATTAAATGATGATGGCGTCCTCTTGGGTAAAATATTCCGGAAGTAAAATAGTCCCCCATTCGGATCTCCGGGCGGGGACTACTCAAGAGGACGTCGTTAACAGGAGAAAGAAAACTAGCGTTCTACGGATCGGAGCGTGGAATCTCAGATCCCTTAATCGGGCAGGTAGGTTAGAAAATTTAAAAAGGGAAATGGATAGGTTAAAGTTAGATATAGTGGGAATTAGTGAAGTTCGGTGGCTGGAGGAACAAGACTTTTGGTCAGGTGATTAGAGGGTTATAAATACAAAATCAAATAGGGGTAATGCAGGAGTAGGTTTAATAATGAATAAAAAAATAGGAGTGCGGGTTAGCTACTACAAACAGCATAGTGAACGCATTATTGTGGCCAAGACAGACACAAAGCCCATGCCTACTACAGTAGTACAAGTTTATATGCCAACTAGCTCTGCAGATGATGAAGAAATTGATGAAATGTATGACGAGATAAAAGAAATTATTCAGGTAGTGAAGGGAGACGAAAATTTAATAGTCATGGGTGACTGGAATTAGTCAGTAGGAAAAGGGAGAGAAGGAAACATAGTAGGTGAATATGGATTGCGGGGAAGAAATGAAAGAGGAAGCCGCCTTGTAGAATTTTGCACAGAGCATAACTTAATCATAGTAACACTTGATTCAAGAATCATAAAAGAAGGTTGTATACCTGGAAGAATCCTGGAGATACTAAAAGGTATCAGATAGATTATATAATGGTAAGACAGAGATTTAGGAACCAGGTTTTAAATTATAAGACATTTCCAGGGGCAGATGTGGATTCTGACCACAATCTATTGGTTATGAACTGCAGATTGAAACTGAAGAAACTGCAAAAACGTGGGAATTTAAGGAGATGGGACCTGGATAAAGTGAAAGAACCAGAGGTTGTAGAGTGTTCCAGGGAGAGCATAAGGGAACAATTGACAGGAATGGGGGAAAGAAATACAGTAGAAGAAGAATGGGTAGCTCTGAGGGATGAAGTAGTGAAGGCAGCAGAGGATCAAGTAGGTAAAAAGACGAGGGCTAGTAGAAATCCTTGGGTAACAGAAGAAATATTGAATTTAATTGATGAAAGGAGAAAATATAAAAATGCAGTAAATGAAGCAGGCAAAAAGGAATACAAACGTCTCAAAAATGAGATCGACAGGAAGTGTAAAATGGCTAAGCAGGGGTGGCTAGAGGACAAATGTAAGAATGTAGAGTCTTGTCTCACTTGGGGTAAGATAGATACTGCGTACAGGAAAATTAAAGAGACCTTTGGAGAGAAGAGAACCACTTGTATGAATATCAAGAGCTCAGATGGCAACCCAGTTCTAAGCAAAGAAGGGAACGCAGAAAGGTGGAAGGAGTATATAGAGGGTTTATACAAGGGCGATGTACTTGAGGACAATATTATGGAAATGGAAGAGGATGTAGATGAAGATGAAATGGGAGATAAGATACTGCGTGAAGAGTTTGACAGAGCACTGAAAGACCTGAGTCGAAACAAGGACCCGGGAGTAGACAACATTCCATTAGAACTACTGACAGCCTTGTGGGAGCCAGGCCTAACATAACTGTACCATCTGGTGAGTAAGATATATGAGACAGGCGAAATTCCCTCAGACTTCAAGAAGAATATAATAATTCCAATCCCAAAGAAAGCAGGTGTTGACAGATGTGAAAATTACCGAACTATCAGTTTAATAAGTCACAGCTGCAAAATACTAACGCGAATTCTTTACAGACGAATGGAAAAACTGGTAGAAGCGAACCTCGGGGAAGATCAGTTTGGATTCCGTAGAAATGTTGGAACACGTGAGGCAATACTAACCTTACGACGTATCTTAGAAGAAAGATTAAGAAAATGCAAACCTACGTTTCTAGCATTTGTAGACTTAGAGAAAGCTTTTGACAATGTTAACTGGGATACTCTCTTTCAAATTCTGAAGGTGGCAGGGGTAAAATACAGGGAGCGAAAGGCTATTAACAATTTGTACAGAAACTACATGGCAGTTATAAGAGTCGAGGGGCATGAAAGGGAAACAGTGGTTGGGAAAGGAGTGAGACAGGGTTGTAGCCTCTCCCCGATGTTATTCAATCTGTATATTGAGCAAGCAGTAAAGGAAACAAAAGAAAAATTCCGAGTAGGTATTAAAATTCATTGAGAAGGAGTAAAAACTTTGAGGTTCGCCTATGACATTGTAATTCTGTCAGAGACAGCAAAGGACTTGGAAGAGCAGTTGAACGTAATGGACAGTGTCTTGAAAGGAGGATATAAGATGCACATCAACAAAAGCAAAACGAGGATAATGGAATGTAGTCAAATTAAATCGGGTGATGCTGAGGGGATTAGATTAGGAAATGAGACACTTAAAGTAGTAAAAGAGTTTTGCTATTTAGGGAGCAAAATAACTGATGAGGGTCGAAGTAGAGAGAATATAAAATGTAGACTGGCAATGGCAAGGAAATCGTTTCTGAAGAAGAGAAATTTGTTAACATCGAGTATGGATTTAAGTGTCAGGAAGTCGTTTCTGAAAGTATTTGTATGGAGTGTAGCCATGTATGGAAGTGAAACATGGACGATAACCAGTTTGGACAAGAAGAGAATAGAAGCTTTCGAAATGTGGTGCTACAGAAGAATGCTGAAGATAAGGTGGGTAGATCACGTAACTAATGAGGAGGTATTGAATAGGATTGGGGAGAAGAGAAGTTTGTGGCACAACTTGACTAGAAGAGGGGATCGGTTGGTAAGACATGTTTTGGGGCATCAAGGGATCACAAATTTAGGTTCAAATGGCTCTGAGCACTATGGGACTTAACATCTATGGTCATCAGTCCCCTAGAACTTAGAACTACTTAAACCTAACTAACCTAAGGACATCACACAACACCCAGCCATCACGAGGCAGAGAAAATCCCTGACCCCGCCGGGATCACAAATTTAGCATTGGAGGGTAGCGTGGAGGGTAAAAATCGTAGAGGGAGACCAAGAGATGAATACACTAAGCAGATTCAGAAGGATGTAGGTTGCAGTAGGTACTGGGAGATGACGAAGCTTGCACAGGACAGAGTAGCATGGAGAGCTGCATCAAACCAGTCTCAGGACTGAAGACCACAACAACAAACAAATTACGAATGCTACCGAATGTAAACTCGGAGAGGAGTTTATCTGTTAGCAACGACGCGAGCGCAAAGGCCCTTGGTGAAAGAATGTTCTCAAAGCATTTTCACGGATGCTAATATGACAGCTGGTCCCGAACTCATGACCGTCGTAGCTCCTCACCTCCGTTCACCTCATTCAAATAGTTATAAGTAGACAATCATGGTATCTCTCGCCACTTTTGTGGCACAGTAGTCCTCGACACAGGAATCTTCCGCCTGCAAGAAGAGGGCAGTGCAGCGAAGCTAACCAGCGCTGCCGTTATCGCTAGTTTCCCTGCGCAGTAGTCAGAGCACGCGGCCCAGGGGATGGGCCTGCTACAGTGGCGGCAGGTTCTGCGGAAGCGGCGAGCACTCTCGTGTCCTTCGGCGGCAAGTAGGCATGGGCCGAAATGGAAACTGACTGCTGGCTGTTCTCTGTCAATGCTCGCCATCTTGTGATATTGTAGAATTCATCAAATTAGGACCGGGAAAATTTATCTGCCACAAGGGCCCATAGTCTGCTGGTTAGGCAAGCCAACGGTAATCTAAAATCGCCGGGAAAAATTAGTCTGATACGTATTAATTGAAATCGATTACGATGACTTTTGAAATAACAATTTAATAAACTCGGGATGATATCAAACGGAAGGTAATTTTCAGAATAACTCCAATCTGATGTTAAAGCTATTGATTTAATTTACTTAGTGCACTCTTCCTTTGTCACTGAGCTGTACCGTGAAGCGACCTGCCCACAAAACTTCTGCACTCTACAACAATCATTTTGTACGTTCATAATGATCAAAAAATATAAATCCGATACAGAATGTATCTTTGAATAAATTCTTCACACACCAGAAAGTAAAAATTGAAAGAAAAATCGCTGACAACGGAAGTTACAGGCAACACTACATGTATACTTTGAAAAAATCCAGAGGGAACACTGCTGTGTCATCGGCTGTATAGCAACGTCAACTATCGCTCCAGTATATTGATCACAAATGAATTACCAAACAGTTGCCACAGGAAACTTGAAACAGGCAATAACGTGAACCTTTGAGCGCAGAAAACAGAAACAACTTACAATTAATATCATGAGGAATGAAGAAACTTTTGCATCTTGATCATCAGCACCGGAACTCGTGTGTTCGGTAAGTTCTACAAAGGAAAGGATTCACTCAAAATCATAGGGTCTTGTAATCCATAGACAAACTTCGGTCTGTCTATAGAAACATTCTTTGGAACAGGTAAGGGGTACGATAAATGAAAGTGATAGTCAATTAGGGGAAACTGTTTGTCACAGTACGTTAGCAAACTGCTAACATTATTTAAATAGAGGTCGTGACATTTAGTTAATGCTCGTACTACCAAGCGGGCTATTCTGACTGGCCCAGGTTGATTTTTTTCCTTGTTATAATTTTATTTCAAAAACCACGCAATTTTTATGAGCTTCTTCTAAAATTACTGAAACTGTATACACAATTGGGACTGAACAATTTTTTTTCAGCTTTTAACGGTATATATTGATGGTGTTGTGACACCGCCCCATTTGATATCAAATGCCTTATTTCTATATTTGTCAAATATGAAGGTTTTACGAAGTATTTATCTCATTCATCTTCGTTATTTAAGTTTTCCATTGTAGAGTTCCAATAAGAAAGAGGTTCTGATGGAGTTTTCGCCAGACGGTAAAAAAGTTTATTTTTCAGTGTTTGGTTTCACAGATGCTGTAGAGTACTGCAGTGCCAGTGTCTGTGAAAAGTACGATGAAATGTTCCTTCGGGCGTGCATGCATGTCCCAGGAAACAGGTACTGCGGCGATTACAGCCGTCTTTAAACGCAGGAAATGTACGCGCAGTTGCAATTACAAATACATATATGATATGGTATGTTTTTCATTTATCCACCGTTATAATATAGCTAGCGACTTTCGATTAACTGTCTTCCCCGTACGGCAGCTGCAGTAACTGTTCGAGTGCAGGTTAATGACACATGGCTTAAGACATATCTAAACTGTGAGTCAGGCTGTGAAGGGTGCACGAATAGCCGATATCGTTAAGGTGGATGCTCGCGACAAGCGGGAAATGCGGTTCTACTCGGCGTCATAGGAGACAAGTGAGTGGTGAACAAAGTGAATAAAAACCTAAAATCACACTCCAGTGCAGCGAAATCCAAGCTGCTGTAGATAATGTAGAAAAAATGGCAAGAGGGTACATCTGTCTTTGAGGAACCAGACGGAGGCCACTATGGGTTTTCGTGGAGATTGCAGATGCTGCAACGTTGAATGCACATATTCCGTAGACACAAAAATTTTCTGAGTGCCAAGAGAGTAGTCAGAACCGAAGAAAACTGGTCTTGATTGATCTGGCACTTGGACTCAGAAACACAACATAGAAGAAAGAGCTAGAAATACTACGAGTCTTCATAAGGATGTACAAGATGCACTGAAAACATATGGTACTGATATTTCCAATAGTAGTGATCAATCTCCAGCGTTCCAAATTACCAAGACCATGCGATGTCAATACTGGAAGAGAAATGAAGATCGCAAAACAAAATTCCGTTGTGTAACACGCAAGAAACGTGACTGTAATATACGCAGGGAAGAAACTGTTATTGCGAAGAGCATGTGGTCCAAAAATATGCCTGAAAGAGTAGCTCAGAAATGTTATTTGTTATTATGAGCCTAGTTGTAGTTTACTTCGCTACAGAAAAAATGTATACATATTTAAATTCCAGCCGCTGTGGCCGAGCGGTTCTAGGCACTTCAGTCTGCAACCGCGCGACCGCTACGGTCGCAGTTTCGAATCCTGTCTTGGGCATGGATGTGTGTGATGTCCTTAGGTTAGTTAGGTTTAAGTAGTTCTAAGTCTAGGGGACAGATGGCCTCAGATGTTAAGTCCCATAGTGCTCAGAGCCATTTGAACTATTTGAAATTCAAAGAGGTAGTCAGGAAGAACAATTGTGCAAAGAAGTGGGAGTACTGAAGAGCGACGAGATACGCTTGAACGTATATGAGGCTAGAGATACTGCGATAAGGAATAGGTCACTCGTTAGTTCGGTTGAAGAGGAATGAACATCTCTAAAAAGGTCAATCAAAGAAGTTGGAGAAATACATTAGTACGATGTGGTTAACTGCGAAGGAAACTTCGTGACATGAGATACTTCAGTTGGTGGATGTAAGAACGAGGTACAAAAATGTTCCGGGAAATTCGCGGAAACAGAAATAAAAGTCATTTAGGAATGAAATAAATAGGAAGTGCAAGGAACCCAAAACGATACGGCTGCATGAAAAAAGTGAAGAAATCGAAAAAGAAATAGTTGTCGACAAAGAACTGACTCAGCATATAGAAAAATCAAAATAACATTCGATGAAATTAAAAGGAATGTAAATTCCACTGTAAAATGCAGGGGAGGGAGCGGATAGGTGAAAAATACATCGAAGGCCCCTATGAGGGCGAAGACTTTTCTGATGAAGTAATAGAAGAAGAAACGAGGGCCGATAGAGAAGAGATACGGGTCCCAATATTAGAATGAGAATTTAGGCAGAATGAGTAGATAACGTTCCCCAAGAATTTCTAAAATCATTGGGGGAAGTAGCGACAAAACGATTATTCATCTTTGAGTGTGGAATGTATGAGTCTGGCGATATACCATCTGAGTTTCAGAACATCCACCCAATTCCAAAGATTGCAAGACTCGACAAGTGCGAGAATTACCGCACAATCATCTTAACAGCTCATGCATCCAAGTTCTCGACATAATATAGTGAAGAATGGAAAAGACAATTGGGGATGTGTAAGATAACGATCAGTTGGGCATTAGGGAAGTTAAAGATACCAGAGAGGCAATTCTGACGTTGCGGTTAATAACAAAAGCGAGACTAAAGAAAACTCAAGACACCTTCGTAGGATTTGTAGGCCTACATAAAGCATTCACCGTTGTCAAATGGTGCAACGTTTGAAATTCTGAGAAATATAGGGAAAGAAGTGTAATATACAATATATACAAGAACCAAGAGGGGCAATAAAACTGGAAGACCGCAAACGAAGTTCTCCGATTAAAAACAGTGTAAGACATTGATGTAGCCTTTCGCCCCTACATTTTAGTCTATAGATCGAAGAAGCAATGAGGGAAATAAAGGTTCAACAATGGAATTAAAATTAGAGGTGAGAGGGTATCAATGATAATATTCGGTAATGATATTGCTATCATCATCGAAAGTGAAGAAGAATTATAGGATGTGGTGAGTGGAATGAACAGTCAAAGAGAACAGATTGTGGATAGATACGAAATTCTATTTGGGGAGCAAAATAACCCATTACCGATGGAGCACGGGGGACACCAAAGGCTGCCTAGTAATGGTGGAAAGGGCATTCCTTGCTAGAGATGTCTACTAGTTTCAAACATAGGCCCTGGTTTCTAGAGGAAATTTTTGATCGTTTGGAGCTGAGCATTGTATGGTCATGAAAATTGTGTGAGAACCGAAACAGAAGAGATTTGAACCATTTGGAGTTTGGTATTACGGAAAAATGTTAAAATTAGGTGGACTGATAAGGTAAGGAATGAGGAAGGTCTCTAGAGGATCGACAAGGAAAGGAATATGTGGAAAACATTGAGAAGAAGAAGAGACAGGATGGTAGGCCATCTGTTACAACATCGTGGCACTAGAGGGTAAAATCTCTACAGGAAGCTAGAGTTGGGAATACATCCAGCAAATAATTGGGGCCATACGTCGCGAGTGCTAGTCTGATATGAAGAGGTTGGCACAGGAGAAGAATACGTGGCGGGCTGCATCAAACCAGTCAGAAGTCTTATGACTCAAAATAAAGGTTTGTTTTAGAAGCATCATTGTCCCATAGATTTAATGGGTTTTGTCACGTGAAGCTACTAAGTTTTAGCCGGTAGGATCAAAGGAAATACTTGGCCCGGTTCGATTTTAGTAATATGAATTAACGATTTACATTTCTTTCTTTTTTATGCCTGCTAATGATGAT
Source organism: Schistocerca nitens (assembly GCF_023898315.1). Lineage (NCBI taxonomy): Eukaryota > Metazoa > Arthropoda > Insecta > Orthoptera > Acrididae > Schistocerca > Schistocerca nitens. Next base: position 656,308,059 of record NC_064615.1, on the reverse strand, counting down.
ATATATTTTTTGGAATCGGATTGCTTTTGCTCAATACACCAACATCAACATCAACGTTTCCACTTTCAACTCAGTTGTAGGACTGTAAAAAACGAAACCTATAAGTTGGAAGTATAATCAGGCGGAATCCGACTGGTAAGACTGATACAGTATTGCGGTTAGCAAAATATTCTCTCATTAGTCGGTACCAAACTACTTCGATGTATTCGATCAAAATGAACAAAAATTGTTATATTACTCTTATAATAATTAAGATGTTCTGTCAGTAGTAGTATACTTGTCATTAATTATCACAGTCAGTTTGTGACGGGACAGAGGCTGCCACCGTCGAGAACTATGTCTGTTCCCCACAAGTCAATGAAGCTTGTATAAGATACGCTATATCTTTTTCACGAAAAACATCCGGATGTTAGGAGCGTGGTTTGTTTCAGGATTATAAACAATTATCATTAGCACAAGCTACTAAGAAAATCATCAGTTGTTGCGGAGTGAGATATGGTAATTTAAAATCGTTGTTAACTCTATAGTCTTGCAAGTTACAAAGTATTTTGAGTCAAAAATTATTCAACGACGGGGTTGAAACAATATATATCCAGCATTCAGTGGTAGTAATCGTATCCAGCTCTCAATTCATTTCCTTAACCGCTTAACTCTTCTGTATACTGTATGTTCAGCAGGACTATCTGTCTGCTAAGGGGCTGGCGGGAGTAAAAACACTGATGGGAAAAAAATCACAACACCAAAAATTATTGAATCATTAATGAAGAGTAATGAAATTTCGGTAATCCATTTGGGTTAGTAACATATTTAAGTCATTAACATTGCAAGATCAAAGGTTAATGTAAGTGCGATATAAGCCATGGCAAACGTGAACTGTTGGTACATTAATAACCAGAGCAACCGCAAGAATGTTGAATGCAAGCATGCAGACGTTTATTCATTGTGTTGTACAGGTGCCAGTGGTTAGTTTATGGGATGGATCTCCATGCCTGTTGTACTTGTTGAGGACAGGTAAAGTTAATGTTGTTTGTGGGGAACGCTGAAGTTGTCGTCCGATGATATGATCGACCAAGCCAAGATGACATGTCGACTCTCCGTGGACCGTATTTGGTTCAAACAGCGGTATGTGGGTGAACATTATCCTGTTGGAAAATACCCCCTGGAATACTGTTCACGATCGGCAGCACAGCAGGTCGAATCACGGGACTGATGTACAAATTTGGAGTCGGGGTGCGTGGGTTATCCACGGGAGAGTCACTGCTGTCATACGTAATTGCACCACAAACTATAACAGTGTGTCTAGGCCACAAAAAAATTGGTTGCAGGTCCTCAAGTGGCCTCCTTCTACCCAACACACGGCCATCAGTGGCTCCGAGGCACAACCAGCTTTTATTTGAAAGTGGGCTCTCCCATGACACCACTGAAGTCACAAATAGCAATGATTTTGGATCTGTGAAATGCCCGTTATAGGGCGTCTGGCTCGAAGCAATCAAAGAAGAATCTCATTTGTAGTAATTTTTTCATAATAGTAGTCTAATAGTGTATTTTAAATACGACAGTATGCCATATTATGCACTGTATAACACTTAAAACACTTGATAATGGCACTTTGAAGCCGAAATCATGATCGTGTAGACGTAACATTGCAAATAAGCAACAGTCTAATGGCTTTACTGACTCCCTTTATAGGACAAAACTTTTTTTTCTGAAAATTTGAAAGGTAATATTTTCATTGCATCCCATTTGACTTATATAGCCATGTGATATACTTAGAATTATTTTATGTTCATTTGCCTTAGAAGTGAAAGGAAGAAATAGGTGGCTGATGTTACCTCCCCACAAAAATATAATAAAAATGAACCTGAACCAAGTGTAACCTCCCAACAAAATTATTAATTAAATGAATTTTAAATATTGTAACCTCTGAACTAAATGGGTTCCCATTTATAGTCTCCGTGCGGAAATGCATTCACATGTAATGTTCCCACAAAATTATTTTCTTATTTAATATTAAGTTCGAAACGGAAAAACTCATAAACACCAAAATAATAAAAAAAAATTCAGTACCCTGGTAAATTTTATGACGACTGCAGAGCTGCGCCTCGGCCCTGTATTCTGAATAAAAAGCAAAAATTCTTACCTCAATAATAACTGCGAATATATCTGCCCTTACATAAAAAAATTTCGGCACAGCTCCGTGCAATGCTGGCCTATGCTTCGTGATTCATGAAAGGAAAGATAATCCATTGAATAAAATCTTTAAATTGAACTGAATGCTTTTTTTAAAAATCACTTTATATTATAAAAATTATTATTGGGGCATTTTTTTAAAGAAATTGGATGACAATTAATATACATTACTACGAAGGCAGTTCAATAAGTAATGCAACACATTTTTTTTCTGAAACAGGGGTTGTTTTATTCAGCATTGAAATACACCAGGTTATTCCCCAATCTTTTAGCTACACAACACTATTTTTCAACGTAATCTCCATTCAATGCTACGGCCTTAGGCCACCTTGAAATGAGGGCCTGTATTCCTGCACGGTACCATTCCACTGGTCGATGTCGGAGCCAACGTCGTACTGCCTCCCACGGATTGCGTCCTTCATTGGGCCAAACATATGGAAATCTGACGGTGCGAGATCGGGGCTGTAGGGTGCATGAGGAAGAACAGTCCACTGAAGTTTTGTGAGCTCCTCTCGGGTGCGAAGACTTGTGTGAGGTCTTGCGTTGTCATGAAGAAGGAGAAGTTCGTTCTGATTTTTGTGCCTACGAACACGCTGAAGTCGTTTCTTCAATTTCTGAAGAGTAGCACAATACACTTCAGAGTTGATCGTTTGACCATGGGGAAGGACATCGAACAGAATAACCCCTTCAGCGTCCCAGAAGACTGTAACCATGACTTTACCGGCTGAGGGTATGGCTTTAAACTTTTTCTTGGTAGGGGAGTGGGTGTGGCGCCACTCCATTGATTGCCGTTTTGTTTCAGGTTCGAAGTGATGAACCCATGTTTCATCGCCTGTAACAATCTTTGACAAGAAATTGTCACCCTTGGCCACATGACGAGCAAGCAATTCCGCACAGATGGTTCTCCTTTGCTCTTTATGGTGTTCGGTTAGACAACGAGGGACCCAGCGGGAACAAACCTTTGAATATCCCAACTGGTGAACAATTGTGACAGCACTACCAACAGAGATGTCAAGTTGAGCACTGAGTTGTTTGATGGTGATCCGTCGATCATCTCGAACGAGTGTGTTCGCATGCTCCGCCATTGCAGGAGTCACAGCTGTGCACGGTCGGCCCGCTCGTGGGAGATCAGACAGTCTTGCTTGACCTTGCGGCGATGATGACACACGCTTTGCCCAACGACTCACCATGCTTTTGTCCACTGCCAGATCTGCAAGCGCCTATGAATATCTGAGATGCCCTGGTTTTCCGCCAAAAGAAACTCGATCACTGCCCGTTGTTTGCAACGCACATCCGTTACAGACGCCATTTTAACAGCTCCGTACAGCGCCGCCACCTGTCGGAAGTCAATGAAACTATACGAGACGAAGCGGGAATGTTTGAAAATATTCCACAAGAAATTTCCGGTTTTTTAACCAAAATTGGCCGAGAAAAAAAATGTGTTGCATTACTTATTGAACTGCCCTCGTAGATATGCGCAAGGCTGCTTCTTTACCTTCTACAATAATACTCATCCTCCAGAGTCCCGACCAGAGCAGTCCGCAGACACGCGCAGATCCTACCGACTACTGCCGACTCACGCAGACTACTGAAGACTACTGCCGACTAGCGACAAGCAACAACTAACTACATACTGCTCTCTGGTTAGAGACTCTCCTATGTCTCGCGTGTTGCAGGCGGCGCATACATCGCATACCTCTTACTATGTACAGACCACTATCCATTTTGGGTGGGGCTTAGACTACTGTGGATGGTGGTCATTTAAAAGACCACTTTCTTACATTTGGTATAGATAAATAAAAACATGGCTTTCTGAATGCAAGTAAGATACAGTGTATTAACTAATGTACTGAAGTACAAAAACTGAACACATTTCACTATTAAAACAATAAAGCATTAATAAACACTATGAAATACTACAAATTCAAGTGGAAAAATGTTATTTAGAATGAAACGGGTGAAAACTTTGCATTCCTTGCATTCAATACTAAGTCCTTTGGGTCGCTTTTTTGTGTTACAATGAGCACACCTTCTGCACTTACCCTTCTGTGGCTAATGTGCCCCTACATTCATTACTATCTGTGGATCCACATTTGAAACATTTTTGCCCCTGAACTTTGTTTCTGTGGTAAAACATTTTGGGGAAGTTTGTGGCCCACATGTCTTCCTGCTAGAAACAGTTCCAATTAACTCATTGGTCAAAATACTGAGGAGAAATTTAGATGTGGCAGTGGCCTTCCATTGTAAGACTGTGCCATTTTTGCAGTCTCGTAATAAAGAATGAAGGAATTGACAACTGCAGCATCCACAAAGTAATAGAATAATTTTAGACACCACTTTCTTGATTTCCATGAAAACTGTAGGCAGACATCAGTTGATCAAATTTTTCAACCCCTCCAATGTAGCTATTATAGTCAGCAATAGCCTTGGGACACTGAATACATCCCTTTTCACCCTTCTTGTTTCTCTTAGACACTTGACACATCTCACTAGGGTTATGCATGTTGCTCCCGATTACTACTGATTTTGTACCTCTGTCTTTCCATTTTGTTATAGATTTATTAGCTTCCATAACAAAGTCATGCTGTCTTAATTTCATTTGCTTGTCAGCTTTCAATAACATTTTAGGAAAATATTTTCTATTTTGAAGCAATGTTCCAGAACCAAATGTTCCTCTAGTCAATAATTTAGAAAGCTACGGTAAATTAGTAAAAAACTGTCAAAAAAGAGGCAGTACCCTAAAAACTGGAATGATTTTGAAAGTGGCAAAACAACCTTCTCATCTAGAGAACCTTCTTCTTTGAATTCAGATTTTCCTTCATACACTTGGAAAGATAGCATGTACCCTGTAACACTGCAGGCTGCAACACAAATTTTAAATCCTCGTTTTGTAGACTTCATTGGCATATACTGCTTTAGGGAAGTCCTACCTTTGAAAACCACCATGCTTTCATCACTACTGATAAATCGGTTCGGTCTAAAAGTTTTCAAAAAAATTTGGTTTAGATGGGTAAGATGTGGACGAAGCGTATACAATTTCGCATACCCACATTCTCCCTTTTTTGGCATTTTTTGTGTATCGTTTCGTTGCAAGAACCTTAATATCTTCAAAAATCTTCTGACAGACATAACTGAAGCTACAATGTTTACAAATAAATTGAGATCAGATGCCCAGTAATGTCTTATGCTGGGAAGTCTGTGGAAACCCATTATAAGAAGTACACCAAGGAATGCTTTCAATTCAGCTGTGGTCACATTTAAATCAATACCTTTCTGATTGGCATAAAGATTAGATTTTCTGAGAATATGTTCTAAGATAAAGATAGGAAAAAAACTGCGAGAATATAGCTATAGGAGGTTCTAAATTCAATTCAATGTTTGTTCCAAAACCCTGTGAATAATTTACTGACTTGTATATGGCAGAATCAGTAATGTTTTTTGAAAAATTGTACTGCATGGTAGGCCTAACATGAGCATCGTCACGTTCATCCTCTTCTTCACTTTCGTTTTCATCCTCGTCGCTTTCAGGAATTACACATGTTTGTTGAGGTGATGGAGGAATGAAATCACTACAAGAGTCATGGGATGAATTATCTCCCCGGCTTGTATTAGTGGGATGAGTATTTGGCCATACGTCGTTGGCATCCGAATCACGTCCACACTCGGAATCTACAGCTTGATCATCGCCTATCAACTCTCGAGGTGTTGTGATGACATCTCTTCTAATTCTCGAAATGTAAATGTGTTCTTAGTTCTGTGCATCTGTAATAATGAAATGAGAGGTTATGTCAGTTTACGTTTTGCCATTGTTCATTTGCTAATAATTTGTTAGCCAGACACTAAAACTGGGTTATATATATTGTAAATTACTTGCATATTATCGGGGTATATCGTAAATATTGCATAGTCCCTTGTACGTATTTGATAAAAGAACACTTTTACGAAAATGTAATAAACGACACTCAAGTTTTGCTACCACACTCTCAGTTATCTCTGTATTATTACGTGTAGTCTCTATTTAGGTACATAAAACGTATATACAATGTAAAATACGTAACTATTAATTCAATAAATGTCATACATATCTTATATTTTAACAAATTCTCACTTAAATTGCGCCTTCAGTGGGACGATTTTCTCTCGTACACACAAAACGCCACCAAAGATACTCCTCACGTGGACAGCGGTCGCCTAGCCTAGCACCATTTCAATAAGAATGTTCTACCAACCTCAGCAAACAAAAAGTGGTCGCTTGAGAGTACACCATCCATTCAGCAAGACCTGATGCATCTTTAAGGGTCAATTTTTCTATAGAAAACGTACACGGTTTCGCACTTACGGTAGGTGGGCAATATATCGACCACTATCCTATAAAGAGTTAGGAACTTATTTGCAATAGTTTACTGTGTCACTGTGGTGTCAACTGCTGCAGAAATTGCTGCTGCAGATGCAGTACGATGCGTCAGAGCCCTACACAGAACTCGGTGGTCTTACCTCTCGATAGTACCACATGGCCGCCCGGTGCCCAGTCTTCTTGCGTCCATACAGTCTCGTCATCACTGCTGCCACTAATTTTGTACAGTGGTTACATTCGTGCTAAGTCTTCGTACAATATTGTAGAAGGAACACCTAGCTTCCCCAGCTCTAATACAATACTTCGTTCAAACTCAATGAGGTGTCTTTGTCGCCTTTGGGGTATTCTTGACTAAGATCAACTCGCCACGTCCAATCTCAAATGTAACTGACGCTCACGAGCGTTCGAGCGTGTGTTTATAGCAAATCTGATTTTCATCTTCATTGTGATGCTGCAAGCGCCACTCTTATGCTACTGGTGTGAACTTTGAATAGACGTCATCTTTCAGTTGTAGAAGCACGCCTACCAACTTTCTTTCAACTTCCTCTTCGTGTTGTGATTTGTTTTTCCTTCAGTGTAGTATATCGGAGGATTGCACAACGTATATATATTTACAAACACTACTGTAGTGTGACGTACTGGTTATTTTGAATGACAACATCGGCGCCATTAACCTCGAAGTTTCTTTAACACTAAATAGTCTTTCAAATAATATAAAGACATGATTCAAAATAGCCAGTAGGTGACAGTATGGTTACTGTAGCAGTCTGTAGAACTTTCTGCAGTAGTGGGTAAAGTAACATAAGCAGGTTATTATATCAAGTGTATGCTGTAGAATGTACTCACATTAAATTCGACAGCGAAATTTGTATTTAGCGCTCAGGTACAGCTCCTTAATTAAGATCGCGTGGATCAATAATATTTAATAATGGAAATGGAACAGCATGGTTTATTAACTTGGACGTCATAATCCTCACTGATATCCGCAATGTAATTCTTACCAACACCCGTAACTAATTACATCGTAATACCTACAAACCAATGTTCCTAATATTAATCCAAAAATTCTTTAACTGACAGATAGACTGGACGACTTGTGCACAAAGGAATGTATTTGTTTAAACCATTACAACACTTTATTTGCCTGCTCCGTTACCATGTTGTACAACTTTGCCTTTAACAGTCCAACAGACAATTGTTGCACTACCATTTACGAAAAGAAAACAGTCCTCCCACGAATCATTAGGACACCTCGTGAAGTAGTGCAAACCGCTTATCCTCTTCATTTAGCATCACATGTGAGCGCAAAGAAAATATAAACTCATGCTGTATTCTGAAACCAGTGATAGCCTTTCTTTTACTGGAAACAAAGGCCAAACGAAACCATTGTAAGGATTTGCCTCGCTGGCTAATGCATCAGTTCACTACATAGTAATCAGATAAGGGTAGGTACAGTTGAAGTTTTATTATTCAGGAGTTCCGTTTAACTGAGCAGCACTTCTTTAATTTCCGACAATTTTAATTAGGATCCTTAAGACTGGAGGTTAAATTAATTTTCCTTATGAGTATTATATTAAGAGATATCTAACTTCATTAACTTTGTAATTAAGGGAACAGAGAAATGAAGCTCAACATTCTAATATGACGTATGAAGCTATTCATTAAGAACAGTGTAAAGGTTAAGCTTTTTAAAGTGCAGCTAGTTATGTTAAACTGCCAATTTTACAAGCCTTCGAAATTTAGGTTTTCTTACTGAACTTAATGTTTCCTCTAAATACAATGCTTCACAATTTAATCGACGTAGGCGATAATAATCTGATATTGGTTGGTAGTAAAAAATAAAAAAAATAAAAAGACAGGAGTACTAATTTTTGTACTATATTTTATTTTCTTACTTTCTCAAGATCTAAAACCTTAGTGTTGTACGTAAATGAAACCATAGTTGTTAAGAACTGTTCTACAAACACATCGCTTTGGCTTCTTCTTAGTGTCACGTACGTCCAACATCTCCTCAGCTACCAGATCATTGACATTAAGTGCGATTAAAATGTTGCACAGTTCTGCAACTACACCTACATGACTACTCCGCAGTTCACTCATAAGTGCAGAGGTTTGATTCATTTGCTTTCAGAATTTTTACGACCGTTTCCCTCTCGAATAGTTCATGGAAAATATGAACACGTAAAACTTTCTGTGTGAGCTTTGATTTCTCTTATTTTATTTCGATGGTCATTTCTCCCCATGTGGATGGGAGTAAACAAAATATTTTCGGTTTCGGAAGAGTTGATGATTGGCATTTGGTGAAAAGACCTCTCCAAGAGGGAAAACGCTTTTGTTTTAATGTTTGCCACTCAAACGCGAATGACTTTCCGTGACTCTCTCACCCTATTTTGGGACAGTTCTAAACGATCTGCCCTTCTTTGAAATTTTCCGATGTCCTCAGTCAGTCCTATCTCATAAGGGTCCCATATTCTTCGCCGACTGCGCTGGACGTACTCAAGTGTTACCGATCTTCGCTGGTATATGGCACCACGATTTTTAATAGTTACAATTTGTTAGTCATCCGGGGATCATCATGAAACATTAGACTTCAGGGAGGTCCGTTTCTGACCGAGACTATTTATTAAAGTGACAACAAAGCTATGATTTTCCAAACATGTTTAGAAGCTGTAAATCATGGCCCCCTGAAAATTAGCCAGCTGGTTGTTCACTGACTGCTTTGCATTATCACTTGTTTGAAATTCTTTCAGATTTGAGGCAAACGATCAGTCACATTTGTCACAGGATACAGTTTTAGAAATGTCTTTGTCGCAAATTAGATTATTCCCCGTTACGCGTTTCGATACATTATCATCACAACAAAGCTGTTGCGAAAACGAGAAATAAAACATAAGAAATGCTAATAATATAGTATTTCAACTATAATACAGAACTTTCTACTATACGTACCACAAAATCCAAAGAAATGCTAATACAACTTAGCACACAAGTCACTGAAAATAAAACTCTCACACTCACCATAGCGTCAGGTGCGAAACTGTATATGCACCGACGACGTACCGATGAAGAAAAGATTATAGATATCAGCTGGAATTAACAGTCACACGGAGGGTAAACTGAACACTAAATAATATGACCACCATAAAAAAACTGAAACTACATATCGATTAACTGTTACACAAGAGGTACACAAACCGAACAGTGTACAGGCAATAGCATAATAGCAAGCATATTTTTTCTCCGCTTAGAATGCAGCTGTTAGAAAGGTAGCGGGAAAAATGGGTGGATGCCAAGTACAGCTGCATATCATAACCAAAGTAACATACACACTATGTGAAAATAAATCCAAAGGGTTAAGCTGTACATTTTCACTGATGTAAGTCTAACGTCCATAAAACACATACTACCGTCAATTATGACGAATGTCGCAACTAAAGCGAAGACAGACATCTTTATTACATTAAAAGTGCCACAGTAACATTACAGAATAATTTGCTTCATATACATGCAGACAGTATATGCAGTGCAAATGCAGGCATCGAGTTAGAAACCAATAGGAAATCTGAAACACTAAACGAGAGGAAATAGGCTATTGTACTTCGTCCCTTGTGTGTCATTAATTCCCCCCCCCCCCCCCCCCCGCCCCATGAGCCATGGACCTAGCCGTTGCTGGGAAGGCTTGCGTGCCTCAGCAATACAGATAGCCGTACCGTAGGTGCAACCACAACGGAGGGGTATCTGTTGAGAGGCCAGACAAACGTGTGGTTCCAGAAGAGGGGCAGCAGCCTCTTCAGTAGTTGCAGGGGCAGCAGTCCTGATGAGTGAATGATCTGGCCTTGTAACACTAACCAAAACGGCTTTGCTCTGCTGGTACTTCGAACGGCTGATAGCAAGGGGAAAATACACACGTAATTTTTCCGGAGAGCATGCAGCTTTACTGTATGCTTAAATGATGATGCCGTCCTCTTGGGTAAAATATTCCTGAGGTAAAATAGTCCCCCATTCGGATCTCCGGGCGGTGACTACTCAGGAGGACGTTGTTATCAGGAGAAAGAAAACTGGCGTTCTACGGGTCGGAGAGTGGATTGTCAGATCACTTAATCGGGCAGGTAAGTTAGAAAATTTAAAAAGGGAAATGGATAGGTTAAAGTTAGATATAGTGGGAAGTGAAGTTCGGTGGCAGGAGGAACAAGACTCTGGTCAGGTGAATACAGAGTTCTAAATACAAAATCAAATAGGGATAATGCAAGAGTAGGTTTAATAATGAATCGGAAAATAGGAATGCGGGTAAGCTACTACAAACAGCTTAGTGAACGCATTATTGTGGCCAAGATAGATACGAAGCCCACGCCTAGCACAGTAGTACAAGTTTTTATGCCATCTACCTCCCCACATGACGAACAGATGGAAGTAATGTATGATGAGATAAAAGAAATTATCCACGTAGTGAAAGGAGACGAAGATTTAATAGTCATGGGTGACTAGAACTCGACAGTAGGAAAAGGAAGAGAAGGAAACGTTGTAGGTGAATATGAAATGGGAGTAAGGAATGAAAGAGGAAACCGCCTGGTGGAATTTTGCAGAGCTTAACTTAATCATAGCTAACACTTGGTGCAAGAATCATGAAAGAAGGTTGTATACATGGAAGAATCCTGGAGATACTAAAAGGTATCAGATAGATTATATAATGGTAAGACAGAGATTTAGGAACCAGGTTTTAAATTGTAGGACATTTCCAGCGTCAGATGTGGACTCTGACCACAATCTATTGGTTATGAACAGTAGATTAAAACTAAGGAAACTGCAAAAACGTGAGAATTGGCGGAGATGCGACCTGGATAAACCGAAAGAACCAGAGGTTGTAGGGAGTTTCCTAAGAAACGATTGACAAGAATGGGGAAAAGAAATACAGTAGAAGAAGAATGGGTAGCTTTGAGAGATGAAATAGTTAAGGCAGCAGATCAAGTAGATAAAAAGACGAGGGCTAATAGAAGTCCTTGGGTAACAGAAGAGATATTGAATTTAATTGATGAAAGAAGAAAATACAAAAATGTAGTAAATGAAGCAGGCAAAAAGGTATACAAACATCTAAAGAATGTGATCGACAGGAAGTGCAAAGTGACTAAGCAGGAATGGCTGTAGGACAAATGTAAGGATGTAGAGGCGCATATCACCAGGGTAAGATGGATACTGCCTACAGGAAAATTAAAGAGACCTTTGGAGAAGAGAGAACCACTTACAAGAATATTAACAGGTCAGATGGAAACCCAGTTCTAAGCAAAGAAGGGAAAGCAGGAAGTTGGAAGGAGTATATAGAGGGTCTATACAGGGGCGATGTCCTTGAGGACAATATTATGGAAATGGAAGAGAATGTAGATGAAGGTGAAATAGGAGATATGATACTGCGTGAAGAGTTGGCAGAGCACTGAAAGACATAAGTCGAAACAAGGCCCCGGGACAACAAAATACAAAGGACACTGCATAGCTAGAACGCACCATTAGACCCAGAAGAAGGCCGCTGCAATCGTGGCCGAAACGTTGTCTTTTCTATAGCAGCAGTAGTTTTTACGTTATGACGCGGTACCAAACCCAGAAAACTTTTATGTCGACTGACTCTGGCCGCGGAAGCCTACGCAATTATAAAATGAATCTAATTAAATACTAAAAGAAACTGTGTGGTCAGTGAAAACTATTTATCTAAAACTGAGGTACATTGTGAACGTTGAGTAACATGCAGTGTAATGCCTGATCTGAAATATCCACAAAAATAAAATAGTGCTCTTCTCAGAAGGAAGTAACTTTCAGGTTGCCTTCACAGTTCACAGTAAATTAATCTGCTTATTTAGCACTGCACCTAAAAATTCTGGCTGTGTACTGTTACCCCCTAAGAATGCAAAGTGAGATCTGCCCTGAAATAAAAGTAACTTACCTCATGTTCAGAGTGTCGTTTTATATCTGGTGTACTGATGTTCTCGACAGCAAATAAGAATTAGCAGATGGAGCAGCTAAAGAATGATAAACTACTCACCACTAACTTTGTTTAAGCTTGTCAGAAACACTCTGTGGCTTCTTGTGGCTTAAGGTGCAATCTGCACAGTACAGAAATATTAAAAACTTTACTAATAATGGTGATAATGGATTTTATTTTAAAGAAAATCGTTCTTGAAAAATGAAATTCTGATTATTGACAAAGAAAACTGTACAGTACGAGAAGACCTTAAGAATTATGAAATGTTCTCAGTACGAAAATTAGAGAAATTTATACTAATGGCTTTATTTGTAGTAAATTGAAAACAAAGAAACCAAATTAATACAAATCATGAACATTACTAGTTATCTGAGAGATAAATATTTCCTTCAATTAATAGTTTTGACAAACAAACATTTCATATTTGTGCATGTACTGGTTACGTTGAAAAATTCCTCCAAAAATATTGTCCATCAGTAGAATCAATAACATATGTTTAGAAACAAGTTTTCGTCTCCTAATAAAGTATTCATCATAATTTCCCTCAGATTCACAAAAGTCAAATCTTCTTCTCTAAAATCTCAAATAAAAATGCTCGAATGCTGTACAAGGGGACGACAGATAAACGCAGTGTCCAGTACCTTATTCAGTACTCGCGCAGCGCATTCATTTATCTTTGTCGCAGTACAGTAAATGTAAATTATTTACAATGGCAGAAACACTATTATAACTATTTATGTTTGTTATCCTATTATTACCTTATTTTTGATTTTATACCACGTCTGTCGTAATAATGTTTGGTATTGTAACACTTTCACTTCCTTTTATTATTAAATCATCAGTCTTCTGACTGATTTGATGCGGCTCACAACGAATTCCTCTCCCGTGCTAACCTCTTCTTGTCCGAGTAGCACCTGAGAGCTACATCCCTTTCATTTATTTGTTTCTTAACGTTGGCTCATGTTGTTGTTTATGGTCTTGAGAATGAGGTGTTCTGTGTATGTCGAGTCTGAGGTGCCCTTTTCGTGTAATACTTTATTCTGTTTATTTAATTATTGTTAGTATGATAATGTTCATTTTAACCCATTGGTTTCAGTGTCTTATTGCACGTATGTTATTTTGGGATTATGATTTTTGCCTGTGCATGGCAGTAGTTAAAACTTCATAGAGAGTTTCTCACAGCTGGATTGTAAACTGACAAAACAGCGTTTGCTATTCTTGCACTAACTGTAGACTCTTCCGTTAGTGTGTCTCTTGTGTAATTTGTACTTGACAGCATCCTGATATTTGTTTTTGTACACTATATACTGTCAACGTTTACGTGATTCAAATTCTTTTGCATTATTTTATTAGTGTCGCATTTTAATGTATTTTAGCTGTATGGCTTCTCTACTTGTGACTTCATGTAACATTTAATCGACCACTCGCTTCACTTTTTTATAGCGGTTATATCTTTGACATTGTCCGCCTGCTTATGTGGGTGGTAACGTGCTTGCGTCCCATGCAAGCGGGCCCGGATTCGATTCCCGGCCGGCTTGGATACTCCCGTCCGGGTTGGAGATAATCTCCGCTCGTGGACTGGCTATTGAGTTCTCCTCATCATCATTTCATCCTCATGATCGGCGCGCAAGTCGCCCAATATGGCGTCGAATGCAGCAAGATTTGCACTTGGCGGCCAAACTTCCCCGAAAGGGAGCGTCCCGGCCAACGATACCATAAGCTCATTTCCATTTTTTATCTTTGATATTCGTTCTCTATATGACTGTTAACGTCATGTTGTGTCTGTAGTTTTCTTCCTCGGTACGTTATCGGTGCATAGATAATATGGCAGTTGACTCCGAAAGTGTGAGGGTTTCATTTACAGTGAACCGTGCATAATTTCAGAGCGTTTTGCTTTGTATTTTGTTTCTAGTGCGAACAGAAAACATATCATTAGAGTGTCTTGTATTGTATTTCTTGTTAACGACACAGCTAAATTCTAGTGATGACACTGTAACTCATAATAATGAATTATTTTATTTGCAATCAAAACATTTCCAAAATTATATTCTGTGTCATTTTGCCTCATTAAAAACCCACTTTGGTAGCTTTAGTTTGGACATAATCGGTCTGGTAAATATTTGTGTATACTGGACAGTTGATTACAGTGTAAACCTTCGTACCCAAAGCATATCAATATCGGCTACACTAAGCCACCGTCATGTTATCAGTCGCCACTGGCCCTTGTTCACGACATCGGACTACTCTACCAGACATTCTCGCTTCGTCGCCTCGTACTCCAGTACTGCCGCAAGACTTGCCACTTGCGTTAGGCTATACTCTACCGAATTTGGTACTGGCATGCCCTGAGCGTCCTCTCTCAATGTGCAAGTCCCCCCACTATGGCCCATGTGTACGGAAATGTATTGCATGTAGGGAAACGGAAAGAAGGGTGGCCCTCACATGTGGAACATAGCTATGCGCTTTGATAAATACTAACAAATCACTAATCAGTGATGTGGAAGATCAACCACTGTAATGAAAAAAATGTTGTAAATAATGTATATTTATTGATTGAGAATTCAAATAATAATGCCCGGAACAAATACTCAGTCAAATAACTCGTTAGGACAAAATGTATGCTGATACTGGTCTCATTGTATACTGACGATGGATCATGAGGAAATAAGTGGACCGGGAATGCTATAACACAGTAAACAAAACACGAGGACGTGTCTAGCCTTGCTAACTGAATTTTAATCGCAATGTTAAACTGTCGGTGCTGATTCGAAGGTTAGTGTGTGAAAGAGTGAGAGCCAATGCCCAAGAGGTCACCGTAAAGGTTAAACCTAGATGAATATGAAAAACACGCACTGCCATCCTGTACTACTTTCTTACGCACCTTCACTACGAAAGTTATGCCATTTAAAAGAGGTGGGGAGGAGTCGCTGGCAATGACGAACTCTGTCATGGCGCAGCCCATCCGCTGAATACCGAATCTCGAGTACGGAACCTCGAGTGCCATCTCTCGAACGAATGCCGAATGACCAGCGTCTGAAGCATTCCAGCTGGAATGGCGCAAATTCATGCACTTCACACCTTTGCGGCGTGAGCACGCCAAAAATTGTAGTTTAGCCAATCCGTGGTCGTATCCCTTATCCTCCCTATCAGAAATCTTCTAAAAACTTTAATCCACAATGTTCGGCGCCACTTCCTGGCAGACCGTGAACGCCGACCTATGGCAAATCGCCGCTCCCAGAAGTTGCAAGCGCCGATCTGTGGTAGATTGCCGCTCCCAAAAGCTGCAAGCGCCTACCACCCAAACCTCCCTGTTCTTATCACCATAACGTCTACTCACCGCCCCCCTCTGGCTCCGCACCCTGCACCCCCTCCCAAGGTCGTCCATGACTATCACCATGCCAACTGGGATGCCTACCGGGACTCCATCTCCACCCAGGTCGAAAGCAACCCTCTTACCTATCGCAATCCTGACGACATCATCCACGCCTCGTCCTTCCTTCAGAAGGTAATTACTGACGCCGTGGACGCCCATGTTCCTACTAAAACCATCCACCCACACCGTCCCACTCTCCCTCCGCAGGCTGTCCTCCTCCTCGGTGAATCCCGCCGCCTCTACCGCTCCTTCCTGCGCACTCGTGACAGGGATACACTCCAACGCCACCGGCAAATACAGCGACACGTACGGAACCTTATTACAGCAACGAAATGCCGAGGCTGGCGCCAGACATGCACACGACTCAACGCCACCCTCCCTATCAACTCCTCCAAGTACTGGTCCGCCTTCCATCGCCTTACTGGTTCCCTTTCCGCTCCCCACTACCCCCTTCTCCATAACGATCGTCCCTTCCTGACAACCTCAGTAAGGCCAACCACTTTGCTTCCCACCTTTCCGAGGTCTTCTCTATCCCCGATGATCCCCACTTTGATTATTCTCTTTTCCCCACCGTCATGGAACGTGCCGATACCTCGGTCGCTCCACTTGCTCCTAGTCTCCAGTACTTGGGGCAGTTGCCCCCCTCCGACATAAACACTCCCATCACAGCACAAGACATTAAACTTATGCTCTGGTCCAAACACAACATGGCCCCTGGTCACGACTTTGTCACCTACCGTCAGCTTCGAGAAAGCCCCTACTCCTTCCTGACTGTCCTCGCCCATCTCTATAATGTCATCCTCTCTACTGGCTTCTACCCTGACCTGTGGAAGACCTCCCGCGTCCTCTTATTCCTCAAACCCAACAAACCCCCTTCTGCCGCTTCTTCCTATCGTCCCATCTGCCTCACCTCCATCTTCAGTAAGGTCTTTGAATCCATCCTCTCCCACCGTATCCATCAGCACCTTGCTCAACACCACCTCCTCCCCCTTACCCAGTGTGGCTTCCGACCCTCCTTTTCTGCTGAAGACCAACTCCTCAACCTTGTTCACCTTCTGTCCCTCCAGCTCAACTCCCGTCGCTCCACCATTTTTGTTTCCCTTGACCTCCAAAATGCCTATGACTGTGTATGGCATCCCAGTCTCCTCTTTAAACTCCAAACCTACGCCCTGCCTATCAGTTTTGTCCATCTGGTTGCTTCCTTCCTCTTGCACCGTCCTTCCTATGTCACCCTCCACAACACCAGCTCCGTGTCTTTTATCCCACGGCTGTTGTTCCTCAGGGTTCTGTCCTCTCCCCTCTCCTTTATCTTTTGTATACAGCTGATATGCCCAAGCCACCCCCACCAGTCCACCTTCTCCAGTATGCTGATGACACCGCCTTCCTGGCTCTCTATCCTACCCTTCAACAGTCTCAACGTACCCTCCAAATCCACCTTCACCAGTTCACCACTTGGTGTAACCTGTGGTTCCTCCATCTCAACCCCTCCAAAACCCAGGCAATCATCATAGGCCGCACCACTCGCTCCTTTCGCCTCTATGATTTCTACCTCACCCTTTATGGACATCCCATCCAGCTCCCCCCCACCCTGAAATACCTTGGCTTCACCCTCGACCGACACCTCACCTGGACCCCTCATCTCCAGACCATCCAGCAGAAAGCACATTCCCGCCTCTGCCTTCTGAAACTCCTATCTGGCCAGACATGGGGATTGCATCCTTCTACCATCCTCCACACCTACAAATCCCTCATCCATCCTATCCTCTGTTATGCCAGCATTGCCTGGATCTCCGCCCCCACCCGCTTTTACAAGGCCCTCCAAATCCTTGAACGCCATGCGCTCCGCCTTGCCTTCTGTATCCGCCTTCCTTCCCCCACAAGGCTCCTGTATGAACTGATCCCCTTCCCCCACCTCCTCCTGTTCCTCCAACATCTCCGCATCCTTTACATTGTCCGCAGGCTTGATCCCCCCCACCCTCTGGTTTCCTCCTTCCTCTCCACCCCCTGCCCATTGCCGCGCCTCTATTGCTGTATCCGTCCCTCTCTCCACCTCCACACCCTCCATCTCCTTCATCAGGGCAATTTCCAACGCCTCCCCCTCCCGGATGACGAACTTCGCTGTGACATCTACCCTTCCTTCCAACTATAACCTGGCCTTGTCCCCCCCCCCTCCCCAGGGCCCCCTTTTTCCTCTTCGCTCCTTCTCCCAGAGCGGATTTTCCTCCTTCCCCCCCCCTCTCCCCTGAGACCCAGCACCCCATACTTGCCTCTTTCCTTCCCACATCCCTCCCTACCTGGCCCTCTTCAGCGCCCCCCCCGCTCACCTCCCCCATCTCTTCCCCTCCCTCCCTTCTTCCGGTCTCCCTCATCTCCTTGCACCTGGCAGATCCTCTGTTTTGATCATTGTCAGTGTGCCACATCAGTGTTGTGTTTAGTGCTGTTTCTCCTGTGCGTCAAGAGGTGTGATTTTAATTGTGTACTGCCTTGAGGTTCGCCATCAGTGTTTGTTATGTGCTACGCCATCCGTCGATACCTTTTATGCTCCAGTCATACTGTGCCTTGTGTTCTTTTAATTCTCGCAGTGTGTGGCTTTTTGTGTGTGCTACTTTTAAACAGTTTTTTATCTCCATTTTACAGTCACCCCGTTTTTTGTCTATTGCCTTCCATGATTTTCCCCCTTTTTTTATATCTATGTTCAACATATTCTCTCCTTTGTTATTTTTAGATGCCTTCAATTGTGTGTTCTATGTCTTTCGGCTGAAGAGCAGCGCATTTTCTGCTGCCAGCCCGCCCCGATGGGGAATTGAAATACAATAAAGAAAAAAGAAATAAGAAAACACCCAAAAGTCCCACCAAAACTTTATCTGAGTTTCCTCTAGCAATGTTTACGCAATCGTGGTGATGGCGGCTCACAGCATCTTACAAGTGTTTACCTACGGAGACATCCTGTGTCTCCCATGCTACAGCGAGGTGTTTTCTTTCCCAGGCGCAGAGAGCTGTGTGGTAGTCAAGAGCCTGCGAAGAAACTCCATATTCGTATCCACCACTGCGGCGAGGACGATCACTGAGCTAACAGCCTGCAGGCATTGTCCTCTGCAGGCAGCGGTAATGCAATCAAAGTCTCATGTCGCCCTTGGCCACACAGAAATGGTCGATGGGCTCCTCCCTGCGGGCTATAACGGACCTGTGTTCTCCCCCCCCCCCACCCCCACCCCCATCGTGCGTCCAGTTACTCGCTTCGCCAGCTGGGTATCGGAATCTAAAGAACCACGACTTCACTGCCCACTATCTACTACCATAGAAATCAGCTTAACATGCATTTTAGAATTAAAAGGAGAAAGGAAATCCTCAACAATCATCACGCACTCCCAGACATAATATTACTCTGTATTCCATATGCATTACATATTACGTAATAAATTGCCCTATCATATCAAGGAATGAACCTTACTGGGAGCTAAATATCGAAACACGTGGCTGGCTGCAGCCTGTCGCGTTTCAGGTTACAAGTGATAGACTCGGAAAATTGAGAAGTAGAGGGCGAAGTGTTGGGAGGGATAAGTGCCAGAAACAACACATTTAGCTAAAAAAGCGGAATCATTGTATTTTGAATTCAGTGCTCCTTTTTACAGAAAACAGTAGAATTTACACAACTTTATCATCATCATTCTTAACTCAAGTACAAAAATTAGAATCATGTGCTCGATAGGCATTCACATAATTTAAAGGGCGTGCATTAATATACGTAGTTTAAAATAAGCAGCTAGTCTCTGCACCCACTCTCTGAAGTGCACGACGTCTGATGAGATGAGAGTCTTAAGGTTTTTCGAGAACATTGAAACTGTCCATACATTGTAACTGTAACATCTGAATGACTCATAAAACATGAAAACAGATAAGGCCCATACAATAAATAATATATGAATGCGGACAACAGGAAACGCATTCAGAATCTGAATAAAAGTTTATCAATACATAAGCTCTATATTAAATGAAGGAAGCATTAACAAAATACAGGAATACTTTTTAAACCCAGTGACTCTAATGAACGACCATAAGCAATGACATAACTACAGTTATAATTAATTGCAGAAGCAGCCCCGCAAAACCAGTTATAATTTAATACATAAAATCTTCGAGCATTGTGTCAGGTGAGCTGTAACGACTGCAATGAAAAAGACAACAAGAGACAGATAGCACTGCAGTGACAGTGAAATAGCAAAAGACGCCTGGTAATTTAAATAAAAAGTTTAGCTGAGGTTAGTCGTGTAATACTGACTTCATTCTGCCCTGATAGCAGGAAACTTGAGAGTGTCTTAAAGTGTTGCCCACAAATTACATTTCCTTCAGTGTTCTACTCGCAGGGCAGTGAATGAAGAAAACTGTAAACATTTCACGCACACCTGCTATTGGTCTGCTACTAGGTCTACCCTTCAGACCACACCACGTTCATGCTGAGGTCTCCCCAGATGCAGTAAAACGAGTGCGTCTCCTAGTAAAGTGAGTGCGCCTCCCCCAGTTGGCTGGAAGGTGAAAGCGTCGAATCCGTGACACAAGGCACACGTGGATAGCAGGTTTCACATCCAGCACCAGTAAAACGTTACTATGTCTCCCTCGCAGCACTTGAATCACGAAAGTTAAACAAAGTCACTAAGCGAAGAACGCTCCCTGAGAGTGAGTATGCACACGCAGCACTCTTAAATTTTGCAGGTGAGGCATGCCAAGCATTCTAGCACGACGAGACAGGTCCCGTTGCAAGGCTACAATAGAGGGAAGAACTCTGGCGGCAATTGTTTCATGAGACGATAAAGAGCTAAGAAAGATTTCCTCTGAAACGTTCTAGCAGATTAAAACTGACTGACCGAGAATCAAACTCCGGAACTTTGCCTTTTGCGAGCAAATACTCTATCGACCAAGCTACCTAAGCGCGATTTACGACCCGTCCTCATCTCCTACCTTCTAAACTTCACAGAAGCTCTTCCGCTTGGGTGGCTCAGTCGGTAGAGCATTTGTCCGCAAAAGGCAAAGGTCCCGAGTTCGAGTCTCGATCTGGTTCACTGTTTCCCTCTGCCGGAAAGTTTCATATCAGTGCACACTCCGCTACAGAGTGAAAATCTCATCCAAAATTTGTGATACCGTGCTCTGTACCATACGGGATACTCTGAACTTGTTTATATTATCATGAAGTGTCACTGATTACGTCACGTAATAGTCAGACATCTGGAATATGAAGTATCACTAACCTCTCCTTGGTTTATTTTCTTCTGGAGTTTAACTTTTCCGGCATACAAGGACAAGGTGATTTAAGTTTTATTAGTGGGCGGTGAGCAGTTAAACACTAAAAGCGATGGTTTTTCTGGTGTATGTTATAGCGCTCAGAAATTTAAAAAAAAATTATGAATGTTGTTCGGTAGTGTAAATCTTTTGAAATCTCTAAAATCACAAACTGCTCCTTACCACTTAATATTGTACACCGAATTGACAAAAGTCGTGGGATAGACATATGCAGATTTGCAAATGGCGGTAGTATCGTAAACACATTATTTAAAAGGGCATTCCACTATCGGAGCTGTCATTTGTATTCAAATGACTCACGTGACTAGGCTTCCAACGTAATTGTATGTGGCTGTAAGGAGTCCAGTAACGATCGCGATCCACTTTCTGCACAGCCTGTAACTTTCTTACTTTGCCAGAAAACTTGTGTTGTTCAATTTGATTATATTTATGGCTTCTTGTTGTAACATTACGAGCTGACCAGACAGACATATCTTGTGCGCTAATTCCACAAATTCTTCCACAGTTTTCTTTGTACCTCCCACTTGTTAGAGGTATTTTGAAATCTAATTTTAACTATATGGAAACTTCTTTTTGTTAATCTTATTGTTATTCAAGTCAATCAGTAGAGCAAACAAACACAATATCTGGTGACGAGTTGAGGTGCATGGGGGCGCCGTGCGGCGCCAATCAAACAGCCTGAAATTCCAAGCTGCTTTCTTACGACTCCCATAGAGAGAAGGAAACGTAGTAGGTGAATATGGATTGGGGCTAAGAAATGAAAGAGGAAGCCGTCTGGTAGAATTTTGCACAGAGCACAACTTAATCATAGCTAACACTTGGTTTAAGAATCATGATAGAAGGCTGTATACATGGAAGAACCCTGGAGATACTAAAAGGTATCAGATAGATTATATAATGGCAAGACAGAGATTTAGGAACCGGGTTTTAAATTGTAAGACATTTCCAGGGGCAGATGTGGACTCTGACCACAATCTATTGGTTATGACCTGTTGATTAAAACTGAAGAAACTGCAAAAAGGTGGAAATTTAAGGAGATGGGACCTGGATAAACTGAAAGAACCAGAGGTTGTACAGAGTTTCAGGGTGAGCATAAGGGAACAACTGACAGGAATTGGGGAAAGAAATACAGTAGAAGAGGAATGGGTAACTTTGAGGGATGAAGTAGTGAAGGCAGCAGAGGATCAAATAGGTAAAAAGACGAGGGCTAGTAGAAATCCTAGGGTAAAGGTAGAAATATTGAATTTAATTGATGAAAGGAGAAAATATAAAAATGCAGTAAATGAAGCAGGCAAAATGGAATACAAACGTCTCAAAAATGAGATCGAAGGGAAGTGCAAAATGGCTAAGCAGGGATGGCTAGAGGACAAATGTAAGGATGTAGAGGCTTTTCTCACTAGGGGTAAGATAGATACTGCCTACAGGAAAATTAAAGAGACCTTTGGAGAAAATAGAACCACTTGTATGAATATCAAGTGCTCAGATGGAAACCCAGTTCTAAGCAAAGAAGGGAAAGCAGAAAGGTGGAAGGAGTATATAGAGGTTCTATACAAGGGCGATGTATTTGAGGACAATATTATGGAAATGGAAGTGGATGAAGATGAAATGGGAGATACGATACTGCGTGAAGAGTTTGACAGAGCACTGAAAGACCTGAGTCGAAACAAGGCCCCCGGAGTAGACAACATTCCATTGTAACTACTGAGGGCCTTGGGAGAGCCAGTCCTGACAAAACTCTACCATCTGGTGAGCAAGATGTATGAAACAGGTGAAATACCCTCAGACTTCAAGAAGAATATAATAATTCCAATACCAAAGAAAGCTGGTGTTGACAGATGTGAAAATTACCGGACAATCAGTTTAATAAGCCACAGCTGTAAAATACTAACACGAATTCTTTACAGACGAATGGAAAAACTAGGAGAAGCCGGCCTCGGGGAAGATCAGTTTGGATTCCGTAGAAATACTGGAACACGTGAGGCAATACTGACCTTACGACTTACCTTAGAAGAAATATTAAGGAAAGGCAAACCTACGTTTCTAGCATTTGTAGACTTAGAGAAAGCTTTTGACAATGTTGACTGGAATACTCTCTTTGAAATTCTAAAGGTGGCAGGGGTAAAATACAGGGAGCGAAAGGCTATTTACAATTTGTACAGAAACCAGATGGCAGTTATAAGAGTCGAGGGACATGAAAGGGAAGCAGCGGTTGGGAAGGTAGTAAGACAGGGTTGTAGCCTCTCCCCGATGTTATTCAATGTGTATATTGAGCAAGCAGTAAAGGAAACAAAAGAAAAATTCGGAGTAGGTATTAAAATCCGTGGAGAAGAAATAAAGACATTGAGGTTCGCCGATGACACTGTAATTCTGTCAGAGACAGCGAAGGACTTGGAAGAGCAGTTGAACGGAATGGATGGTGTCTTGAAGGGGAATATAAGATGAACATCAACAAAAGCAAAACGAGGATAATGGAATGTAGTCGAATTAAGTCGGGTGATGTTGAGGGTATTAGATTAGGAAACGAGACACTTAAAGTAGTAAAGGAGTTTTGCTATTTGGGGAGCAAAATAACCGATGATGGTCGAAGTAGAGAGGATATAAAATGTAGACTGGCAATGGCAAGGAAAGCGTTTCTGAAGAAGAGAAATTTGTTAACATCGAGAATAGATTTAAGTGTCAGGAAGTCATTTCTGAAAGTATTTGTATGGAGTGTAGCCATGTATGGAAGTGAAACATGGACGGTAAATAGTTTGGACAAGAAGAGAATAGAAGCTTTCGAAATGTGGTGCTACAGAAGAATGCTGAAGATTAGATGGGTAGATCACATAACTAATGAGGAGGTACTGAATAGGATAGGGGAGAAGGGGAGTTTGTGGCACAACTTGACCAGAAGAAGGGATCGTTTGGTGGGACATGTTCTGAGGCATCAAGGGATCACCAATTTAGTATTGGAGGGCATCGTGGAGGGTAAAAATCGTAGGGGGAGACCAAGAGATGAATACACTAAGCAGATTCAGAAGCATGTAGGTTGCAGTAGGTACTGGGAGATGAAGAAGCTTGCACAGGATAGAGTAGCATGGAGAGCTGCATCAAACCAGTCTCAGGACTGAAGACGACAAAAATGTGGCTCCACAGAGGAGGCGGCAGCGTGACTGAGGCATCCGGCAGCCACCTGCGTACTGTCGCTGTTCAATGCTGACGTACCACAGCGTCAGCCGGACAGTGGCTATTATGCAACTGTCGCTGCCAGCGGAGGTACCGGGACCAGATGGTCTTAGCTAGCTGCGGCTGTGTTTGCTGTGGCAGATCGAGGCTCCGTGGCTTCAGGGCGGACTGCCATAGCGCAGAGTCAGACGAAGTGTGGTCCATGAACCGCATTCTGGAAGGCGTCCAAGCGTCACAGCACCGCGCTGACAGATCTGCGACACTAACTGTCGTAACTTCAGTATGAAATCGCTAAGTATTTAAGAAATGTTTCTAAGCTGCGTATAACTGGGCTTTGCTAGGGCTTGCGCCACGTAGACTAATCATTGCAACGACTGTGTTATTGTTTGTAATACTAAATTTTTCTAGT
Source organism: Schistocerca nitens (assembly GCF_023898315.1). Taxonomy (NCBI): domain Eukaryota; kingdom Metazoa; phylum Arthropoda; class Insecta; order Orthoptera; family Acrididae; genus Schistocerca; species Schistocerca nitens. The sequence goes on along the minus strand of NC_064615.1, from coordinate 656,283,305 downwards.
TGTCGAAGTTTATTGTAGGTGTGGAGTGGTGCTTGCTAGAATGTCGAAAATGGGAGTTGTGCATTTTATAATTTGCTAGCTGTACATGGTAGAGTGATGTGCGGATTAACTTCTGACATCTTCTTTTAATTCCAGTAGGAATTTTTTTGGGAATTTTGTGGTAAGGTCTTATGGGACCAAACTGCTGAGCTCATCGGTCCCTAAGCTTACACGCTACTTAATCTAACGTAAACTAACTTACGCTAAGGACAAGACACACACACACCCACGCCCGAGGAAGGACTCGAACCTCCGACGGGGGGAGCCGCAAGACCGTGACTAGGCGCCTTAAACGCCGCGGCTATCCCGCGCGGCTACTTTAGAATTAATGTTGGATCACCAAACTTCTGCTACGTACGAAAGTGTTGATCTTATTTGGTAATATTGCATTGCTTTCTTTCCACACTAATTAAAATGTGTATACATGTAGTTTTCACCGTTTTTATTCCCTCTTGATGTCTCCCATCTGCCCCACTGTCAACATGCCTTAATGGGCCGGATCTAGAACATCCACTCCTTGCAGAATGACAAAATTTAAAAAACTAATTAATTAATTAGTAGAATTGTTTCTGGTGCCGGCCGAGGTAGCCGAGCGGTTCTAGGCGCTGCAGTCTGGAACCGCGCGACCGGTACGGTCGCAGGTTCGAATCCTGCCTGGGGCATGGATGTGTGTGATGTCCTTAGGATAGTTAGGTTTAAGTAGTTCTAAGTTCTAGGGGACTGAAGACCTCAGAAGTTAAGTCCCATAGCGCTCAGAGCCATTTTTTTTTTGTTTCTGGTGGCGGAAAATGGGACAGGGAATGGGATGAAACTAATGCATCCATAGTTTGAATGAAATATATTGTAGCAGAAAGAAAGAAAGAACGTAATACTACATATCATAAAATAGAAAGGGAGCATAGAAACACAGCAATCAACCGCAGTCCCATTAGCTTTTAACATTATTACACATCCAGATTTGAACTTAAATAGCCATCTTCATTGCTAAAATACAAATAAATTGCAGAATCAGAACTGATTTACATAAAACACAAAATTTAAGTAAACCACCATGTTATTCAGTAGCAACGATCAATTCGAAACAACTTACCATTTGAGTGAGTTATGACCCAAGAAACTAGCGGCAGTACCTGACACCATATGACCTTACTAGCATATAGGCAGAAGGAAACTGATTATGTTGCTTACAGCAAGTACAGAAGCCCCTAATTGCTTCATGCAGTGTAAGTAACAGCTCTACGTCACAAAATTTACTTATGCAGCTTCATTCCAGTATGGTAGTCTAAAACCCTCTTTATTAAACAAAATCAGCAAATATATTTGTATAAAACTTTTAAATATATAACGCAGTGCTGACTAACAATGTGCATGTTCATTTCTCAGTGGTGAAGCGATCGACGAAAGCATTAACAAGTTCGTACAGCTATCCTCTACAGAATTGTTACATTATATTAGGCTTAAAAAATTACTAAGTTCAATTAGCCTCGTCGTGTTGATCTTCATTTTTTTTTACTGTGACGTTAACAGTTCTTCGTAAAAATTATTTATATGAACCTTTATATTCCTTTATATTAATTATTTAGTAGACCACTGAACCATTATCATAAGAGCGACTACGGTAGTTTTCAGCTATTGATGAATTTCAGTTTGGCATGTAGATTTATTTTATCAAGAAGTATTTTAAATGTTCTTTTTAATTTTTTAATTTTTGTTTCTATTGTGGTGTAACAATTCCGTATAAAGCAGTTTATGACTCTACTGATGACCCTTTGAGCAAGAAGGAATTTTTATTTATTAGAAAAAGTATTTTCAGCTACCATATTGGAATGGAATTCGGTTAGTTGATTTTGTGACATAGAAGGCACTACTGACATTGCATGACGCAAACTGAGGCTGTTGTACCAGTCGTAAACAACCACCTCAGCTGTCATCTGTCTGTACACCAGTAAGATCAAATGGTGGCATGTACTGCCGTGAGTTTGTTCGATTGTAGCTCACCCAAATGGTATGTTGACTAGAATGGATCGTCGCTATTAGATAACATTGTCTTCTACTTATTGTTTCATGTAAATCAATTCTAATTATATAATTTTCTTGCATTTTAGCACAGTGATTTGTAGCTGAAATCCGGAAGTAAAAGAGTAATATAAATTAATGAGATTGTGACTGATTGCTGTCTTCCTATCATTCCTTATAATCTATGGTCGCTATGCACGTCGGTTCCTTTTGGGACCAATGTTGGTTGAAGTAGGAAGCTAGGAATAATGTTTTACCTATTGTAGGTCGCGAAGTCTGTGAAGGAGAGCAGTCATGTTCCTCCTAACAAGCAAAATGCTCCAGAAGCACGCAAGCGTTTCCGGAAGATAGTGCCCTGAGTGACACTGCGTCGTTCGGCCCTGGGAAAACGGTTTGCTAGGTTTGCATGTGCGGTCTCGTACATGTTTCACGCAACACGCTGTTGAAAGTTCTGCAGCAAAGAGGGCGTAGCTAACGCCATTAACACCCACGCTTGCCTGCGGTTGATGCTACTGCAAACCACATTCCTACTTCGCGCGTTTCTGACCCGGTATGGTTAGTGCGCAACATAAATAACTGCTAGTTCCTTCACATCTACATCTACATCTACATGACTACTCTGCAATTTACATTTAAGTGCTTGGCAGAGGGTTCGTCGAACCACAATCATACTATCTCTCTACCATTCCACTCCCGAACAGCGCGCGAGAAAAACGAACACCTAAATCTTTCTGTTCGAGCTCTGATTTCTCTTATTTTGATGATCATTCCTACCTATGTAGAGCCGGCCGCAGTGGCCGTGCGGTTCTAGGCGCTTCAGTCTGGAACCTCGTGACCGCTACGGTCGCAGGTTCGAATCATGCCTCGGGCATGGATGTGTGTGATGTCCTTAGGTTAGTTAGGTTTAAGTAATACTAAGTTCTAGGGGACTGATGACCACAGATGTTAAGTCCCATAGTGCTCAGAGCCATTTGAGCCTACCTATGTAGGTTGGGCTCAACAAAATATTTTCGCATTCGGAAGAGAAAGTTGGCGACTGAAATTTCGTAAATAGATCCCGCCGCGACGAAAAACGTCTTTGCTGTAATGACTTCCATCCCAATTCGCGTATCATATCTGCCACACTCTCTCCCCTACTACTTGATAATACAAAATGAGCTGCCCCTTTTTTCACCCTTTCGATGTCCTCCGTCAATCCCACCTGGTAAGGATCCCATACCGCGCATCAATATTCTAACAGAGGACAAACGAGTGTAGTGTAAGCTGTCTCTTTAGTGGACTTGTTGAATCTTCTAAGTGTCCTGCCAATGAAACGCAACCTTTGGCTCGCCTTCCCCACAATATTATCTATGTAGTCTTTCCAACTGAAGTTGTTCGTAATTTTAACACCCAGGTACTTAGTTGAATTGACAGCCTTGAGAATTGTACTATTTATCGAGTAATCGAATTCCATCTGATTTCTTTTGGAACTCATGTGGATCACCTCACACTTTTCGTTATTTAGCGTCAACTGCCACCTGCCACACCATACAGCAATCTTTTCTAAATCGCTTTGCAACTGATACTGGTCTTCGGATGACCTTACTAGACGGTAAATTACAGCATCGTCTGCGAACAACCTAAGAGAACTGCTCAGATTGTCACCCAGGTCATTTATATAGATCAGGAACAGCAGAGGTCCCAGGACGCTTCCCTGGGGAACACCTGATATCACTTCAGTTTTACTCGATGATTTGCTGTCTATTACTAAGAACTGCGACCTTCCTGACAGGAAATCACGGATCCAGTCGCACAACTGAGACGATACCCCATAGGCCCGCAGCTTGATTAGAAGTCGCTTGTGAGGAACGGTCAAAAGCTTTCCGGAAATCTAGAAATACGGAATCAACTTGAGATCCCCTGTCGATAGCAGCCATTACTACGTGCGAATAAAGAGCTAGCTGCGTAGCACAAGAACGATGGTTTCTGAAACCATGCTGATTACGTATCAATAGATCGTTCCCTTCGAGGTGATTCATAATGTTTGAATACAGTATATGCTCCAAAACCCTACTGCAAACCGACGTCAATGACATAGGTCTGTAGTTAGATGGATTACTCCTACTATCCTTCTTAAACACTGGTGCGACCTGCGCAATTTTCCAATATAAGTTGTCCTACAACTTCTCACAGTCAGGTGATCCATTAAAATTAAATACACTGATGAGCCAAAGAAACTGGTACACCTGCCTAATGTCGTGCAGGGCCCCCGCGAGCACGCAGAAGTGCCGCAACACGACGAGCCACGGACTCGGCTAAGTCTGAAGCAGTGCTGCAGGGAACTGACTCTACGAATCCTGTAAGGCTGCCCATACATCAGTAAGAACACGAGAGGGTGGAGATCTCTTCTGAACAGCACGTTCCAAGGCATCCCCGACATGTTCAATAATGTTCATATCTGGGGAGTTTGGTGGCCAGTGGAAGTGTTTAAACTCAGAAGAGTGTTCTTGGAGCCACTCTGTAACAATTCTGTACGTATCGGGTGTCTCATTGTTCTGCTGGAATAGCCCAAGTCCGTAGGAATGCACAACGGACATGAATGGATGCAGGTGATCAGACCGGATGCTTACGTGAGCGCCAACTTTTAGAGTCGCATCTAGACGTATCAGGGGTCCCATATCACTCCAACTGCACACGCCCCACACCAGTACAGAGTATCTACCAGTTTGTACAGCCCCTGTTTACATGTTCGGTCCATGGATTCATGAGGTAGTCTCCATATCTCCTCGATACAATTTGAAACGATATCATCCGACCAGGCAACATGTTTCCAGTCATCAACAGTCCAGTGTCGGTGTTGGTAGGCCCAGGCGAAGCGTAAAGCTTTGTGTTTTGCAGTCGTCAAGGGTACATGAGTAGGCCTTCGGCTCCGAAAGCCCGTATCGATGATATTTCGTTGAACGTTTCGCACGCTGACACTTGTTGATGGCCCAGCACTGAAATCTGCAGCTGTTTGAGGAAGGGTTGCACTCCTGTCACTCTGACCGATTCTCTTCAGTCGTCGTTGGTCCCGTTCTTGCAGAACTTTTTTTCCGGTCGCAGCGGTATAGGAGATTTGATATTTTACCAGATTCATGATATTCAGGGTATATTCGTGAAATTGTCGTACGGGGAATTCCCACTTCATCGGTATCTCGGAAATGCTATGTTCCATCGCTCCTGCGCCGACCATGACACCGCGATCAAACACACTTATATCCTGAAAATCTGTCAGTGTGGCACCAATAACCCATCTAGCAACTGCGCCAGGCACTTATTGTCAAGGCCATGCGGTTCTAGGCGCTACAGTCTGGAACCGAGCGACCGCTACGGTCGCAGGTTCGAATCCTGCCTCGGGCATGGATGTGTGTGATGTCCTTAGGTTAGTTAGGTTTAATTAGTTCTAAGTTCTAGGCGACTGATGACCTCAGAAGTTAAGTCACATAGTGCTCAGAGACATTTGAACCACTTATTGTCTGCTTGTTTACATATCTATGTATCTGAAAATGCGTACCTGTACCAGTTTCTTTGGAGCTTCGGTTTATAACCGGTTGTATCCTCGATTTGTTCAAGTCACGCTGTCTGCATTGTCCTTGTGCACAGTGGCCAACACAAGGATAACTTAGTTATTGTTCTATCAGAGAAACGGGTATTGCATTCTATGGTCTTGTGTGAGTGTGATTTAGTTTCTATAAGTATTATTTTGATGCAGCAACGAGCATTCCATTCATTCGTTTTCTATCCGTACGAACTAATTTTTCTTAGTTTTCACTGTGACTGCAACAAGTATAGCACTCGCTCTCCATACATCAATACTCCGTACCCTTGAGAGCTGTCCTTTGAAAGCTACGAGCATTTCACACAGATCGACTTGTACCACAGCACACACACTGGAGACCTACGATGTTCTAATGGCTCTGAGCATTATAGGACTTAAATTCTGAGGTCATCAGTCCGCTAGAACTTAGAACTACTTAAACCTAACTAACCTAAGGACATCACACACATCCATGCCCGAGGCAGGATTCGAACCTGCGACCGTAGCGGTCGCACGGTTCCAGACTGTAGCGCCTAGAACCTCTCGGCCACCCCGACCGGCCTGCATCTCGTGGTCGTGCGGTACCGTTCTCGCTTCCCACGCCCGGGTTCCCGGGTTCGATTCCCGGCGGGGTCAGGGATTTTCTCTGCCTCGTGATGGCTGGGTGTTGTGTGCTATTCTTAGGTTAGTTAGGTTTAAGTAGTTCTAAGTTCTAGGGCAGGGCTTAACAACTGGCCGGTTTTGAGCGCGAGTACTCGCGTCTGCTCAGGCACGTGCTCGCGAGCAGGTGCTAGGTCGCGGAGTAGGGAGATAGGGGAGGGAGGGGAAATGCGCGCGCACGTTTGGATATGGCCGCAGCGTGCCTTTTGAATTCGCGCCGACTTTGTAACGTTTAAAGTACTACGATCAGCTCTAACAGTCACTTTGCTGGTTAAGAATCATGTCAAGTCGCCGTTGTGTAACCCCAACCATGCTTTCGCACTTCAACCACCACTGGGAGGAATTGTATCCGTTTACAGAAAAAGATGGTGTTGCAAAATGTTTAGTATGTCACAAAACGCTGAATTCTTTTAGGAAATTGAATTTGCAGCGACATTATATGTCGTACCACGCGAAAGACTACGGAAGTGGAAAATGTGATGGACCAGATCATGCACAGGAAGTTATTAAACTTAAAAGGAAGCTATCCGAAGAAGATCTGGACGACGAAGAAAAATCAACTGAGGCAGCTCTCAGAGTGAGTTACAAAATTGCTTTGCTTTTAGCAAAATCCCTGCTCCCCATCACTGACGGCGATGTAATAAAAGAATGTTTGGTAGTTGCCGCGGAACATTTGTGTCCATCTCAAGTTGAACAGTTTCGGAATGTTCAATTGGTTCAAATGGCTCTGAGCACTATGGGACTCAACATCTTAGGTCATAAGTCCCCTAGAACTTAGAACTACTTAAACCTAACTAACCTAAGGACATCACACACACCTATGCCCGAGGCAGGATTCGAACCTGCGACCGTAGCAGTCCCGCGGTTCCGGACTGCAGCGCCAGAACCGCTAGACCACCGCGGCCGGCAGTTTCGGAATGTGCCATTATCTAACATGACCATTATGCGTCGCATACAGGACATGGCAGACGACGTCTAGAGCCAGCTTGCAAATATCTGTAAAGATTTTATGGCGTATTCTCTATCTCTGGACGAAAGTGTTGATATCACAGGAACAGCGCAGCTTACCATATTTAATAGAGGTGTTAATAGAGATCTTCAGGTGAGGGAGGAGCTTCTCGATGTAGTAGCCATGAAGAACACTACAACCGGAGGTTATATTGTAAGTAGTGTTGAAGAAAGTGTTGAAAATATAGGACTGTCGTGGAATTCTTTAGTTTCAGTGTCTACAGACGGTGCACCAGCGATGACAGGGAAGAAAATCAGGTTTCGTCGCGCTGTTGAAGGAGAAAATGCAAAAACTGACCGTGCCGAATGAAACAAGGGGCGTTCACTGGCTGATCCACCAGGAAAACTTATGTGCAAAGAGTATCACACTAAAAAAGGTGATGAGTGTTCTTTTTCGTACAACCAATTATATAAGGAAGCATGGGCTACAACACAGGCAATTTAAAAGCTTTCTTGAGTATGTAGGAAGCCACTATGGTAGCTTGCCTTATTACAGCGAGGTCCGCTGGCTTAGTCGTGGCGAATTATTAAATCGAATTTTTTGCCTATTAGATGAGATAAATATGTTCATGGAAATAAATAATATGCGTGTTACTGAATTGAAAGAGCCTTCATGGAAATGTGATCTCGCGTTCTTAGCAGATTTAATTAGCCATCTGAATGCTTTGAACATTTCACTACAAGCTAAAGATCTGCTAATTACTCATTTCATAGATCGAATACGAGCTTTTAAGATGAATTTGACACTTTGGGTGAGTCAACTGGAAACAGGAAATGTAGCTCATTTTCCTACATTACCATCCATGCAAGATGTTCACAAAGACTGTGAACGTTATTCATATGCCCTTAAGGAAGAATTTGATCAACACTTTCAAGATATGACAGCATCAGACAGTGATTTTGATCTGTTCTCCTCTCCATATTCAGCGAATATTGAAGAAATTCGTCCTGAGCTGCAACTAGAAATTATTGACCTGCAGTGTGACAGAGAATACAGAGACAAATATCAGAACAAGAAAAACGTTTTGGAATTCTACAGAGGCTTCCCTCGGGATAGATTCCCTCGTTTGCACAAACTGGCGGCTATAATAATATCAATGATCGGTTCCACGTATGTTTGTGAACAACTGTTCTCTGCAATGAAATGTAACAAGACGCGCCTGAGAAACGCATTGTCTGATCGCAATTTAAACGGCACGCTGCGCCTACAATGCGCAAGAACAAATACTCCGAACATAGACGCAATGGTAAAGGGCAAAAAGTACAAGGTAACCGAAAACCCCACACTTCAGTGACACCTTTTATTGTGTAACAGTTCACAAATTAATACGAATGTAGACGCATACACTAAGCTAATAAAATTATGTGGCACGTGTACATTCTCCTTTATTTGTTTCACTTGTCGCAGTAATAATTCGTGAATGATATCCCTGCAGGTGGCCGCGGATTTACATCGACTGGCGGCAGCTGTTGTGTGCCTCACATGACTCTCCCCACTTTCCGCTCTGGTCCGGTAGTGGGGGTAGCGTGCTCGCGCTGCTTCGTTCTCGCGCCTTGCTGCTCACAGCTTTCTCCGCGAGCACGTATGTTGTGAAGCCCTGTTCTAGGGGACTGATGACCATAGATGTTAAGTCCCATAGTGCTCAGAGCCATTTGAACCATTTTTTTGAACCACCCCGGCCTGCAGACCAACAAGGATTCCACTTTCTAGTCTCAATGGTATGTGACCATTCTACTTTTTCGCGATGGTTACTTTCATGATTTTTTTAAATGTTTTAATTTTTTACTTATTATTTTTTCCGTTGAACTTTTGCATGTGACACAAGTTTAAAAGTAACACGGACCATAATTTGTTGCCGGCCGGTGTGGCCGAGCGGTTCTAGGCGCTTCAGTCTGGAACCGCGCGACCGCTACGGTCGCAGGTTCGAATCCTGCCTCGGACGTGGATGTGTGTGATGTCCTTAGGTTAGTTAGGTTTAAGTAGTTCTAAGTTCTAGGGGACTGATGACCTCAGAAGTTAAGTCCCACAGTGCTCAGAGCCATTTGAACCATAATTCGAATTTTCTTTTAAATAACAAAATGAATCCGGGTGTATACGCTGCAGCGTTCTGCTACGTCAGGAATATACGCGAAGAAACGGGCTAAAAGCAACGAGTGCTGGACTGTTGACCGAATGAATGCGTGTCCGAGTGGCGGGGGGTGCCAGACGAGAAATATTTATTAATACTCGGCGGGCCCCTTGGCGCCAGCCGCGGCAGCAGTGGCTGCGGCGGCGGCAGCGGCGGCGGCGGCGCGACGTGTCTATATTGTGTCCGGCTGGCTGTGCCGAGCTGGCGCATTGTCCCGATCGCGCCTTTGTGCCCGCGGACGTGTCCATTGTCCGGGCGAGGAGGATGGGGCGCGGTGCCTTTCGCCAGTCAGCTCATATAACGAGCATTGTCCAGGCCTGCTGACACACTGGGCATGCATATGGGAAGTGGTCGCGCTACACACAGCGACAGAAAGTCGCCGGCCCCACTGCGGCTCGCGTCCACTCGCGCGTCGTGGGCTGCAGTGCTGCACCCGAAACTCTTTTGTAAGAAACATAAAAATAACATACTTGCTGGGAGCATGATAGTGCAGAAACATTAAGAAAAAAGAAAGCAGTAATACCCAATTTTTAGATTTGAGAAGATGTATGAAAGTGCACAGATATAAAATTGCTGGGAAACGGTATCAACAACAAATGAAATCACCACATCGTACGAACCTTGCCAGAGTTCTTAGAATGATACATTGTATGTATACAGTGTGTGCAAGGGTCCAGATGGTTTTAGAGGCACTACTTTCCAAGAATTCCACTTGATAAAAAAGCGATAGTTCACTATTTTATGAATAAATAGTTTTTACAATCAAAGGGAACCATGATGTACTTTAAGAAATCTTACTTAACTGTGACAGCCCATCCACTGTCACGGTTATGTTCTAATGTATAATGGCTATACACAGTTGTTTGAAGATAAACAGGATGTGCAACATGTCAGCGGTTCCATTCAACATGTTATCGAATTAAGTACTTCGCAACAACAACATGAGTTTGGGTAACTTTGCACTGCAGGAGCAACAGAGAACCCCACATTTGCAGTAATGACTGGTTTAGGTCAAATGGAGAATTTTCGTCATCTTGTGAGAAAGCTTGTGTGTTAATTGGAATCCATTAGATACGGGAGGTGCTCACCGCCATTTGAATAATCAAACGTAAAGGAGGACGGCAATCAGACGCAAAAATCGTAATTCATTGCAAATGTAGATTTCGACTATAACATAGTCATCAATGGTCCCAGAAGATTATATAGGGACAACCATGTCAGAGCATGAACATATCATATTTGACGGTAGCATTTTGATGGAAAAAACAATCCTTGTTTCTTCCATGTAAACGCTAGCGTCACATTATCTTAAGATCAAAAGCAATACTATTTTTGTGCTACTAACCATATACAACAATGTATTACGATCCCATTGTTTATATGTAAAGCCTTTAGTACACGTGTACTCAGTATTTTATTATATGCTGCCTACTGCGTCTTTTGATGTAATGCATTCTGAAGCTTATAATAGCAGTCACTAATGTATTCAACACAATATAACGACCGTGCAATTTCTTGATTAGTTTTCGTGAAACCCTAGGCTTACAGTTTTTACGGAATATATAGATTCTTTTGGACGTCGTGTAATGCAGTTTTTACAAGGCCTTTAATCAAAATCATGTAATAAGTAACAGACAATATTAAAATAAACTTATAATTCTGAGAAAATGTACATCAAATTGCAATGCTATTTACGACACACGATGATACTTCGAGGTAGAAACAGAAACAGAATGAGTGTAGGGTCCTATATCTTCTCCTAATTTGACGATGTCATGTCATACGCAAGAGTACTGTGAGTGGAAGTGAAACATAGTTGAAGTGAGCTGTAACAGATGTTCATTTGCTCGTAGGGTTACATATTCTTACTGTGATAAGTAGTCGATGGTTAAATTTTAAAATTTAAGAGCTCTGTTCACAATGAAATTTTTTTAAAGTAAGTTATTAATGATTTTAATGATGTCATTTTTCATTGTGCTATTTTTTCACTTGGTGCAAAAACTTATATGCTCCTGTTTGTGTATTATAGCCACATTCTGACAAATGATATAGGTCGAAAGTAGTTACAGAAAAAAATGATAGTAAATAAATAATAATATGTGGTTATTTCGCAACAAAACGTCTTTCACACAAGATGCGTCCGGCGATTTTACGAACATTTTTACTATTAATTTATTGTCTTTCGTGTGGTTAGATGCAGCACTCCTCGAAAACCGCTCTTCTGTAGACGTATTTTTCTCAGAGTAACAGTTAATCCTATGCCCTCAGCTACAATTTGTTTGTTGTATTCCGATCTCTGACTGCTCTACTGATTTCACCCTCTACCATTACCTTAACTACCATAGAGGTTATTCTAAATAAATCAAATGGCTCTGAGCACTATGGGACTTAACATCTGAGCTCATCAGTCCCCTAGAACATAGAACTACTTAAACCTAACTAACCTAAGGACATCACACACATCCATGTCCGAGGCAGGATTCGAACCTGCGACCGTAGCGGTCGGGCGGTTCCAGACTGAAGCGCCTAGAACCGCTCGGCCACATCGGCCTACGAGGTTATTGTCTGATGTGTTAATCTATGTCCTGTCATCTTACCTCGTTCTTTTTGTGCGAGTTTTCCACACGTTTCTTTCCTCGCAGAATATCGCTAGTCCGCTTGTAATGTTGTCCTTGCATCGTCCGTCTTGCGTTAGTTTGCTTTGACGGTAGCAGAGATCCTTCTAGTCGTCTACTTCGTTATTACCAATTTTGATTTTAAATTTCTCACTATTTTCATTTCTGCCACTTCTTTTTACTTTCATATTCTTTCTGTTTACCCAAAAACCATGTTCTGTACTGATTTGACTGTTCATTCCATTCCACCGATCTCGTAATTCTTGATTTTCATTGAAGATAGCAGTGTTATCAACGAACCTCACCACTGATATACTTTCATCCTTAATATAAACCCTACTGTTGAACCCACTTCTTCGTTCGTCATTGATTATTCGGTTTATGAATTGAGCGAGTGAGGTAAAATAATATACTCCTGTTATACATTTCTTTTAAGCCGAACACAATGTTCTTGCTCTTCCAGTTTTTTAGTTACCTTCTGCTCCTTGTACGTGTTGCACATTGCCCGCCATTCGCTCTAGCTCACTCATACTTTTCACAGGATTTCCCACTACTTGCATTATTTATCGTATGTTGAATGCTTTTTCTAAATGAATAAACTGTATCAAGGTGTGACGATTTTTCTTAAGTCTTGCTGTCGTAATGAATGCAAACTACACCTCAGGAGCCTCTGTCCTTCAAATTCCAAATTCCCAATTTTCATTTCGATTGCTCTACGTTTCATTCTTGTTAGCAACTTGGACCCCAGAGATGTTGAGCACATTGTGCTATAGTTCTCGTACTTACTAATTTTTGAATATTTTCCCGAAAGTGTGATGGCATATCTCCTGTCCCTTGCACTTTAGAAACCAAACTGTATAGTCGTTTAGTTGTCACTTCTCCCAATGATCTTAGAAACTCCCAAGGATCTTAATCTATGCTTTTCGTCTGATTTGATTGCATGTGTCATAAAGCTTTGTTTTATTCCACTGCTGGAATCCTGTTTTTTTTTTTTTTTTTTTTTTTTTTTTTTCAATCACGTTGTCAGACAAGCCGAAACACTGGTAGAGGACTTCAGTGTACTCTCTTCTTCTCTGCCATTAGTAGCGAAATTTCCTAACTTATAATTTAAATGAAGGTTGTCATGAATTTTAAATACCGGTACGCTGAAACTTTCCTTCCAGTTACTTTGTCTTTTTCAGTTTCTTCACCTTTTTCTTGCAACCATATCGCTTTTGGTTCACTGTTCTCCCTATTTACTTACAGAAGTAATATTCGGCGTTCCCCAAGGAAGTGTTATAGGCCCTCTATTGGTCCTGATCTACATTAACGACATAGGAGACAATCTGAGTAGCCGTCTTAGACTGTTTTCAGTTGATGTTGTCATTTACGGCCTTGTAAAGTCATCAGATGATCAAAACGACTTGCAAAATGATTTAGATAAGATATCTGTATGGTGCTAAAAGTGTCAACTGACCTTGAATAAATAAAAGTGCGAAGTTATTCACATGAGTACTAAAAGAAATCAGCTAAATTTTGATTACACGATAAGTCACACAAATATGAGGGCTCTAAATTCAACTAAATACTTAGGAATTACAATTACAAATAACCTAAATTGGAAGGATCACATAGATAATATTGTAGGTATAGCAAACCAGAGAGACTGGTTACACTACGCTTGTCCGCCCTATTCTGGAGAATTGCTGTGCGGTGTGGGATCCGCATCAGGTGGGACTGACGGATGACATCGGAAAAGTACAAAGAAGGGCAGCTCATTTTGTACTATCGCGAAATAGGTGAGATAGTGTCACAGACATGATACGTGAATTGGAGTGGCAATCATTAAAACAGAGGCGATTCTCGTTGCGACGGGGTCTTCTCATGAAATTTCAATCACCAGTTTTTTCCTCCGATTGCAAAACATTCTGTTGGCACCCACCTACGTAGGGATAAATGATCATCACGGTAAAATAAAAGAAATCAGGGCTGGCACAGGAAAATTGAAGTGCTCGTTTTTCCGCGTGCCGTTCGAAAGTGGAACGGTAGAGAACCAGCATGAAGGTGATTCATTGAACGCTCTGCCAGGCACTTTGTTGTGAATGACAGAGTAATCACGCAGATGTAGATGTAGATTTCCAGCGTGACACATAATGCTGTATTCTGTCTTTTCTGAACACATTTCTGTACATCCTTCTTTCGTAAGTCAGTTGAAGTATTTCTTCAGATATCTATGGTTACTCCGCTGTTAGTATCGTTGAACATTTGTTTGACTGTTCAATTTCTCTGACTGCCCATTCTAAAGATGTCGATTTCTATTGAGCTGAACTACCTATTTTGAAATTTACTACAGCCTTCAACAACTTCATTTGAATGTCATCTTCTCCAAGCTTTTTTCCAAGTACCCCTATCCCACATGTGACTGTTAAACAGCATATTAATTAAAAATAGCTGACATTTATTGCAGAAATAAATTACACTTTCTTCCCCGTGGTTTCTACTATGAATTCCGCATTCTCCGTTAACTAGGGCTTCTTTTGCTTCTCATCCTTCCGCGTTCCAGTCGCGCATGGTAAGTAGACTATCATCTCCCTTTGCATACTTAACGACCCTTTCATCATCCTACATACTTTGTGACTTAATCATCTGCTTGTCACGTCGTCATATTTACCCCAATATTTTTTATTTTATTTTTATTTTACACGTCTAGTTCCGTAGGATCAAGATAAGGAGCAAATCTCCAAGATCATGGAACGTGTCAATACATTAAATTACAACATAAAAGTAATAACAGATAAAATAAAATGTTTATGAACGCAAAAAACAGACAAACCATAAGTTCATGTAAACGCTGCCAACACTATAACATGGTAATCAGCTTAATTTTTTAAGGAACTCCTCGACAGGATAGAAGGAGTGACCCATGAGGAAGCTCCTCAGATTCGATTTGAAACCGTGTAGATTGCCGCTAAGATTTTTGAATTCTTGTGGTAGTTTATTGAAAATGGATGACGCAGTATATTTCTCGCCTTTCTGCATAAGAGTAAAAAAAGTGCGATCCAAATGCGGATTGGATTTCTGTCTAGTATTAGCTGAAAAAAAGCTGCTAATTCTTGTGAACAAAATGATATTAACAAGAAACGACAGTAATATATACACTCCTGGAAATTGAAATAAGAACACCGTGAATTCATTGTCCCAGGAAGGGGAAACTTTATTGACACATTCCTGGGGTCAGATACATCACATGATCACACTGACAGAACCACAGGCACATAGACACAGGCAACAGAGCATGCACAATGTCGGCACTAGTACAGTCTATATCCACCTTTCGCAGCAATGCAGGCTGCTATTCTCCCATGGAGACGATCGTAGAGATGCTGGATGTAGTCCTGTGGAACGGCTTGCCATGCCATTTCCACCTGGCGCCTCAGTTGGACCAGCGTTCGTGCTGGACGTGCAGACCGCGTGAGACGACGCTTCATCCAGTCCCAAACATGCTCAATGGGGGACAGATCCGGAGATCTTGCTGGCCAGGGTAGTTGACTTACACCTTCTAGAGCACGTTGGGTGGCACGGTATACATGCGGACGTGCATTGTCCTGTTGGAACAGCAAGTTCCCTTGCCGGTCTAGGAATGGTAGAACGATGGCTTCGATGACGGTTTGGATGTACCGTGCACTATTCAGTGTCCCCTCGACGATCACCAGTGGTGTACGGCCAGTGTAGGAGATCGCTCCCCACACCATGATGCCGGGTGTTGGCCCTGTGTGCCTCAGTCGTATGCGGTCCTGATTGTGGCGCTCACCTGCACGGCGCCAAACACGCATACGACCATCATTGGCACCAGAAGCGACTCTCATCGCTGAAGACGACACGTCTCCATTCGTCCCTCCATTCACGTCTGTCGCGACACCACTGGAGGCGGGCTGCACGATGTTGGGGCGTGAGCGGAAGACGGCCTAACGGTGTGCGGGACCGTAGCCCAGCTTCATGGAGACGGTTGCGAATGGTCCTCGCCGATACCCCAGGAGCAACAGTGTCCCTAATTTGCTGGGAAGTGGCGGTGCGGTCCCCTACGGCACTGCGTAGGATCCTACGGTCTTGGCGTGCATCCGTGCGTCGCTGCGGTCCGGTCCCACGTCGACGGGCACATGCACCTTCCGCCGACCACTGGCGACAACATCGATGTACTGTGGAGACCTCACGCCCCAGCAATTGAGCAATTCGGCGGTACGTCCACCCGGCCTCCCGCATGCCCACTATACGCCCTCGCTCAAAGTTCGTCAACTGCACATACGGTTCACGTCCACGCTGTCGCGGCATGCTACCAGTGTTAAAGACTGCGATGGAGCTCCGTATGCCACGGCAAACTGGCTGACACTGACGGCGGCGGTGCACAAATGCTGCGCAGCTAGCGCCATTCGACGGCCAACACCGCGGTTCCTGGTGTGTCCGCTGTGCCGTGCGTGTGATCATTGCTTGTACAGCCCTCTCGCAGTGTCCGGAGCAAGTATGGTGGGTCTGACACACCGGTGTCAATGTGTTCTTTTTTCCATTTCCAGGAGTATATATATATATATATATATATATATATATATATATATATATATATATATATATAGAGAGAGAGAGAGAGAGAGAGAGAGAGAGAGAGAGAGAGAGAGAGGGGCCAGTGTCGTAATACCCAGACTAATGAAAACAGGTCGCCAAAAAGGTTCGCCAATTTACATCACATATTGCCCGAACCACCCGTTTCAGAGCCAAAAATATCCTTTGAGAATGGGGAGACCTACCCCAAAATTTAATAGACTGCTTTTCGCGTTGAACTATCACTTACTTCAGAAGCGCCTCGAATAGTAAAAATAGAACGCTATGTCTTTGAACAAGATCCTGAACAGGGGCTTTCAACGACATTTTACTATCCATCTGAACACCTAGAAATTTGAACTGTTCAGTTTCTCCAATCATATACCCAGTCTGTGAAATTAAAACGTCGGGTTTTGTCGAATTGTGTGTTACAAAAGTGAGTCTTACTGCGCGTTAGCGTTACTTAGTTTTCTACAAGCCATGAACTTATGCCCTGACCTGCATTATTTGAAACAGTGTCAAAGTGCCACAGGACATCCATTACTACCGAGCTAGTGTAATCAGCAAACAGAAATATTTTAGAACCACCAGGAGTGGCCCCAGCACATCCCCTTCCCCCCGCCCCCCACCACCCCATTTAAGCGTGCCCCACTCAGACCCCACATCATAGCCATTACCAACACCGTGGATAATGACCTTTTGCTGTCTTGTATTAAAGTAAGAGATTAAGCGATTCCGAGCTACTCTGTATATATAATGGCCCAACTTCTGGAGCAATATTTTGTGATCAACACAATCAAATGCCTTAGTTAAATAAAAAGAGATGCCTAGTGTTAGAAACATTTTCTTTGATCTCCCCAGTCCCTCAGAGAGAAAGGAAATTATAGCATTTCCAGTTGTTAAAAGACTTCTAAAACCGAACTGTGCATTTGATAGCAAATTATTTGAAATAAAATGATCAATTATCCGTACATACGCAGCATCTTGAACAATTTTAGCAAGCACTGATGCAATAGGAATAGGTGTACATTGTCTACATTATCCCTTTCTCCCTTTTTATAAACCGGCTTTACTACCGAGTACTTTAATCGTTCAGGAAACAGATCATTCTTGAAGGAAAAATGACGTATTGCTAAGTAAAGGGCTACCAGGTGCTTCACGGTACTTAAATATTCTCCTAGCTACTCCGTTATATCGGTGTGAGACCATAGTCTTCAGTGATTTAATTGTTGACTCGTTGCCTCCTTGTCAGTATCACACAGGAGTATTTGAGACATCAGTCTCGGAAAGTCAGTTTCCAAGAGGGAACTGTAAGAACTAAATTTTTATTTGATTCACCAGCAATGCTCAGAAAGTGACTGTTAAATACTGTACATGTATCTGACTTGAACAAAAACACTTTTACTACGAACTGACTTTATATCATCGACCTTGTGTTGCTGACAAAACCCTTCCTTCACGACTGACATGATTTTAACTTTATGCTGTGAATTAGCTGTTATATTAGCGTACCACGTAGCCTTTGCATTGCTAATAACACTTCTGGACACCTTACATTAGTGTTTGTAGTGGGCAATTGTAGCGCTGTTGTGACTACTTCTAACATTTTGTTTTAATTCCCACTTTGTTGTACATGATATCATCATCCCACTAGTCAGCCACCCAGGCTGCAGTACCCTGTATAGAACGTTCTAATGGAAAGTAACTCTCAAAGAGCATGAGAAATGTGTTAAGGAAAGCACTATATTTGTCATCTATGTTATTGCCACTATAAACATCCTGCCACTCTTGTTTCTTAACGATGTTTAAAAAACTCTCTATTTCTTTTAGATTACCTTTTCTACATAGTTTGTACCTATATAAAACATTTGAGTGAAAACCGTTTTAGTGTTAAAATTTGTGGGTGTGAAAGGCCAGTCATCCTTTTACTAATAGAAAGCCCATCTAGTAATGAGGAATGGTTCTGCTATTGTTCCCCTGCACCCTGGTTGGAAAAGCATAGTCTGCATCAGATCATATGAATTTAGGAGATCTTGAATATGCTTTTTCTTGCACAGTCACATACAGAACTATTACTGAAGTCACCACATATAACTAATGTTTGGTACTTCCTATAAAGTGAAATAAGAACCCTCTCTAGCTTGAGCAGAAATGCCCTGCATTCAGAGTTAAATAACAACAATTAGAAGTTTAGTTTCACTAGATGCAACTGCTCCTGCACAGCGTTCAAATACCTTTTCAGTGCATTGCCATGATACGTCTGTGTACTCAAATGGAATACTGTTTTCTATGTACTTAGCCAATTCCCCAGTCTGCAGAGAACTCAAACAACAGCCAGCTAACCTGCATCCTGGTAAAGGAAGTCTCTGAATTATCAAATTATTTAAGTGGTGCTCCGATATACCAGTAATGTCAGAGTCAACATCTATAAGCAATTCACTAACTTTATCTCTAATACGTCTTATATTTTGATGGAATATGCCAATTCCTTCATTACCTGGATACCTGACCTCTTGTGAAGCTGATTCCTTTGCTAGAGGGACTTCCTTTAAGCAGGGATACCTCTCAGATGCCTTCAACAAAAAAAAGGTGCAACTCTGAAGCCAACCACTACAGGAACTTTTCCGTGAGTGTTCCCACCACCTCCCACTACACTATCGCCTGTAAGCTTTGCCAGCCTCTCCTTCCCACAACTGCCGGCCGGGGTGGCCGTGCGGTTCTAGGCGCTGCAGTCTGGAACCGCGAGACCGCTGCGGTCGCAGGTTCGAATCCTGCCTCGGGCATGGATGTGTGTGATGTCCTTAGGTTAGTTAGGTTTAACTAGTTCTAAGTTCTAGGGGACTAATGACCTCAGCAGTTGAGTCCCATAGCGCTCAGACCCATTTGCACCATTTGAGCCTTCCCACAACTATTGAGTTGCAGGTTGTTGATGTTGCTTTTTATCCATTTTGATGAAACACAGCTATCACTGAAGTGTTCACAATAACTCATTCTCTGCCTTAAAGCTGTTTGTAAGAAATGCTATCCCCGTTATACCAATTTCTGCTATTGTTGCCACCAACCTATATCCTTTTGACAAGAAATTCTCACTTTATTTCTTTTATTGACCTCCACTATATCTAAACTTAGCCTTTGCATTTCCATTTTCTTATTTTCTAGCTCTATCAGACATTCCACTAACCGAATCCAAGCACATTATCTTTTCGATGGTTATTCTCATCCTTTAAACCTCACAGCAGTCCCCTCCAGAATGTCAGAATGGGGACGAATCCTGAATATTTTGCCAATGTAAGGACTATCACGACTCAATTTTTTTTTTTTTTTTTTTTGCATTCCACACGTTCTATAGGTACACGTTGTCTTTTTAAAGCAGTGTTTTCCATTAACTTCTGAAAACTCATGCTGATCATAAGTAATACCTACTGTCTTTTTAAGGGCACTTGCAGACCCCAAGGGCAAAAGGGTTCCCTTAAACTCTGAATGCCCTTCCGTCCTCTGGGAAAGACGAAGAGCTAACTCACATACCGGAATTCTTCGGCTGCCTTTGCTGATGACTTTTATCCATAATTTAGGCAGTGGTCTAGTTCGCAACTCAGACCTAGTACTCGTTCATTAAGATTAGTAGTCAAAGACACTACCCCAGAACCAATTTGTAAATTACAGATTGTATTCTAAAATTTCTAGGACGCCACGACAATTGAAGTAGTTAGTACTCACGATCGAAATACTCCTCGATAGATGTTGTTGTTGCAGAAAAATTCACATTAAGTAAGATGTCGATTTGTTGATACCACGATGTACCTCTCACATTTGAAAATCAGCTAATAAATAAGCGTATTTAAACGACCTTTAGTTATTATTAGTCGCCCATTTCAGTTATAGTCATCGGTCGCCTTTAAAAAAGGGTTACCATGTGGTCCCTAAATCAAAATAGTAGTTCCTTCTGTCAAGAATAGAGGGCAGATTCTTCCAGCAATACTATGCAGACCTCGATTCGTAACATTTTTTTATCTCATACAATAAAAAAATCCACACTAATGAGTACAAAACGAAACCATTTACAACATTTAATGGTAACTGAGAATGTATAGATTCTTGTTCAAAACTGACTACGTTGGTAATGGCTTTGCTGCTGCCCACGTTTGTCGTTTTATTTTCCAACCGTCTCTGACCGTAGCGCAGGTGAAACACTAATGCAAATTACTTGCAAATTGGTCTACAGATTCCGAGCACACGCATTACCATTACGGTGATTCTCTTAAGTGTACACCTGCACTCGCTCGCATACAGTAGTCACATAAATGGCGGACTGGTGCTGCATTTTCAGTCAAGTGTTCGACGCCAGGCTGGCATGATGTTTTTATTACTGGAAAGAACTCCCCCAAACTATACACATGTTGTTCCGTTCACGGTCTCGTGAAATGGACAGAAATGGTGCAATACGACGCTATTTGTGTCATTTCGATTTGATAATTGGAGGCACAGCTGCCAGCAGATGGAAGACTGGTTCTGGATCCAATGTAGACGGGAAAGTCGTTAGACACCTGAGTCATATTAACAAAAAACAGGATTCGAATCACTCTCAGCACTCTCTGTTTTAGAGTGTACTGTATCTTAATCGCTTCAGGCAATTATCCGGATGGTACGCTGAATAAAAATATAATGTAGAAAGCCAACCTTGCACAATTGCTGGCACTCCTGGTTACTTGGCAGAATTGTCGACGATACATTAACCTATAACAATCTTCTAAATTATTACAGGTAATTCATAAGGTCCCTAAATACGTAAAATTTCTGGTCACATCAGTTGGTTGTACCTTATACATTACATCCTTAGGAGAAACAAATCACTAGCTAGTAACAGCTAGGCCGAACCATAATTAAAGCTACTGCAACGCAGCCTGCCGCTGTTGTGGATTTCTGTGTATTCATACACAGCCAGGTTTTAAATATGAAAAACATGCATATTAAAAACATATTCCCTGTTACAGATATGAATGTGAAATGCATACCTAAATGAGACTGTATACCCAAATAACACTCATTCTTTGGCATACGAACACATTTTCATGAGAGAAACATTGTTCCTCCTTTGCATTAAAACAGTGACACAAGCGCAGAGAGATTGGTTCAGGTACCTTAATGGGAAGGCTTTCTCTTACGGGCTATAAACATATTTTACCGCCAAGAAATGTTGGTAAAATTTATTTACTGAACAACCAGATCGGTCCAAAGATCATCATCAGATTATAACATATACAACATCCTACTACGCGATATAAAATCATTGTGGTCAAATAACAAAATTTATGAGGTCGTTAGTATTTTCAAATGATTATATAAATTATATCATCAGTCGAAAAAATGTGCCAGTTTTAATCACGCTATACTAAAAACCATTATTAATATAATATGAATGAATGCAGTGTTCAGCACATTTTTATAAATGACTACGTAATTTATGTAAGTAATTGATAAAAGTGACGGATTTATGGATTTTATTGCTTCGCGCCAGTGGTTTTATGTGAGATAGTATGGTATTTTAAATGTTTTCATTAACCTGATGATGGTTAGTAGACAAAAAAAGGGTTGTTCAATAAAGAAACTTTATCAGCAGCTCTTGGAGGTAAGTTATGGCCATGAAAACATTAAGGAAACAGAAAAGCCGTGGAGGTGTACCTCACTGTTGCTAAGCATTTCCTACTATGAACCCACTGCTTAAGCGATGTCACATGTTGTAGTAAAATTAGTAATTGAACTAACTCGGTATTAAAGGATGGTTCGCACGTACGCCGCCTGAGGGGATGCTCTCGTTATAATGCCACAATCATATAAACTAAGTGTTCTATAACATAGAAATGGTGTGAAACAGTTTTGAGTCACTTCTACTTTGCTTGTGTTTACCTGAAAACTTTTTTAAGGTAACTTTTTATTTTATGACAACAAGAATCAAGGCTCATCGAGAATATAACTACTTTGTGAGAAATAGCGTAACAAAAAGTGTTTTTATAATAATTAGTAACTATAATTTCTGTAAGCAAGGTGAAATAATAGCCTGGGGGGATGTAGCTCTTCTGTAGCATCGTCTAGTATAAAATATTCCGGACGTAAAATAGTCTCCCATTCGGATCTCGGGCTAGGTACTACCCCAGAGAATAACGTTATCATGAGCAACAAAAACTGCGTTTTCAATATGACAAGCAGCCAGAGTTGTAAAACAGCTCTTTTTATGACTTGATGATCATTAGTTTGAGTTTTTTTCCCATAACCTGTTCTGAAATCCAGAATGAGACTTTCACTCTGCAGCGGAGTCTGCGCTGATATGAAACTTCCTGGCGGATTAAAACTGTGTGCCCGACCGAGACTCGAACTCGGGACCTTTGCCTTTCGCGGGCAAGTGCTCTACCATCTGAGCTACCGAAGCACGACTCACGTCCGGTCCTCACAGCTTTACTTCTGCCAGTATCTCGTCTCCTACCTCATTATCATTCTGGAAACATCCCCCAGGCTGTGGCTAAGCCATGTCTCCGCAATATCCATTCTTTCAGGAGTGCTAGTTCTGCATGGTTCGCAGGAGAGCTTCTGTGAAGTTTGGAAGGTAGGAGACGAGATACTGGCAGAAGTAAAGGTGTCAGGACCGGGCGTGAGTCGTGCTTCGGTAGCTCAGATGGTAGAGCACTTGCGCGCGAAAGGCAAGGGTCCCGAGTTCGAGTCTCGGTCGGGCACACAGTTTTAATCTGTTCTGAAATCATTCATCTAGTCAGAATAAGCAATGTTCCAAATAGCAAAATATCATGGCAATCGTTATCCAATCGTTTTGCTATGTGGAGTAATGTTAATTCTGATTGAATGAATGATATGAGAATGGGTTATTGATAAAGTTCGTCATACTAAAACAGTACCACAAGTTACTGATGTTCCAACATCCCAGAAAACTGCAAATCACTAGAAAAAGGCTTCCTAATGGTCAGACTGTGGAATGTTAGATCCCTTATCTAGATAGGGAGGTTAGAGGATTTAATATGGGAAGTGGAAAGATAGATGGAGTGAAGATATATACAATGGGAATTCGTGAAGTGTGGTGGGAGGAAGAGCAGGACTTCTGGTCGGGTGGGTGAAAGGTTATAAATTATAAGGAATACCGATATTGATGGAGTCGGTCTAATAATTAATAGCAAAGCGGGTGACTTACTATGTACATCATACTAATTCTATAATATAACCAAGATACGCGAAACCAGTGTCCTCTGCGATAGTGAACGTTTATATGCTAACTAGCGCCATATATGGTGAAGAGATTGAATGCACGAGTAGGATGAGGTAAAATATATAATGAGGATAGGTAAGGGAGAGAAACGTTTGATTGTAATGGGAGATCGGAATACGATTTTACGAGAAAGGAAGACAAGAATACATACTAGGAAAAAGTGGACTGAGGGAAAGGGAAATTCTGGCAGAATTTTCAAAGGAACGCTAATTTCATTACTCCTAACATTTGGTTTTTAGAATAATGTGAAAAGGTTGTGCATGTGGAAGAAATCTTGAGACACTGGAACTATTGAAGTCTGTTATATATATATAGGTAAGGCAGAAAGTCTGTTATATATAGGTAAGGCAGAGATTTAGAAAGCAGATTTAAACTCTAAGATATTTCCATGGCACATGTGGACTGTGAATACAATTTATTGGTTAGGAATTATGAAGCAAAAACATCGAAAATTAAGGAGAGTGGGTCTGACATAGCTGAAAGAATGAGAGATTATTGAGAGTTACGGATGAACCATTACATAAAGTTTGGCTGAAATGGGGCAAGGGAATACAACAGAAGTCTATTGTGTAGCTTAGAGGGATGAATTTGTGAAAAAAGGATCAAACAAGTAAGAATACAATGCCTGGTAGCAACACAGGAGATACTGTACTAAGGGAAAGAACAAATATAAATAATGAAGCAAATCAAGCAGACGAAAGGGCTTTTAAATTGAGTTTGGCAGAAACTGCCAAATGGCTTGGCAAGAGTGGGCAAAGCGCAACTCAAGGCTTTAGAATAATAAGAGGTCAAATGGCAAGCCAGTGGTAAGCAAAGAATGGAAAGCTATAAGGGGAGGGAATATATAGAGGGTGTTACCAGGGAAATGATGTCTATTATAGAAAGGGAAAAGGGAGTAGGTTATGAGATGGGAGAGGTGATATTGTGAGAAGAATTTGACAGAATGCTGGAAGGTCTAAAGTGAAACAAAGCCACTTGAGCAGAGGACATTACCCCAGAATAACTGAGATTGTCGCTATACACTGCTACGGTTTCTGTGTCTTAGTTCCATCGTCAACTATATCTCAATTCCGAAGCAAAACAACAGTTGTAACCCACTTCATTAAACAATTAATAAATCTTAAAAAATATAAGGTTAACATTTAGAATCGGAAAAAATAGGATAAAATTATTAAAAAGTTCCTACCTAGCAGTAATAGAGCGTCACATACATCCCCAAACAACTAGTAGGCAAACATCTACCGTAGGTAGACCGTCAAACACCGTCACAAACTGTGGCTGCAAGGAACCACAACTTTCAGTTGCGGTCTGGGAAAATGTCCCTCGTCCCAAAATTAGAACCAGAAGTGCATGTAATCTATAAAAATAGAGCCACGATAAGACATTAGGTGCAAGTGAGGCGCTTGACCAAACTTAAGTAAACTAAGTAGTGACCCTGCGCTACAGAAAGCACAAATCAACTTACATCCTGATATGGTGAGCGAACCACAACAAAACGCCTAACATTTACCGAATGCTTACACAGCACGCCTGTGGGACAGTTGTTGCTATGGCAAAAGGACTGAGAGTTGATTGGTTGGTTGATTGAGGGGAGGTGACCAAACAGCGAGGAGGCTATCGGTCCCATCGGATTAGGGAAGGATGGGGAAGGAAGTCGGCCGTGCCCTTTCAAAGGAACCATCCCAATATTTGCCTGAAGCGACTTAAGAAATTCGCGTAAAATCGAAATCAGAACGGCAAAAGCGGGTTTAAGCAATCGTCCTCCCCAATTACGTGTCCAGTGCTCTAACCACGGGCCACCTTGCTCATTGACTGAGCTACAGCTCTACGAGCTGTATTCGTGATAAACACTGTGAAAGGGGAGCATAGCACGGCATGGAGAGAAACTAAGGTACAAGGATGTTCAAAAGCCGAAAAATTGCACAAGAAACGAAGGTATTAACCGAAAATAACAAACCTGATATTGAATACTAACATAAATAATATCATAAGAGAAAGGCTGAAACATATAAAACTGCCAAAATCTGCCCCTAATAACAGAAAAGTTCACACATAACGAATGACAGGTTGTGAACCAGTGAAATTAAAAGGTAGAATACTTAAGGGATTAAAAAATTTTTAAAATATTTTCAGGAATTTAAAGAAAATAAAATTGAAAATACGTTTTCAAAAAAATAGTTCAGATGGCTCTAAGCACTATATGACTTAACATCTGAGGTCGTCAGTCCCCTAACCTAAGGACATCACACATAGCCATGCCCGAGGCAGGATTCGAACCTGAGACCGTAGCAGCAGCGTGGTTCCAAATGGAAGAGTCTAGAACCGCTCGGCCACAGTGGTTGGCAATACGTTTTCTTTTCAGTAATTTGCCATCTGATGTTATTGCAGTAAAACAGATACAAAACGAAAAGTAAGGGAGTATGGCAGCGTTGTGAACCAGAAGCAAAGATAAAGTAAGCTACCTCCGAAAATGGCTATAGAAAGCATTGTACAAATAAATCAGGAGTTTATTGCGTTTGAGCTCAACTTGCTCGTTAAGAGCATACTCAGCAGCGCCGGCTTAATGTGGGGGGGGGGGGATGGGGGGGGGGGGGGGAGGGCGACCCAGGCGGTCGTCCAGGGTGCCGGAGCCCAGAGACGCCGCGGACGACAACGCACGTCTAGAAACAAAAGAAACGCTAGAGGGTCTACAATTAACCACAGTACTTCAGTGTTTGTAGTACTTCAAAAGTACCTTAAAAACATTCAGTTTATAAAACTTTTGGATTTTTGAAGACACGTAACTTATTGAAAAAAGCTCTTAAGTAGTAGATGCTTGTAGAGCTATCACTCTTACGCCACTTGTTTGACATTGGCCACAGATAAAATCAGTAAAAATTAACAGATGCAGCCGGTCATAAAATGAATGGGTGTTGACAAAGAATGAATGAAACAATTATCCGTCTTGTAACCAACGGCGCCCGTATGACAGTTCGTAGGGCCGGGCGTCCATACGATAGTTTGTAGAAGTCAGAGCAGTGTCGGTGGCGGGGGTGGGGGGGGTGGAGGGGGGAGTGGAGGAGGTACGTTGTATCTCTCTCTATGTGTATCTACACTATGTGATCAAAAGTATCCG
This sequence comes from Schistocerca nitens, assembly GCF_023898315.1. NCBI lineage: Eukaryota > Metazoa > Arthropoda > Insecta > Orthoptera > Acrididae > Schistocerca > Schistocerca nitens. Next base: position 656,256,328 of record NC_064615.1, on the reverse strand, counting down.
GACACATGGCTGCAAATGACATAGAAGTTCGTTGGGACCTCCATTGGTAATGTTGGAATTCATTATGGGGTTGGCCCAACCTTAGCCTTGATGACAGCTTCCACTCTCGTAGGTGTATGTTCAATCAGGCGCTGGAAGGTTTCTTGGGGAATGGAAGCCCATTCTTCACAGTGTGCTGCACTGAAGAGAGGTATCGATGTCGATCGATGAGGCCTGGCACGAAGTAAGCGTTCAAAAACATCCTAAAGGTGTTCTATGGGATTCAGGTCAGGACTCTGTGCAGGCCAATCCATTTCAGGGATGGTATTGTCGTGTAGCCACTCTGCCATAGGCCGTGCGTTATGAACAGGCGCTCTGTCGTGTTGAAAGATGCAGTCACCATCCCCGAATTGCTCTTCAACAGTGGAAAGCAAGAAGAAGCTTAAAACGTCAATGTAGACCTGTGCTGTGATAGTGCAACGCAAAACAACAAGGAGTGCAAGCGTTTCCATGAAACACACGACCACACCATACTACCACCGCCTCCGAATATTACTGCTGGCTCTACAAACGCTGTCAGATGACGTTCACCGGGCATTCGCCATACCCATACACTGCCATAGGATCGCTACATTGTGTGCCGTGATTCGTCACTCCATACAACGTTTTTCCACTGTTCGATCGTCCAATGTTTACGTTCCTTACACCAAGCGAGGCGTCGTTTGGCATTTACCGGTGTGATGCGTGGCTTGTGAGCATCCGCTCGACCATGAAATTCAAATTTTTTCACCTCCTGCATAACTTCATTGTTCTTTCAGTGGATCCTGGTGCAGTCTGGAATTCTTGTGTGATGGTCTGGATAGATGTCTTTCTATTACACATTACGACCCACTTCAACTGTCGGCGGTCTCTGTCAGTCAATAGACGAATTCGGCCTGTACGATTTTGTGCTGTACGTGTCCTTTCACGTTTCCACTTCACTATCACATCGGGAAAGTGAACATAGGGATGTTTAGAAGTGTGGAAATCTCGCGTACAGAGGTATGACGTAAGTGACACCCAGACACCTGACCACGGTCGAAGCCCGTCGACTCCCGTGGAGCGCCCCACTCCGCTCTCTCACGATGTCTGACCACTGAGGTCGCTGATACGGAGTACCTGGCAGTAGGTGGCAGCACAATGCACCTAATATGAAAAACGTATGTTTTTGGGTGTGTCCGGATACTTTTGATCACATAGTGTATATATAAATGATGGATTAATGTCCAACAAACTGGAAAAACGATCCGTCGCCGTCGGATGGAACTCCTTGGAAGAACAGCTCTACACCGCGCGACGTAGCCCTATCTGCGGAATGATTTGCAGGGAATTCCCAACAAATATTTTTTGAAGTGAAGTATTTCTGAAGTTATAAACGAATGACTGAAACGAATGTAATTTCATTACACTTACTTCAAACATTGGTTGAAACGGTTCCATACTTAGTAAGACGTAAATACTATTATAACTGGTCAGACTTTACGCTAAACTAAATAGGGTACCTCATTACCTTTCAAAAATGATAGTGTGTACTACTCTGCCACGAATACCAGGCCTCTTTCGGCTAAGATCGCAGGGAACAGTCAAGTCAGGTCTCGGGCAACCGCGCTGGCACTGCGGTGCGGTGTGGTGCGGGGAGGCGGCCTATTGTCAGTGCCAGCAACTCACTCTCAAGAAGAGAGCAAACAGTACTCTTGATAATAATTGCAACATTGGTAGCTTGACAGTACTCTTTTAATTATGTTAAATAATTCAAATATGCAGCTATTATAAAGTGCTGCCTGTCTAGTTTAGTGTCAATACATTGAACTTTATGTGTAATTTGCACTATGGGGGATGCTATATGTGTATCTCTCGTGTTTACTACGTGGCGTTTGAGGAGTCGTGAGAATTTCGTTCATGTTCACTCACACAAAGTGAGTCACGTTGTTTTGTGGTTACGTCTACTGATAGGTTATATTCTTTATTTGTTCTATTATGGTCGTGAAATAGAGCAGTGTCTACGCAGTAGTTAGTCAAAGTATTAAATCGTGCCATAAGAGAGACAAACAATTTACAAGGAACTTTTCGGTTTAGTAAATCGGAAAAGAAGTAAGGAAAAAGTTTTGTGAAGAAACTATAAAACACATGAATATTCGTAAATACCGTAAATGTAATTCTAAAGCAAGTACTTCAGATGTTGAATCAAAAGTCCATGTATCAACCAACATTTCTATAGATTCTGAACAAATAGGCACTAAAAAAACACAATCATCTACACAAGATGATCAAACTGACCAGTTCAGTAAATTCTTGCATGAACCCTTTGAGATTTCTCCAAGTCATAATCAGTATATGACTTACGTGCTTGATAAAAGTATCGACATACATGGAATAAAAGAATACAATGCTCCTGATGTAGGTACGTGCCAAAAGTATTAAATGCCAGAGATATAGAACATAATACACTATGTGAACCCTCACAAGTACGTCTTAATAATTTTTCGAAAGATGAAAATGGTTGTCATTTCTCTTCAACACATTATAGAAGAAAAATAGCAAACGAATAAATTATCAGGCGACGGTGGCTAGTCTATGCAGTATCAAACGACAGTGTCTTTTGGTTTCGTTTTAGACTGTTTGACTTAAAATCAACTGCTAATTGATTACCATTGAGGGTTTCAAAATTGGAAACATTTAAGTGAAGCTTCGAAAATGCATGAGAGTAGTCCTAATCACAAAAAGTATTTACTCAATGGACTAAAGGTGAAATGAAGTTTAAAGCTGGATTAACTGTTGATAAGCAAGAACAAAAGCCAATTTCTAAAGGAAATTTACTATGGAACATTGGGGTTCAAAGATTGATGCAAATAACTTTTTATCGGGCTGAAAATCATATGGAATTCAGAGGGTTATCAGATAAATTATTTACACCAAATAACGCAAATTCTTAGGCCTTCTATAGTTATAGTCCAAGTTTATCCCATCGCGGAAGATCAGGACCCATTGGCAGTGAATGGTGATCTGGCAGGCCATTATTGCGGCAAAACAAATAGAAGGTGAATTAATAGAACTCATGGCATCAAAAATTATGCCTACAATAGTATACCGCCTAAAGTGTTCAAAAGTATTATGCAGTTATAGCTGATCGTACTCCCGACTTAATCTATAAAGAGTAACTTTCAATAGCTTTAGGATTCACCAAAGTAACAGAGGATAACGTAAGTGTAAAAGAATAATTCATTTTATTTTTGGAAATAGATGATACAACTGGTGCAGGTCTCACATTAAGCATTTTGAAAGAATTGGGTGATCTAGGCCTTGACATTAATGACTGCAGAGAACAGGGCAACGATAATCGCGGGAATACGAAGAGGAAAAATAAAGGCATTCAGAACAGAATTACCAAGTTAAATCCATTAACTTTTCATGTACCATGTGGAAACCACAGTTATAATTTGGTACCATGTAATGCCGAGAAATCATCAGAAAAATCTGTGATCCTATTCGGAATGTTACAAAATTGCCTAATTAATTTGTAGGGTCGGTAAATAAATGGAAAAGTTTTAACGATTATTTCAAAATATATACCCTGAAAAATATAAGTTAAAGACAGAAGCTCGAATTAAAAGTGTCAAAGCGGTTCGTTATCAATTATGTGAAATGCATGATGATTGGCTTCCTTGGCCGATATTGTCAAACTAAACGATGCTGTGACGACATACAAAGCGACAACACTAGGAGGAAAATTAAAGGATTACATCTTCATTGTTTCTCTCGTGACGTGGTATGATGTTCTGTTCCACATTAACGTCGTGAACAAAGCAAGTCAATCATCTACCATCATTTCAATCGAGTTTATTGAAATGATTGAGAAATGATACTTTTATTTTTAAACGTACTGACAAACAAGTTTTGAACAAGCTACTGTAATAGCAATTGAAATAGCGTCGGATCTTAATACACAGCCATTTTGTAAACCACACATGTGACTAAGATGTATTAAACGCTGACCTGGTGAAAAAGCTATTGATGATCAAATAACTGACCCAAAAAAGAAATTGAAGTAGTGTTTTTTAAAGTTCTTTTTGACACCGTGTTCATATATATGAAAGAAACGTTTGAGACAGATGCAAATCTTTTCTGTGACACGGAGTTTCTTGTTCAAAATTTAGAAAAAACTAATACAACATACTTCTAAATTACAAGAAAATTTAACTGTCACCATGATATCAGATAAAGACGGAGATTTGTTGTGCGACTAAATTTTAGGTCTCCAACGTTGTCTCAAATCCAGTCAGGCAATGCCTATTAAACCCTCAAACTTTACCAGAAAGCATAAGCTTTGAGAATTATATCCCAACACCTGGATAAAGTTGCCTATTCTGTGAAGAATTACCGGTGACTGTTGCAACTGACAAACGCCGTTTTTTCAAAATGAAATCGATAAAGATGTATTTGCGAGCGACAATGTCACAAACAAGACTGACCAGTCTGGCCTCAGCGTCCTTTGAAAATGGAGTTGCAGAATAGCTAGATTTTGCTGATCTTATCAAAGTGCTTGTTGACGAAAAAGCTAGAAAAGTTCTGTTTCAGCAGTTTGCCTACTTTTGTTTTTCATCAGATATTTTATGTTCAGACGACTGACTGACAGTGTAGGCTCATTGCTTAGAGTAATATTAAATTGAACAATAAATATTGCACCCAACTCAATTTTTTTTTCATTATACATATTATTAGATAATAAAGGGCCCCAAATGAGTAACTAACCCGGGGAACCAGGATGGTTAAGACCCGACCTGAATGTCAGGATTGTCCCTTCTACATTTGGAACACAGATCTCTTCCAAAACGTTTTAAGTTAAGCCCTTATCATAGACTCGAAATTTCGAAATATCCTCCTCAACATTTCTCAGTTTATGATTATTTAACGCCTGGCCCATCAACATTACTGATTTGGGCTTGATGACGTTACAGTGCTCCTTGAACCTACTCTGAAAAGATCTACCAGTTTGTCCAACGTAGCAACACTCATAATGCGGACGTTTAATGCAATAAATACCTGTTTAAGACTTAGGCTGCCTGTATTCATGGCAAATAAGACATTGGTCATTATTATGACTAATAAAAAAAGCAGGAATTATATTTAAATCCCTCAACCACTCTCCCCCTCCCTCCGAAATAATACCACATTATGGAATCCTAAGACAGTGCTCTCCTACATCCTAAGCAATAGTGTACTGCCTAACAACCCATTATTCTTTTTATTACCAATCGTTTATCGATATTATCCACAATCTTTCTAGGATACCCGTTAGTGTAAGCTAAAAATCTTATTGTGTCCCATTCCTTATTAAACTCATCCTTATCAGGTTGGACTTCGTGTAACATGTGAAAAATACGTTTTAAGGCCACGAATGTATGGACTCTAGCGTGCGTGGAGGAGCTATGTATCAATGTAATGAAAGAAAGAGATGAAAACTTGCTCATAGATAAGTGAAAGAATACTAACACTCAGACAGAAACTGAGAAAAGGCCACGACACTATTACCAGCATATAATCACCAGAGAAAGGAAACTGGGGTGGATCTAAGAGCTTCTATGAAGAAGTAGACTCCGACTAAATACAGTGATACAATTCATATTATGATGGATTATTTCAGTACCAGAGTAAGTAATACCCCAATAACGAATATTGTGGGCTCTTATGGAGCAATTTCTTTTCTTTAAGGAGTAAGTCTTCTGATTAGTCTGCTACGTCCCGCCACGAATTCATCTTCTGAGCAAACCTCTTCGTTTCAGAGTAGGAGTTGGACTCTGCATCCACGATTGCTTGCCGCATTTATTCTGATCTCTGTCTTTCCCGGAAGTTTTTACCATCCACAATTTCGACTAGTACCATGGAGGCCACCCCGTTATACCTTAACATATGTCCTATCAACCTGTCCCTACCTCTGGTCAATGTTTTCTATATGTTCCTTTCTTTCCGTTTCGGAAGAGAACCTCCTCATTCCTCATCTTATCAGTCCACCTGATTTTCAACATTCCTCGGTAGCACCACATCTCTCAAAACTTCGATTCTCTTGTGTTCCGGTTTTTCCACAGTCCATGTTTAATTCCGCACATTGCTGTGTTCCAGACCAACGTTCTCAGAAATGTCTTCCTCATATTGATACTAGTAGACTTCTCTTGGCTAGGAGTGTCACTTTGCCTGTTCTAGTAGTCTTTTAAAATCCTGCTTGCTTCGTCCATCATTAGTTATTTTACTTTCAAAGTAGCAGAGTTCATTAAGATCGTCTACTTCGTGATCACCAGCTTTGATGTTAAGCTTATCGCTGTTCTTACTTTTACTGTTCCTCATTTCATTGTTTTTTTTTCAGTTTACTTTCAGTCAACATTGTAGACTAATTATACTGTTCATTGCATTCTACATATTCTGCAATTCTTCTTCATTTTGTTTAAGTTAACAATGTCATGAGCGAATTTTGTTATTGGTATCCTTTCACACCGATTTTTTATTGCATTCTTCAAACTTTCTTTTATTTATGTCATTGTATCTTCGATGTGTGGTTTGAACATTATGGACGAAAGACTATATCACTGCCCTACACCTTTTTAATCGGAGCACTTCAATCTTGGTCTACCACTCTTACTGCTCTCTATTGATTCTAGTACAAATTGTAAAAGACCTGTTTTTCACTATAGCTTACTCCTAGTTTTTTTCAGAATTTCGAATAATTTGCTTTTTGTAGATCGATAAATGCTAAGAATTTTCTTCAATCCTGTTAAAACTATCAAGCGGAACCTCAGCACTACCTCTCTGCTGCCCTTGCTTTTCCTAAAATCAAAATGTTCGTCATCTAATAAATTCTCAGTTTTCCTTCCCAGTCTCCTGTATGTTGTTCTTGTCAGCAGCTTGGATGCATGAGCTATTAAGCTGATTGTGCGATGGTCCCCGCAATTAGTTGCCCTAGCTCTCTTCGGAACTGTTAAGTTGATCTTTTCCGAAAGACACATATATTCTACACACCAATTTTAATAATCGTTTCGTTGCTTTTTCTTTCAATGGTTTTAGTAATTCCGATGAAATTATCTCAGGTTCCCCAAAGGTCTTTTAAATTGTCTCTCTAATGCCAGCAATACGTCCTCCATATCGACTCTAATTTCTTCTTTACACGTCATCATACTATCTCTCTCGTTGATAGAGACCACCAGTGTACTCTGTCCACCTATCCGGTCCCTCTTCTGCGTTTTACCATGGAATTCCCATTGCACTCTTACTTATATCACCCTTGCTTTTAGTTTCTCTGAAGTTTATTTTGACTTTTCTGTCCTCTCGACAATCATTTCTTTTTCGTTTTCTTCCCATCACTTTACAGCCATTTTGCTTTCGCTGCCATGCATTCCCTATTTCTCTCATTCCTAAGGGGTTTAATTTCCTATATTCCTGTTTTTCCCTGAACATCTTCATACTTCTTTCTTTCGTCGATCAACTGAAACACGCTGTAAGAAAAAAAGAAACTACGCACCACGAAGGGATTATCCAAGTGGGACAGAAGTCGGTAGATTTGATCTGTATGTACAGACAAACTAATGATTGCAGTTTCAGAGAAAATGGATGATTTGTTCAAGAGAAAGAGCTTCACAAATTCAGATAGTCGTTAACCCATTGGTCCATCTCTTCCCCTTGTACAAGAAGTTATTCTGTATGGCGTTGGTTGATAGAATTGTTGGATGTCCTCCTGAGTGGTGTGTTGACAAATTCTGTCCACTTGGCGTGCAAGGTCGTCATCTCTGGGGGTGGTTACTTTGCCCTTCCCATAATGCACCAAACTGAGGAGAGATCCGTCAACCTTGGTGGCAAACGTTGGGTTTGGAAAGCACAAAGACAAGCCGTAGAAACTCTTGTAGTGTGCGAGCTGACATTACCTTGCCGAAATGCCACGATAGCATGCCGTGAAGGGCAAGAGAACGGGGCGTAGAATATCATCGATGTACGGCTGTGCTATAAGGGTGTCGCGGATGACAACCAAAGAGGTCGTGCTATGTAAAAAGCACCACTCCTGGCTGGCTTGCCGTATGGAGGGTGACACTTAGGTTCGCATCCCACTGGGGTGTCTCCAGACAATTCACCGCTGGCCGCCGGTGATCTATTCGAAGCAGGACTCAGTAATGAAGACGACTATACTCCAGTCAATGAGATTTCACATCGATTACTGGACTAGGAATTCGAATTACATGATATGATTTTAAATACAAGACTTAGAAAAACGAAAGTAGTGCTGCATGAGGAACAAATGAGTTTTAGTAAAGGATGTCCACGACAGATGCAGTTCTCACTTTAAAGAAAATAATTCACAAACTCAGAGAATATAATAAACAACCACAACAGTTTTCTTGATTTTATAAAAGCTTTTGACAGTGTCAGGAGACAGAAACATTGAAAGATAACGACGATTCGCTGATAGCCAAAACGCCTAATAAATTTGATAAAAAATATGTATCAGAAAGCGAATATCGCTCTAGAACTCTACATAAAAGTGACTGATGAGACACCAAATAACAACGGAGTTCGACAAGGCTACTGTATCTCCTCAACTTCGTTCAAAATTTACATACATGAAGTAATGCATCTACGGAAAACAGTATTTCAAAGGAGTGTATATCTGCACAGAGACAACTCTTTTAAATTACTTACCTCTGTATACGCCGACGGAGCAGTGATCCTAGCAGGTAAAGAAACGACCTTCAGAAATAAATTTACTTACTGAAACAAACAGGTGAGAAATTTGACGTGGAGATTTCAAGAGAAAAATAAAACTAGTTTAATGGGCAACACTGGAAAACGACGCATTAGAACGGAACAGTGATAGATCGGAATATCTTAAAAAGTAAACCAGCTACCTAGTATGTGAGGTAATATGTGGCTACAGCTAAGATACATAAATAAAGCTTATTGATTCAGTCGGATATGTGGAAGAATTAACAGAATCCTTAAAAATAGAACTAAGAAAGGTATTCAAAGTCTACAAAAATGATGCATTTACCACACTGCTCTATGGAAGCGAGTACTGGGTGATTGCTAAAATGCAAGAAAGCAGTATTCAGGCACAAGAAATTCTGGAGAAGAGTTAACCTTTTCAGTGCCACTGGTTCGTGCCTGAAATCCCCATTTTATTAATTTTATTTGAAGTACCAGAGTATTTAGCATGAAACCACCGTTGTTGTTCATACGCCAAGGGAAGGTTGTAAACAGAAGTCAGGCTAAAGAACCACGATATTAGGGAAGAATTAAAAGTTGTTAGTCCAAATAACAAAATCTACATTAGGAAATGAATTGGGATGAACACCGAGAAACAATGGACACTAAGAGACTTCCATTACAGGCTAGCGATTGTAAATGCCAAGGAAAATGAGATAAAGGAAGATATCAGCTAACCTGGGTACCGTGATCGAAACTTTGACTAATATCTCACATGCTGAAGAAGAATGAAAGTACAGGGTCTCTAAGAGAATTAATGAGCACCACCAAATGTTAATCAAGGGTATTGACATGTAGTCGAATGAAATCTGATAAAGCGTCTGGGATTATACACTAACAAAAAGGAAATTGCAACACAAGAATATTATTTATGTAAAGTAATGAAACTTCAGGAATAAATTTTTCTAGGTAAAATATTTAAGTGATTAACAATGCAAGACCATATGTTAACGTAAGCATGAGTTAATCCACTGCAAATGTGAAATATTGGTATATTAATAACCGATATAACTGCCAGAATGTTGACTGCAAGTATGCAAACGTGAACACATTGTGTTGCATATGTGCAAAATGTCAGTTTGTGGATTGAGGTCCATACCTGTTACACTTGGCCGATCAATACAAGGACGGTAACGCTGTGGCTGAGGCTAGAGTTGTCGCCCAGTTATGTTCCACTTGTGCTCGTTTAGAAACAGATATAATGATCGAACAGCCCAATGAAATATATCGTCACCCTGTGAAGAATGTTGGATTACAACAGCAGTACATGGGCGAGCTTTATCCTGTTGAAAACACCCGTTGAGTTTCTGTTCATGAATGGCAGCTCATCAGGTAGAATCAGCAGACTGACGCACAAACGTGCAGTAAGGGTGAGTGGAACAACAATGAGGGCGCTCCTGTTGTTATACGACATTGCAATCCCAACTTTAACTCCAGGCGTAGGTCCAGCGTGTCTAGTTTGCAGTCACGCTGGTTGCAAGCCCTCATCTGGCCTCCTTATAACGAATACAGGGCCATATCTGGCACCGAGGCAGAACCAGCTTTCATCGAAAAACGCAACAGACCTCCATCCTGCCCTCCCAGTTGAGCTCCCCTTTGACGCCACTGGTCGCAAATGACGGTGGTTTGTGTTCAGTGGAAAGCACGCTACAGGTACGTGGCTCAGGAGATGTCCTTAAAGTAACAGATTTGTAGCAGCTCGTTATGTCACCGTGGTGCCAACCACTGTTCAAAGTGCTACTGCAGATTCAGTATGATGCGCAAGAGCCATGTGCCGAACACGACGGTCTTCCCCCTCGGGTGTGACACGTGGCAGTCCGGAGCAGGGTCATCTAGCGACCGCTCGTTCTTGTAACCACCGCTGCCAGCAGTCATGTACAATAGCTACATTCTTGCCAAGTTTTCCTGCAGTATCGCAGAAGGAACATACAGATTCTCGTAGCCCTGTTACACAACCTCATCCAAAATCAGCGAGGGGCTGATAATGGCGTCTTTGCCGACTTAAATTCATTCTTGACTAACGTCAACTCAGCGCATCCCACCTCAAAGGTAGCTACCGCTCACGACTGTTAGAGCGTGAAATTAAAGCTAAACTGATTTGCATCCTCATAGTGATGCTACTAGCGCCACTCTGATGGGCCTGATGAGAAATCTGAATAGACACCATCATTCAGTTGGACTAACACGCCTACCAACATTCGTTTATGTCGCTCAACTCCTTCTTGGTGTTGCGACTTTTTTTCGACAGTTTATTAGGAGGTAAGATACTAAAAGAAGCAGCTGAGTTTTGATATTCGGGCTGCAAAGTAATTGATAATTGCTGATGTAGACAGGATATAAAATGTGCAGTGGCTATAGCAGGAGTCGCGAGTGTGAAAAAGAGGAATTTGTTAGCATCAAATGTAAATTTAAGCGTTAGGAAGTCTTTCCGGAAGGCCTTTGTCTGGAGTGTAGTCCAGTGTGAAAAAGAAACGTGGCCGGTACGCAGTTTATACAAGCAAAGAATAGAAACTTTTGAAGTGTGGAGCCGGCCGCTGTGGGCGAGCGGTTCTAGGCCCTTCAGTCCGGAACCACGCGGCTGCTACGGTCGCCGGTTCGAAGCCTGCCTCGGGCATGGATGTGTGTGATGTCGCTAGGTTAGTTAGTTTAAGTAGTTCTAAGTCTAGGAGACTGATGACCTCAGATGTTAAGTACCCTAGTGTTTAGAGCTATTTTTTGAAGTGTGGTGCTACAGAAGAATGCGGACGAAGAGATGAGTAGAGAGCGTAACTAAAACGAGGAGGTACTGTGTCTTATTGATGAGAAAAGCAATTTATGGCACAGCTTAAAGGAACGAAGGGCTCGGTTTATAGTATATATACAGACGCATCAAGGAATATTGTCAATGTGGTATTGGAAGAAACTGTAAATGGTTAAACTGCAAAGGCAGAACAAGGCATGACTACGATAAGCAAGCTTAAATGGATGAAGGTCGCAGTAGTTCACATATGAAGAGGCGTGTAAAGGGCAGACTAGCATGGAGAGCTAAATAAAATCTGTCTTCGGACAGAAAACCAGAACAACAACAGCAATTAGAGTAGCATATTTTTGCCTTAGGGCTGGCTGCAAAACTACACTAACTATATTTAATAAGGTAAAAGAATGTCGCAATAACGTACAAATTTACCATTTGAACTTCCTCCCCCATATCAGTCTTCTTGTGCGTCAGTAAACTGGTCACGCTGACGAAACGTTATCGATCTTCTACCTAGATGTCTGCTTTGAAATTCCTCGACGTATCGATGAGTGCCACTCTAATTAACACCGCAGAATTTCAACGCAGCCACGCGGTAGGAGGCCCAATAACATCCCGCGAGCAGTGCATTCCGGGAAAGTCTATATTCACACATGAGAAGTGATTACGTCTGTTGTGCATCACAAACTGTAACTGAGATTTAAATTGACGATTTACGTAGGTATGATACGCAGCAAGTTGCCTTCCAATTTAATACGTTTAATTCTACCATTTATTAGAGCTTGGCCCATAGTTGGCTCATGACCAGATGCTATCATCACACAGACATTATTTTCTTTCCCTTGTGCACCTATATCTTGCATCATGTGTCTAGCTCTATATGGCACACAAAACAACGTCCCTATAATACCAACAAAATCTATGAATTGCAGGCAACTGTGTCCAACACACTAAAGTGACTATGGCGCTCTCCACATCTCGTACGAGATTATTTTCACTTTATAACCTCTTTTCAAGACACTATTTATTCCCTTCAAGTGATTTTCTTTGTCCTTGGCCGTCTCTGTTAGGGTTAAAACGTCATTGAAAACCTCAAGGTCTTATCTCTTCTTCCTAAACTAAACATATAATGCAATACTGTAGTTACATCTCAACTGACAATTGTAAAATTGTAAATTTCATAATTCTCACGTTTACAGTACACCTGCATCTACATGTACTTGATTACTCTGCAACTGTCTTCAAGCTATTTCTCGCCATTCCATTCTCCAACAGTGCGCGAGAAAAACAAACACTTAAATCTTTCCGGGCGAGTTCTGATGCTCTTATTTTATTATAATGATCACTTCTACCTATGTAAATATTTTCACACCCAGTAGAGAAAGGCAGTGATTGGAATTGCAGGGAATGTTCCTGTCGCGACGGAAATTGGTTTTGTTTTTGTGATTGCACACGAATTAAAGTCTCAAATCTGTGGCCATCTCTCATCTATTTCGCCATCAAACAGAATGCGCTGCCCTTCTTTGAACATTTCAGTCTCCTCCGTGATTTCTATCTCATGCAATTCCCACACCGAACAGCAATACTCCACAGGAGGAAGGACAAGTGTAGTGTACTCAGTCTCTTTAATGGAATTGTTGCATTTTTCTAAGTATTCTGAGAGTGAATCGCAGCCTTTGGTTTGCTTTCGCAACAAGACAATCCATGATCGTTCCACTTTCAGTTACTCCTAATTCCAATACCCAAGTATTTAGTTGCATTTACAGCCTTTACATTTGTGTCATTTATCTTGTAACCAAAATATGGCAGGTTCCTTTTATTACACAAGTGGATGACTTCACACTTTACATAACTGAGAGTCAACTGCCAATTTTTGAACCATGCATATATATCTTCTAAATCATTTTGCAGCTGGTTTTGATCAGGTGATGAATTTACAAGACGGTAAGTGACAGCAACATCTGCAAACAATGTAAGAGGGCTGCGCAGATTGTCAACTAAATCGCTTATGTAGAGTAGGAAAAGTAGAGGGCCTCTAACACTTCCTTGGGGAATGCCAGATATCATTTCTGTGTCACTCGATGAGTTTCTCTCAATTACTGTGACCATTCTGAGAGGGTATGACGAATACAGTCACACATCTGTAACGATAGATAGCCAACAGGCAGCTAGTTTGAATGGAAGTCGCTTTATGAGGAATGGTATCAAAGGCCTTCTAGAAATCTCAAAATATGTACTCAGTTTTATATCCCGTGTAGACAGAACTCAATACCTTCTGAGAATAAGAAGGTAGTTTGGCTACGCAAGAACGATATTTTCTGAATCCGTGTTGTCTGTTTGGAGGTAGTTCACGATGTTTGATCACAGTTTGCGTTCCAAAATCCTACTGCAAATCAAAGGTAGTAATATGGTTCTTCATTTCTGAGGATTACTCCTAATCTGTTGTTAAGTATTGGTGTGACTTGTGCATCTTTCTAGTTCTTAGGAACGGATCATTTGATGAGCGAGCGGTTGTATACTATTGTTAAGTATGGAGCTACCGTATCAGCATACTATGAACCGAACGTGAGTGGTATACAATCTACATCGGACACCTTGCCTTTATAAGTGTTAACTTCCGAAAAATACATGTGAAATTTGTATAAAGTAATGACGCGTACGTTTGTTCTGTGAAACATCCCCATGGAAATAGATATGTTATTCACACACAAACTGATCAGGGCCATACGTTGGATTTAACGTACCAGAAAATATTTACTCTACACGCCGTATTATAACGTAGGAAAGAAGAAAAAGGTAATAGTTATGGGACGCTATCTTCTACAGTCACCTGCATATGGAGCGCATGGAGCTACAGAGTAATTGATAAAATATGTAAGGGGCTGGTTTTTCTGTCTCCTCTCACGGGACATAATTCTGGGAGCTATTAGATGACAAGGCGAGGCTGTAATATCGCCGACCGTTGTGCTAGCTTGCATGTACACCTCCGAAGCAGAGATGTTCACAGGCCTTTGATGCCTGAGGCAGTGTATCCCGTGGAACAGCTGCCACGGCTATCCACTACAGCCTGCGGCCACCTGTGTCCTGTATACACGGCGCCGAACGCTGTCGGCATTACCATCCCTGTAGCCCTCTCAGCCTGGCTATCTCTCTCCTTGTCCTCCAACCAACTCACTCTCTCCTCGGCTCGTGCACGCACACATGGCCCAAGATATAATAGACAGCTCTCGCCCTCTTTCTTTCTCTCTCTCTTTCTGTGACTGTCTGTCTCTCTCTCTCTCTCACTCTTTCTCTCTCTATATATCAGACTACATGTTTCACACACACACACACAGTCCAAGGTTGTTCTAATGTAGTCATCAAGCCGACACTCGTTTGACGCTCGTCGCCAAGCTACTCTCTTGTGCTAGTCTTTTCAAATATGCGCAACTACAGCAGCGGACTTCGGACTGAATATCATTACTCTTTTCAAGCCCTGGTCTCACACTACGATTTGAACTCCTCACATTGCCGTCCATTCAAAATTTATAATTGTCTTGTGCCTCTGGATGTGTCCTACATATGTATCTTTTCTACTAACCCTGTCAGGACGTTCTTTTCTTCTCAGATATATGCTACGCCTCTTCGATAGCTACTCCACGCAAGCTTACCAGTTTAATCTACAACAGCCGTATGCAGTTTCACATTCAAAAGGCTGTTGTTCCTTTCTTACCTCTAATGCTGATCACTCACACACACGAATACTTTGGGGAAAAGGCTTCGTAATAATTACATTTATCTTTTCTAGAATCGAAATAATCCCGTTCGATGTTGATAGCTCCAGACAAAAGGAAACAGTGCAATATTCAGTTCTGGATAAAAAATAAGTTACGAAAAGCATTCAGTAATAAGTTAGATACACTAACGATATCACAGAGTTAATTGTTGGTAGGGAAGGGAAGATATTTCCTGTTCCGAAAGTAATTCAAGACTGAAGAGTTACTGATGTTTGTTTCGCTGGATTTTGTTGAGAGTAATGCAGCTCAAATAGCGACTTAACATGATCGACTTCGAGACTTGCAGCCTCATCTTCAGGCATATTTGATACATATCTATCAAACTGATGTGTGGTATGTTTATCATAGATCCTTGTCTTCGTGTCCTGAACTGCCTTTCAGTAATGTACACTGTCAAAGTAGAGGTCCACAGTACAACTCACGTAGTGACACCCTCAGTGGCCAGCCGCAGAATACGTTTGCGGAAAAGTGGTCAGGTATCCACGTACTATTCCAAAAACATTAACCGGCGCTTTCATGTGTAAAACATGCAGTTGTCACAAGAAGAGACACAATGTCGAAAAGAAGTCATTTGCTCATAGATTTTGTATTTCAGTGAAAAACTTTGTTCCAATTGTTTTTCAAACAGATTAGGGGAAGAGAGCTATCTATCTACATCAGTACCAATGTATCGTTAAAGGCAAATGATCGCAACAGGTATTGGGAACTACGCTTAACTACCTCAGCTCCATAATAAGATCATTGTGAGGCGGAATATGTTATATTCTGTCACAGATACAAATAGTTTCACAGGACGGCGCTGAACTGTTGCAAAAGTTATTTAACGACAAAATAATATACAATGGAGAGAATACACTCCTGGAAATTGAAATAAGAACACCGTGAATTCATTGTCCCAGGAAGGGAAAACTTTATTGACACATTCCTGGGGTCAGATACATCACATGATCACACTGACAGAACCACAGGCACATAGACACAGGCAACAGAGCATGCACAATGTCGGCACTAGTACAGTGTATATCCACCTTTCGCAGCAATGCAGGCTGCTATTCTCCCATGGAGACGATCGTAGAGATGCTGGATGTAGTCCTGTGGAACGGCTTGCCATGCCATTTCCACCTGGCGCCTCAGTTGGACCAGCGTTCGTGCTGGACGTGCAGACCGCGTGAGACGACGCTTTATCCAGTCCCAAACATGCTCAATGGGGGACAGATCCGGAGATCTTGCTGGCCAGGGTAGTTGACGTACACCTTCTAGAGCACGTTGGGTGGCACGGGATACATGCGGACGTGCATTGTCCTGTTGGAACAGCAAGTTCCCTTGCCGGTCTAGGAATGGTAGAACGATGGGTTCGATGACGGTTTGGATGTACCGTGCACTATTCAGTGTCCCCTCGACGATCACCAGTGGTGTACGGCCAGTGTAGGAGATCGCTCCCCACACCATGATGCCGGGTGTTGGCCCTGTGTGCCTCGGTCGTATGCAGTCCTGATTGTGGCGCTCACCTGCACGGCGCCAAACACGCATACGACCATCATTGACACCAAGGCAGAAGCGACTCTCATCGCTGAAAACGACACGTCTCCATTCGTCCCTCCATTCACGCCTGTCGCGACACCACTGGAGGCGGGCTGCACGATGTTGGGGCGTGAGCGGAAGACGGCCTAACGGTGTGCGGGACCGTAGCCCAGCTTCATGGAGACGGTTGCGAATGGTCCTCGCCGATACCCCAGGAGCAACAGTGTCCCTAATTTGCTGGGAAGTGGCGGTGCGGTCCCCTACGGCACTGCGTAGGATCCTACGGTCTTGGCGTGCATCCGTGCGTCGCTGCGGTCCGGTCCCAGGTCGACGGGCACGTGCACCTTCCGCCGACCACTGGCGACAACATCGATGTACTGTGGAGACCTCACGCCCCACGTGTTGAGCAATTCGGCGGTACGTCCACCCGGCCTCCCGCATGCCCACTATACGCCCTCGCTCAAAGTCCGTCAACTGCACATACGGTTCACGTCCACGCTGTCGCGGCATGCTACCAGTGTTAAAGACTGCGATGGAGCTCCGTATGCCACGGCAAACTGGCTGACACTGACGGCGGCGGTGCACAAATGCTGCGCAGCTAGCGCCATTCGACGGCCAACACCGCGGTTCCTGGTGTGTCCGCTGTGCCGTGCGTATGATCATTGCTTGTACAGCCCTCTCGCAGTTTCCGGAGCAAGTATGGTGGGTCTGACACACCGGTGTCAATGTGTTCTTTTTTCCATTTCCAGGAGTGTATGCTCAAAACAGCTGGGTGATGATTGGACATGAAGCATGGAGAGACAAAGAAAAGCATAAAAACATACTGTTAATTGAGGGGTTAAGCAATAAATGCGACGCCATCTGGGAAGCTACACCACCTGAAAGAAAGTGAAGCACCCAGAGTAGAAGGGCGGATGTCATTGTAAGCAATTTTCTGTGACTTGTAAAAGGGTAATCAGAGCACATTAGTACTGTTCATGTTTAGTGCTATTACCAGGCTTGGTAACGTATGTAGGGGGCACGAACAGCGTCAGATGCTGCGTGATCACTCAGAAGCACGTGGAGGTGCCTGGTACTTCTGTGAAACAGCGTTATCAGCACCTGATAGATTCCGAAAAGGGCCTCACTGTGACTCTCCGTTTGGCTGGCTGGTGGAATAACCAAATCTGCGGGGCGTTTGGTTGTGGCGGTGACCCGATGTTGGACTACGTGAACGTGAGGGCAAGAATACTCGTCGACAAGGACGCGGTCGACCCTTGAGCCCTACCACGCGGATTGCCGTACTGATCACGAAGCACGTCAAAACACCTCCACTTTCTTTGTCTACCATCTGGAATAAGTAATGGAATGCTTTCACGAATCTATGGCGTCCTGCATCACGGATAGGACAGTAGCAGCAGTTGGGATAGGGAACCATCAACCCATGCGTAAGCTGTCGTTAACGCTCAACACTACTGGCTAAATTTGGAGTGGGCCATGACTGAGAATTATAGAATGGCGCCCCATTTCGTTCAGCCATTGATCGCGGTCTGTATTATCACAGATCAACATCGTCGGCGACTATGGTAGGGACTATCGCAGAAGTCCCATTTTTTCCAAAGTTCTGGAGGGGTAATGTGTTGTTACTTCTGGCGCCATGGAGTAGGGAGCCATCAGGTGAGTGAGTTAACTCCGACAGTGCAATTTTTCAAGCGGACAGTGCGCGACCGCACTTGGCACGCGTCTCTATGACCTTATGCATGATGCTGAGGAACCCCTGTGGCCAGCAAGATCTCCACATCTGGTCCCGATACAACATGTGTAGGACCAGCTTGGATATCATCTCTGTCCCCTTCGCAGTACCCGGGATATCAAGGACCAGTTAGAACTGTTGTGGGCTTGCTTACCTCGGGAGAGGGGTTAATGGCTTTATGACATCCTTCCCAACCGAGTCAGCGCGTGCGTCCAGGCCGGAAGGGACGCAACTTCATATTGGAAAGTGGTCTCTTACTCCCAAGTTCTCCGTATGTTTGTCGCTTTTTGTAGTAACATCGCATACCTTCTCAACCTGAGAACCTGAGAGGCTTCATTTCGTTGCCTCCTCCACTCCCAGACTTTTTTTGTCAGGCAGTCTGTGTGAACTAGATTTTTTAATATTGCAGAAACAATTATAGCGAAAATTTCCAAAAAACAAATGCAACACCTGCAACGAAATGCGCGCTAGGTACGATGATGCTACTACCAACCATATAGGATGCAGTCAGTAAAACTGTAGAAAACATAAAAAATAAAATATCTACAAGCTTATATGAATACAAGTGTCAGCTCAAATGCTACGTAAATAGCATAAAAGCTTCCTTATAAAAGACGATAAACAGTTTATTTTTGTCAGAGATGTTTCCAGAGTATTTAAGAAAGGTAATAATTGGGACCAAGCTAAAGTTAGGTATTGCGGAAGAGAAAGGAAACTATCGTCCCTTGTCGTCACTGTCATCATTCTCAAAAGTAATAGAATCACTTATGAAAGACAGGATAAGAAATAAATGTAATAAATACACCCTTTTAAGTGAATCAAAGTTTGGATACCAATGTTGATAAAGTACGGAATCTGCCACACCAGAGCTCACAAAACTGGTAGCTGGTGTTCTGAGCCATAGCAGAGTTCACAAACGTGGTGCCTGGTGTCTGAGCCTTTTGAGAACGTTGACCATAAGATGCTACTAAACAAGGAAGGTGAATTAATTATGAATCAAAGGCGCACTTATTGACTGACACCTGTCATACTTAGCATCTGTGGTGAAAATGGTAAGGGCAACACATACCACGAATAAGGATTAACTATAAGTGAAACATTTAGCAGAACCAAAATATATTAAAGTTCGCGTGCTTCATGGTAGCATATTTGGAACAGTACTGTTCCTGATATAAATTAATGACTTTCCGCATTGTACTAGTCATGGCGAAAATCCTGTTGGCTGATGCAAGCAATACGATGTTCGCTGAAGGAAAAAAAAAAGCAACTCGTTACAGATAAAGTAAATGAATGAAACCTTCATGGAAGTCTACAATAATTCAATACGTTACAATATTGCATTTAATACAATGAAAATAAACGCCATGAATTCCAGTTTGAGTGAATAAGACACTACTTGTAATAAATGAAGATGGCACATCTGTGGACTTCCTGATGATCACAAAATTTCTAGTACTGATTATTGTTTCTCAGTTAAAACGATGTGAATACGAAAGATACTTGAAAACAGTATGGCAACAGCATGTTATGCCCTTGAGTTCCGTTTGTAACAGCCAGTGTTTTTTTTTTCTTGTATGCATTTCATAAATACTCTCATTTCTTAGATACGAAACTCTCTTTTGGGAAACAGATGCGCAAAATTTGAACACTGTTTTCAAACTACAGAAAAGGACCATAAGAATAATAACGATTAAAGTCACTGAGTTTATTTTAAAGATCTGTTCAAAAAACAGGGGTTTTTAACTACAGCATGTGAATACGCACATCAAACATTACGTCCGGAATTTTTGCATAAACAACTCTGCCGATGACCACGGATCAAGATCTAGACAGAACTTACGTCTATGAAGAAAATACAGTCACGAAACTCTATGCAATGAAGGATTCCTTTGATTATATATAGGGAATTTATAGACGGAATCTGATTCACATTTTTACGAAAGCTAAATGGAAGTGGCTATACAAGAAATGGGAAACACACACCGTCTGCATGGTCCAGATGTCAGCTGATAGAATCTGTAATGTCTTATGAATATTTTTGTGTATAGTGTGGAGTTTATGGGCCGTCAACGGATGTGTGTATGGTGTGCTTACTGCGTGCACTGATTGGTAACGAGAAATAAGTGAACAATGTAGCTCTAGTCATTTACATTATTAACTGACGTTTTTTGCAAAACAACTTTGTACATTAGGGATAAACCGAATCGCGTCACAATGTTTTAAAGAGACCCATCTTGTATTCAGGAGAGTGGTGGTTCAGTCTTCAACCAGACGTTTTCACTTAGGTCTTCCACGTTTTCTCTGCGTTACTTCATGCAAACGCCAGGTTGGTTCAGACCATAAGGTTATGGTCATGTACCTGTCACATTCTCGTCAAACTCGACCTGAAAGCATGTAAATTCCTGTACATTAGAATCATGTTATTTCTTTTAGTTTAAATTTTAATTCCCTGTAATATTTGATATCCTTGTAAAAGGAATCCGCAAATGAATAAAACTACTCTACTACTACTACAACTAATAATAATATTAATAATAACAATAATAAAATAATAAATCAGAATACTCGGTGGGAATCATACACCTGCCAAATACGGCGAGTTGTCATCCTACGTTGAAGGCCCATAAACCATATTCCTCTGCAACTGTAGTTATCTTCTTGATAAAGGAACTTGTGTAGCGATACAGTGGCAACTGTGTTACTGAGTTTCCCTGGTGACTGAAGTAACTGCTATCGACGATTTAGAACCATTGTAATGCGTACAGATATCGTTCTGTCCGCTAACATCACTACGCTCAGTAAAAATTTCTTTACCACTGTCCGAACATTGTACCCTCTATATTTCTCCAATGTTCGAACGTTGTACCTTTTACACCGTTTATGGAGATACTAGTCTATACCGAGAAGTTTTCAGCAAATTTATACAATAACTTCACTGCACATGATAAGCTTCTTCCCAATAATCCTTTCACCCCACGTCCAAGGCTTCAGTCCTTACACTGTCTGCATTACGTGCAGTGACTCAGGTAACAGAAGCTACCCCAAGGTAGTTTTTTTGCGCTTAGTTTACGTTTTATTACGTGCTTCTGTTTTAAAGTAAGTGGCAAGTAATTTTTTGAGTGTTGTGTGTACTGCGTTTTAATTTCCATACTGTTTTTCTATTAAACATAGGTAGATGAGTGGGTATTTGACATACAATATTTTTCAACACACAACATCAGTCGAGGTATGAATTAAAACACGCCTTCAGTCACAATTTTTCGTGTTTTGTTCAGTACGCGATGCATTTCGGACCCTGTGGGTCCATCTTAAGGTGTAATTCGTCTCAATACACGCTTTAATTGTTCTCTTGAATGAGATGAAATTCATACGCCAAATAATCCAAGAAATGCGTTTTTAACGTTTTTGTAACAGCGTCAAGTTTTTTCATCCATCGTTTAAAAAAAAAAGAAAACTTATGCTGTTACTAAAACGTTAAAAGCAGATTTCTTGGTTTATTTGGCATATGCATTTAATCTCGTTCAAGAGAACAAATAAAGCGGGTATGAAGACGAATTACACCTAAAGATGGAGCCACAGGGTCCGAAATGCATCGTGTACTGAACAAAACACGAAAAATTCTGACTGGAGGCGTTGTTTAATTCATACCTCGAGTGTATTGAGTACAGTCACGTTTGAAGCTTCAAAATATGGGTAAAATTAAACACATCAGACTTTCGTCTGATACAGTTTAAACCAGTGACTGTTCAATATCTTTCTATAGTGACACATCCCGTTCATTCAGCACTAGGCATAGCGAGTGCCGCACAAGCAACAGTCTCTTCGTGTAACAAGCTCATCTTGCACGTAATTCGACAACTTATTTTTTTTCTTTGAAAGAAGCAAGCCCACGTTTTGATACACCATTGCGTTAAGCAGCTCATATTTATGGAGAATCGCTTTCATGGCGAAAATAAGTAAGCAACTTATCAGATAGGCTCAGCAACACTGTACGGTTTGTAGGAGGCTGTTATATGTTCCTAGAGTCATCGATTAAATCCGATTCTTGAATCTCTGTTACTAGTGTATCTCGGAATTTTCCATCTATCTTTGACAGTGTGCTACTTGAGTTCTTTTTCCACATCTGTGACACTATTGATATTCTCCCGCGGGTCGGACAAACCTGCGACCATTCGTGCTGAACTTCTCTGTGTACGTTCAATATTCTCAGCTAGTTCTCTCTGATACGGGTTCCACACCCTTGAGCAGTATTGCAGGGTCGATCGCACGCGTGATTTATAAGCTTCCTCGTTTGCAGAGTGACTGCATTTCCCCTGTATTATACCAACAAAACAAAATATGCTACCTGCTTTCCCCACGACTGAGCCAATAAAAACGTTCCCTTTCAAGTCCCCCTTAAGTGCTAGATCCAACTATTTGTATGAGTTCACCAATTCCAACTGCGACTCACCAATGTTATATTCACAGGACACTATGTTTTTTTTCCCGTTTCGTGAGGCGTACTGTTTACATTTCTGAACATTTAAAGCAAGTGGCCAATCCTTCCTCCGCTTTGAAATATTGACAAGGTTTTACAGAATAATTGTGCGTCCTCTTTCAGACTGTACTTCATGGTATGTATCTCCATCATCTGCGAAGCGTCAGAAGCTAATACTAATATAGGTCGCAAGTTCATTAATATGCAACACGAACTCTAAACGACCCAACACACATCCCTGGTGTACACTACAAATCACTTCTACATCTATCAATGATTCTCTATTTCAGACAACATGTAACTTTCTTCCTACCAAGAAACCTTCTGCCCATCCACATATTGCTTGATTTTCGATACTATGATACTTTTGATAATAAACGGAGGTAGTACTGCGTCAAATGGTTTTCGGAAATAGAGAAATACTGCGAACTGCACCTTGATCCATGACTTTCTTGGTTTCATATGAGAAAATTTCGAGTTAGGTCTCACATGATCAGTGTTACGGAAATCTGTGATGGTTGGCATGGAGAAGGTCGTTCTGTTCGGGATATCTCCTTATGTTTGAGCTCAAAATGTGTTCTCAGATTGTTCAAGAGGTAATTGTCATGTATATTGGCCGGTAGTATTGGGCAACATTTCTGCTACCCTTTTGTACAGTGCTGTGACCTTTATATGTATTTCAGTCTTTTCAGTAACACGGAAATTAAACTGGTGCAGTACCCCTGAGTTTTCGTTTGTAAAGGAACATTTGAGAACAGATCGATACATTTTTGTTTAGTCAGAAAAATGCAGACTGACGCACTGAGGAAAAAGTCATTGACTAGATGCAAGCTCTCTTCATTATTCTACTATTATGCATTTCGGAAATTGTCATCATCAGATGTCCTGCAACGTCATATTGTAGATACAAAGCTTTATATTTTGTGGTAGTAACGATAAGCAGACTTAAGTTTCTAATAATGGAATAGCAAAGTCAGTTTGCATCACGTCAATGAGTTTTTGCTCAGCGAGCCATTCAGAGTTTTCCAGGCTGCACATATTTTTCACCTAGTCGCATGACTTCATGTCGCAGCTAGTTTTTTTCTGCTTTTGCTTTGTTACTCTCAAATTCACTTTGTGTCTTGCCTATGAGTGATTGGACACAAACTCTCGTGCCGGTAACATCCTTTACCTACGACTAGAATTTCTTTGGATTTTATAAAATATCTTTCAGGAATATTCGGCTATGGTAATAGCGAGGGCATCATGCATTCCTCTGTTGACTGCCAGACGCATTTCATTGCGCATCTCTATGTACAGTCTTATGCTTTGCAATCTCTCTTTTTTTATTTTTTTAGTTTCTCTAAAGTGATTGACCTTCATGTATGCTCTCTCCCATCATGAACTGTTCTACTGCTCTACTGGTTACATATCTTCAGCCGCATGGTAACCTATTCTTTTAAACTTGCGCCAACTTCTTCTACAAGCTCCTGTCCCGAGCTATAAATTTCATTATTGAGATATGGCACTATCGATAGTTTGTCCAGTTTGTTGAGCATGTAAAACTTCCTAGTTGTTTTAATTGTCCTTTGTACTTTGGTAATCACTGTTGCTATAACTATCATGTTTCACCAGATGTAACGTCCACTGCTAACGAAACTATAACTATCCCAACTGAATGTTGGGTGATTAGAATCTCATCCAATAAGTACAACATAATTAGGGAACTTACGTACAAGCGAACATTAGTTTTCTCTAAGGTTTTCGGTTACATCATGAGGTGTGTCTGGTAGTCGATAGAAGGATGATAAAGTAATTCTGTCTCCACCCTTGATACTGCGTCTAGCCCAAACGGTCTCACAAGTAGCTTCAATTCCTGCCTCAGTGGATTTCAGTTTCTTGTCTACGGCGACAAAAAAATACCATCTAAATTTCCCATTTCCTTGTCGTTTAAGAGTATACAACACGGATTGGGAAGAGGGAAATCGAGGTGGTGTATTAGTCGCAGTAGACAAGAAAAATAAGTGTATACCGAAATTTTCCCCAGAAATCTCATTGAAATTGTGCACAGTAGAGTTGATGCCGTCATAAAGGCAAAGGGCGGACACACCCCATGAGCTAGTCAGTTGCCGTCCCAGTTGCGGTAGTAGTGCGGAAATTCCAGCCTTCGTCGCTGATGAACAATTATCTGCATGGATGCACAGTCCAGGCTCTTTCTGCGGAGACCCTACGCAGCAATGTTTCCTCAATGGTCGTTGAGGGTAGTACCTTGGCTCATCTGGGCAGTCAGTTTCTCAACAGTTGCAGTTTTATCCGCCTGTACACATCTTCGGAACCACCTTTTGCTCGTGGTGCAACGCCATTGCCTCTGCTCCGATTTTGGATAGTGACATTTTTCCATGCACGTATATTTTAAGCACGGCGGTACCCGAATTGTTTATAAATACTTCCAGCCTTGTCCCGAAAGCAAATGATCTTGCTCAGTTTTGGCATTACGACAACCACTCCCCTTTAACGTCCCCCTGACACCAGCTAGTGCTGTGAGGGGTTATTGCACGTTTACGTTGAACATGGGCTGTGGTGAAATTAATGAGATGGACCGTGTATGTGCAAGAGTTTTGGTGAGATACGGGGTACGAAATGTTGCACATCTAGCTTTAGTTTAGACAATTCTATAATTCATTTCACGAAACGTGCAGTAATTCTACATCTACATCTACATTTATACTCCTCAAGCCACCCAGCGGTGTGTCGCGGAGGGCACTTTACGTACCACTGTCATTACCTCCCTTTCTGTTCCAGTAGCGTATGGTTCGCGGAAAAAACGACTGCCGGAAATCTCCGTGCGCGCTCGAATCTCTCTAATATTACATTAGTGATCTCCTCGGGAGGTATAAGTAGGCGGAAGCAATATATTCGATACCTCATCCAGTAACGCACCCTCTCCAAACTTGTACAGCAAGCTACAGCGCCATACAGAGCGCCTCTCTTGAAGTATCTGCCACTTGAGTTTGCTAAACGTCTCGGTAACACTATCACGCTTACCAAATAACCCTGTGGCAAAACGCACCGCTCTCCTTTGGATCTTCTCTATCTCCTCTGTCAACCCGACCTGGTACGGATCCCACGCTGATGAGCAAGTATAGGTCGAACGAGTGTTTTGTAAGCCACCTCCTTTGTTGATGGACTACATTTTCTAAGGACTCTCCCAATGAATCTCAACCTGGCACCCGCCTAACCAACAATTAATTTTATATGACCATTCCACTTCAGATCTTTCCGCACGCATACTCCCAGAAGTAACTACTACCAGTGTTGGTTGCGCTATCATATAATCATACAATAAAGGATCCTTCTTTCTATGTATCCGCAATACATTACATTTGTCTATGTTAAGGTTCAGTTGCCACTCCCTGCACCAAGTGCCTATCCACTGCAGCTTGTGTACAACGTGCCAAGGGAGAGTAGCGCATTCTCTAAGATACAGTCAATTAATAATTCTTAGAATTACAGACGAGTGACTGCTATTATTTCAATGTATGACCTCTTTAGATGCCAACAGCAACGTAAGCATTGCACAGTGGCCGCACTCCGTAATTGGTACTGCGGGCGCCGAAGACTATCCGACCGCTGGTACACAGTGAACGCTGGCGGCGCAGAGCGCCCGCCCATCTGACACGGTGCGGCGGCTTCTGAGGGCCTCGGGCAGCAGTTCGCTCGTCGGCGCGGCTGATTACGTGTTCTCGCGGTGGCCGACGGGCGTGCGGGGCGAGCGCGCCAGGCCCCATCAGTCACAGGCGTGACAGCAAAGGCCGCGCAAAGAACTGAAGCCGGCCGGGCCGCTTTGTTCTGCGCGCCACGAGCCTCGAAACCACCGGCCACTCACTTCTTCACAGCCGATTTGTTAGCGCATGCCACGTCGGCAAAGTTTCCTCCTTTTCACCATCTGGGTTTCGGGAATAAAATACTGGAACGAAATTCAGTTTCAAAGGCAGTTACCATAACACGGTACGATATTTCAGAGCCACTATAAATTAATTGCTGTGGGGATTCATAACCGGTTCGGACAGTGCGCCAGTTTTTTATGTCACTAGGCACTAGTTTGATGTGTCCTCCATCGTTCCCACTTCGGCGCCGTTCGAACAGAATTATTGCAGCCAAGATAGACTCCGAACCCACACCCACCACCACAGCAGTACAAGTACACGTGCCAACTAGCTCCTTAGATGAGGAGAATATTAAGGAAATGTGTGATAAGGTAAAAGAAATTATTCAGATAGTCAAGGGAGCCGAAAATTTAATAGTCATGGGGCACCATAACTCGATAGCAGGGAAAGGAAGAGAAGGAAACGTAGTAGGTGAATGTGAATTGGGGAAAGAAATGGAGGAGGAAGTCGCCTGGTAGAATTATGCATCGAGCACAATTTAGTCATAGCTAACACTTGGTTTAAGGATCATGAGAGAAGTTTTTATACGTGGAAGAAACCTGGAGACACCGGAAGGTTTCAAATTGATTATATAATGATTAGACAGAGATTTAGGAACCAGACTTTAAACTGTAAGACATTTCCAGGGCAGATGTTGACTCTGGCTACAATTTATTGGTTATGAACTGCAGTTTAAAAAGGCAGGAATTTAAGGAGATGGAACCTGTATAAACTGAAAGAACCACATATTGTCGAGTGTTTCAGAGGGAGCATTAGAGAACGATTGATAAGAACAGAGGGAAGGAATACAGTGAAGAGATGAAATAGCGAAGGCAGCAGAGGATCCAGTTGGTAAACCGACGAGGGCGAGTAGAAATCCTTCGGTAACACAGGAGACCTTGAATTTAATCGATAAAAGGAAGAAATATATAAAAACGCACTAATAGAACCGGGCGAAAGGGAATACAAACGTCTAAAATATGAGATCGACAGGAAGTGCAAAATGGCTAAGCGCGAGTGGCTAGAGAAGATAATATGTAAGCATGTAGCAGCATATATCACTAGTTTTAAGAAAAATAAAGGGGTAAGGACAATTAAAGAGACCTTTCGAGAAAAGAGAACCACCTACATGAATATCAAGTGCTCGGATGGAGAACCAGTCCTAAGCAAAGAAAGGAAAGCACAAAGGTGGAAGGAGTATGTAGAGGGTCTATAGAAGGGAGATGTACTTGAGGGCAATATTGTGGAAATGCAACCGGACATAGAGGAAGATCCTAAGGGAATACGATACTGCGTGCAGAATTTGACAAAGCACTGAAAGACTTAGGTCGAAACAAGGCCCCGGGAGTGGACAACATTCCATTAGAGCTACTGATAGCCTTGGGATAGTCAGACATGATAAAACTCTTCCATCCGGTGGGCAAGATGTACGAGACAGACGAAATACCCTTCGACTTCAAGAAGAATATAATAACCCCGATTCTAGAGAAATCAGGTGCTGACAGTTGTGAAAATCACCAAACTATCAGTTTAGTAAGTCACGACTAAAAAATACTAACACGAATCCCTTACGAAAGAATGGAAAAACTGGTAGAAGCCGACCTCGGGGAAGATCAGTTTGGATTCCGGAGAAATGTAGGTACACGAAGAAAAGCCAAATCTACGTTTATAGCACTTGTAGACTTAGAGATAGCTTTTGACAATGTTGATTGGAACACTCTATTTCAAATTCTAAAGGTGGCAGGGGTAAAACACAGGGAACGAAAGGCTGTTTACAATTTGTACAGGAACCACATCACAGTTATAAGAGTCGAGTGACACGACAAGGAAGCAGTGGTTGAGAAGGGAGAGACACAGGACTGTAGCGAATCCCCGATGTTATTCAATCTGTATATTGAACAAGCAGTAAAGGAAGGAAATGAAATATTCGGAGTAGGGATTAAAGTCCGGGGAGAAGAAATAAAATCTTTGAGGTTCCCCGATGACATCGTTCTGGTGTCAGAGACAGCAAAGTACTTGGAAGAGCAGTTGAACTGATTGGACAGTGTCTTTAAAGGAGGATATAAGATGAACACCAACAAAGGCAAAACGACGATAATGCGATGTTGTCGAATTAAATCGAATTAAATCAGGTGTTGCTGAAGGAATGAGATTAGAAAGTGAGACACATAGAGTAGTAAATGATTTTTGCTGTTTGGAAAGCAAAATAACGAATGATGTTCGAAGTAGAGAGGGTATAAAATGTAGATTGGCAATGACAAGAAAAGCGTTTATGAAGAAGAGAAATTTGTTAAAGCCGAGTGTCAGGAGTTCCTTTCTGAAAGTATTTGTATGGAGTGTATCCGTGTATGGAAGTGGAACATGGACGATAAACAGTTTAGACAAGAATGCTGAAGAATGGTTTAGCCGGATGTCTACGTTATGATGAGTTGGTGTAGCCAACGAATCTTACAGTGGAAAAGCTGTCTGTGGTGACGCACTGATCTACATCGTAAACTGAGATCTAGGTTACGTTGGAATGCAACAGTTTGGTTTTGAGTTGGCGAAACCAACGAACCTGACATCGGAAAACCTTTCTGTGGTGACAGACTGATCCGTAGCGTAACCCGAGGACTAAGCTAGGCTGCAATACAACGGTCTGGTTTTGAAATAGGGAAACCTACGACGGTGACAACGGAAAAGACTGGTCCGTAGATTAACCCAAGGTGTAGGTTAGGTGGGAATGCAACAATTTGGTTGTGAGTTGGAGAAGCCAAGATTGTGAGACCGAAAAAGCTTTTTGTGCTGACAGGCTGACCTGTAGCGTAGCCGAAGGTCTAGGTTAGGATTGAATGGAACAGTTTGGTAGTGAGTTGGCGAAGCCAACGAATGTGACAGGGGAAAAGCCTTCTGTGTGGTGACAGACTGATCCGTAGCGAATTCTAGATCTACATGTACATCTGCATGTACATCTACATGATAGTCCGCAAGCCACCTAAAGGAGTGTGGCGAAGGGTTCTTTCGGTACCACTATCCAATCCCACCAACCCTGTTCCACTCGCTAATAGTGCGTGGGAAGAATTAGCGACAGTAGGCCTCTGTATTGGCTTTAATTTCTCGAATTTTCTCCTCGTGTTCAATGCGTTACATGAATGTGTGTGTTTGTGTGTGTGTGTGTGGGGGGGGTAATATGTTGTCCGACTCCTCCTTAAAAGCGCTGTCCCGAAATCAACGCCTCTCTTGTAACGTCTGCCAGTGCAGTTTGTTTAGCATCTCCGTAACGGTCTCTCGCCAGCTTAACGATCCCGTGACGAAATGCGCCGCTCTTCGTTGGATCTTCTCTATCCCCTCGGTCAGTCCTACCTGATAGGGATCCCAGACTGATGAACAATACTCAAGAATCTGGCGAACAAGTGCTTATAAGCAACTTCTGTCGTGAATGAATTGCATTCCCTTAAGATTCTTCCGATGAATGTCAGTCTGGTGTCTGCTTTTCCCACTATCCGTTTTATGTGATCATTTCAATTAAGGTGGTTATCCACTCTGGATAGTTACTCCTCGATATTTTACGCCAGACGCTGTCTCCATCTGTTTGTCATCAACAGAGTAGTTGTACAGTAATCGATCTTCTTCCTATGTGTGCGCAATATGTTACATTTATTTACGTTCAGGGTCAACTGCCAGAACCTGCATCATTCATCAATTCTCTGCAGGTCATCCTGCAAATTCTTGCTATCTTCTGGCGTTGCTACTTTGGTACAGACAACTGCATTATCTCCAAATAGCCTTAAAGAACATCCGACGCGATCTGCTAGATCATTTATGTATGTTGTAAACAGCAACGGTTGAAAGGTGGCTACACTGAGCCACAGCGCCAGAGATCGCGCTAGAGAGTATTGTTCCGCCGCCTCCACTGGCAGTGATTATTGAGATGTCGTAGTGGTCAGTGCTTGGGGAGAGCTCGTGGTAGTCAGTGCTGAGATATCGTAGTGAGGAGTGTTTGTTGAGATGAGCTAGTAGGCAGTGCTTGCTGAGATGTGATACTGAAAAGTTCTTGTTGAGATGTGATAGTAGCGAGTCGGTGTGGAGAGATTGTAATGTCTAGAGTGCTTTTCATCAATATAAATTAAGGTAACAAACTACTTTTCTTTTCTTTCTCATTATTTCAATGTCCTGAGTAATGCGTCATTACAGGTTCAGTCAACAAAGCATCTGGCTTGTGTTCTTGTATTAGAGTGTAATTCTGGTTTTCTTGAGTAATTATGGTATTTCTATTTTCTTTAATTAATTCAGTATAAATAATATTTAAAATTTCTTGTGTTGTTGAAGAAGAACCGTGCCAGATGCGTACGTTGAGTCATACTTCCACACACAGAACAGTTACACTTGAGTTTTGGTTTCGTCGGTTTTATAGTTGCTGGGGACTTAATTAATTAATTGTGTTAATGAAAATTTCCATTTCATTCTTTGTTGTTGTTCTATGCAGTCAGATAGCGTAATAATACTAGTCAGGGCCAACCGTTTACGAGACTTCGTAATCGGACAGACAGCTACTAAATCAAAAAAATTAAAATTATTTGCATTTTATTTTAATTAAGCCCCCATGCACGTGGCGACCGCTGCTTCGGATCGTCCCTTGGAATTCTTCTGATTGTAGAAATAGTAGACAGTAGTATTGTTGTAGTACTTTGTAGTTTAGTAATTGTAGTCTATATTGCATGTGTAGATTTGGTAATTGTCATTCTTCTAATGGTATTTTTTTTGCAAAATTTCATTTTTGTTGTCTTGCATACGCGTTTGACAATTTAGTGCAATTATTTCAATTGTTCGTTAATCGTGTTTGAGGGAAACATTTCGTGTGAATGGTATTGTTGGGGATAAAGTGTCATTGTGTGCAATTTTCATATAGTGACGAGTTTTGTATATTCTGTAAATGATTACGCGATCAATGAAAAAGGCAAAAATGATGAATAGTGAGAATGACGAAATTGTTAACATGGCGAACTCGCCAACAGAGGAAAACAGTGTGATGAATAATGAAGTGGAAAACAATGTAATAAGTCGGGAAAATAGTCCGGAAACATTTCAAAATTTTTCTCAATCAGAAAATTCACAGAATACGAGATTAACGACAGAAGATATGCAGCAGTTGTTGGGTGCAATATTAAATTTGTGATCACAAATAGGAACAGTTACAACTGATATGGGAACAATTAAAACAGAGATAGGAACTTTGGCAACACGGTTAGACTCACGAGGATCTGAATTAAGAGCAGCGATAAGAGGGTTAGGCTCAAAAATAGGAACAATTAAAACCGAGATGAAAGCAGTGGGATCACAGTTACGATCTGAATTAAAAACTGATATGGGAACAATGGAAACACAGTTAGGCTCACGAACAGGGACATGTTTCAAAAACATGAAAGATGAATCAAAAAAAGAAATTAGAGAAGTACAGCCGATTTTGAATGCTGACAATAATAGTTTAATTTCAACAGAAATCAGACAAGAGGAACAGGACAGAGAACAGGAAGAAAAAGATCGCGTGATAGTACAGAAATTTTCGGAGTTAAATTTACAACGTGCACACGATAAGGAAGAAATAATTGAAAGAACCGAGGAATCCGTACCAAATGACAGAATAAATAACTTAACGCAACAGTGTGAACAGTTAACTACTAAATGTGACAACACCGAAACCCGAGTCGCGACATTTACAGAAGACGTAAATAAACAGAAAGAACAATTAAGTGACTCATCGGAAAGAGTTGAGGAGTTCTTAGATAAATTGACAAGTGTTAGTTTAGCAGAGGGCTTTGAAGAAAGTAATTTGTTTCATTTACGGGATGCAACAAGAGAGCGCCAGGCGCGCGAACTTGACAATAATCGACATTCAAACTGGGACAGACGCGGTAGGTCTTTGTCGCCACGAGGCGAAAACTTTGACTATAAACACTTTTTGACTGTTCGGAAATTTAAGATCTTTCGCAATTCTAAGAATGACATACATCCATGTGCATGGTTAGATCAATTTACGTACGCACTTCCGACGAATTTGCCACTAAGTCACAAACTGAAATTTATGTGCAGCTATTAAAGTCCTCAGGGGATTCACTATACTAAGTGAATATGTGCCATAGCGTTCACAGGGCCCCGAGCTGTAGTGGTGCTATTTCCCTTTTAGTTTTCTGCACCGCTGCCTACTCTTTCACTATTCTTTGCATCTATAAAAAACAACTCTTCTACTATCAATCTATCTAGACAGTAGGTAAAAATTAACCGGATATGACGATTTTACCCAAAAGTGACTTTGGAGATTACCGTTTGGACTTACTATATTTTCTGCAGCATTTATTCGTAGCTTAAATGAAAATTTACCTGTTTATCTTCGTGACAATATTACTTCTTATGTTGACGATATTCTTATTGCTAAACGTTCTTGGAGTGAGCATAACAAAATTTTGGATTCATCATTACGTATTTTTGCAAGCGTTGGCATTACAGTGAACTTAGAAAAATCTGAATTTGGTCGTTCTCAGGTGAAATTTCTCGGTCACATTATTTCTATAGACGGTATTCTTCCTGATCCAGAGAAATTAGACGCTATTCGTAATTATGCTGTTCCTACCACAAAAAGTGATGTTCGTAGTTTCCTTGGTGTCTGTAATTTTCTTAGACGCTTTGTTAGATTGGATGATTTGGCCACACCTCGTTTACACATTTTAGTTATGCGCACTTTGGTCCCAGAAAATGCTTTCATAAATTACGAGAAAATTGCTACTTCAGTAATATGGAAAAACGTATTCGATCTGTTCTTGCCAAATGCAAATTATGTCAACAGGCTAAGCCGCCAACTGTTTCTCACAGAACACCATTCCAGCGAGATTAAAGGACATGGCTGCAGTCGATTTGTTCGGTCCAGTGGTTCGTTCTACTAATGGTTTTGCGTGCATTTTCGTAGCAGTGGAATTGACATCAAAATATGTGTGTTTTACACCTTTACGCAAAGCAACAGCTCGTTCAGTATCTAATGCTTTCATCAAACATTTTCTTAAAGAAGTTGGTCATGTTGATAAGGTTATATCAGATAATGGATCACAGTTTCGCTCTAAAATTTGGCTTCGTACTCTACGGCGTCGTAAGATTAAACCAATTTTTATTTCACTTTTTCACCCTCAATCTAATGCTTCAGAAAGATGGATGAAAGAAATTAATAAATTGTGTCGTCTTTATTGTCATCAGAATCACAGAACTTGGGATCAGTATCTTCATATTTTTCAAAACATTCTGAATGAACTTCCTAATGACTCAACTTCTTTACCGCCTTAAAAAATAAAGTACCAACAAATCGCATTTCTGAAATCGTTCCTTTTCCGCCTTCACGGAAACTGCGGCATTCTGAAGTTGTGAACCTGGCTCTACGAAATATTGCGTCTGCGGCTGCAAGAAGAGAGAAATCAGCTAAACGTCCTGGTCTTTTAAAAATTTTGTCAGTTGGTCAAAAGGTCTTAATTAAGTCTCATCGTTTGTCTCATAAAGGAAAAGGCTTATGTCGCAAATTTTTTCTGCTTTATAACGGTCCGTATAGAATTCGCAAAATTATTCATGATAACACTATTGAAGTAGAAACTCTTAAATCTCGACGCTCTAAGGGAATACATCATATATCGAACGTAAAAATTTTTGTGGAATGACATACTTTTGAGAAACCAACAGTTATAAGTAAACATGCGGAGAATGCAAGGATACCGCGCCGTGTTCCGGCGGCGGCAGATACTCAAAGCAACAGTGAAGTCGGCGCGCCGCACAAGGCTGTCGTTGACCGCAAACAATCACTTCGTACGTCACGCGCCTACAGCTGATCGAGCGCTCAGTGCGAATGCACTGACAGACGTAAACAAATACACAGTCTAATTTCTCAGATTAAATTCAGTATAAAGCTATGGTGACTTTATAAATTATGTTATTAACGTTCAGTATTTTTCAGGATACGGTTGTGTAAAATATTTAAGACCTTCAGGTAAATTCTGTGCGTGTCCGACGTTAAGACGACTTACTATGGAGAAAATTTCAGGAAGAATGTAATTTCGAAAAAAAAGTAATAAACTAAAAAAGGTAACTATTAATTGAGTTTATTTTTCAGGTAACATAATTCCACTTAGGTACGTATTTTAGATGTAATTTGCTGCTCGCGATTACGTGCTAATTTCATGTTCTATGAACTTACTTGTGAAGCGACGTGCTTGTGTATATTTGCTGATTTTGACAATTATTGATTAACGAACAGTGTTATTACTTATGTATATTATGCATCGCTTGGCTGCTATGCCTTTTCACTGATGTCATATTTTTTATTATGTGCCTACTGTGCTTATTTATTTAAATTGTAATTGTCAACTGATTAATTGTGCTGACTGTGGTTATGTATGTAGGTTATACTTTGTGATTTATCTGCTTGCGCCTTCATGTTTACTTATTAAGATTATGTAAGAACATTTATTTGCTTATGCTAATATGATGATAATGGCCTGTTTATTATGTTAGATAACATATTTGCTGCCTTGCGTATGGATTGCATATTTACACATTTCTGTTTTGTTGTCATAACTACTCTTCAATTTAGTATATAGAAATGCTGATATACTGTGTACAAATATAGAGTTTAGGTTACACTGTGGTATTAATTATAGATTGTTCGCTTGGCAGAGCCTCGTTGTAGGGATTGTGCTGCATCCACTTGTTGACATTCTGTTCTCTACTGGTATATTTACTCGCTATTGCATGTTTTGCTTACGCTTAGTGCCTGATATTTTTAAGATAAGAAAATGAACTGCTATAATTCGACGAACGACATTAGTACGAGAAACTTCATACAAGTCACATGAGCTGGAGGTTTTATGGAAGCTGTATAAATTTATGCTAATAGGAAGGAAGATAACGACATGACATACCAACACTAGGTTTAGACCATCGACAGTTAGTACACTGCATTTTTCGTGAGTAATTGAAATAGGAAGTGACACTTGACACAAGAAATACTCCACATGTTTGCTTCTGTTTGCCATAATTCTTGAAGTGGTGTACACACTGTGAAATATTATGATCATTAACACTTCGTAATCGTACTTAATTACTGAAAGTTCCTCGAACTAAAGGCTGTTAGAGGTCATGTATGCATTTCTTTTATTTAAGGATGGACAAAGAACCAAAATGTATCTTATAATTTATAATGAGTAGAAATTTTGGGTCAGATGGATTACACAGAGGTTGTGTGTGGACACTGTGTCTTCGGATTGTATGGGATGATGAATTGAAGTTGCACTAGGATTTTGTCTGTACTTGTTCGAGGAGACTGACTAGAGGAAAGAGTTGTTATGGAAGTGAAATGATATTGGTGCTGAGGTTTATATGTATCGACGTATTGAAGAGGTATTATAGAGGTATTGAGATTATGTGAAGTTGATGATTATTGGAGTTTTCGTGGACAAGAGGTAAGGTAAATGAGGTATTATTGAAGTATTGAGATTATGTAATGCTGATGATTATTGGAGTTTGGTGGATAAGAGGTGAAGTAAGTGAGGAGCATATTTTTTTTGTTGGTCTATATGGAACAAGGAGGATGAAGATGGCAGACTAGAACACTCAAGTAGAAAGAGGATTGTCTACACACACACTTTGTTAAATCACTAAGCAGTATATACTTTTTTTTGAAGAGAGGAAGTATTTGCATATCTTGGCTCACTGACAGTTGTTCAGCAACAGTACATTTGATCTGGCTTGGCAAACATTGGTCTTGACATGATGACTATGACGTTGACTTAACTATTATTGACTGTTATACATTGCTGCCACTACTACTTGATACACATGATGAACACAAAATTTTGACAGAATTGCATTTACACAGTTAACACTATTCAATTACACAGTAGCACTAATGTGGATGAAAGATGAGTGAGTGTGTTTTGTGTGTTTTCCTTTCCCTATCCCAAATTGGTACCATGCTGTCTCCTAAATATTATTTTACTTGTTGTTGTGGCTTGCACTGACACTCATAAACATTATAGGTTTACTGGTATTTGTGTATTGTAATAGTTAATAGGACAATTATCTGATATAATTTGTGTGTTTGTTATGATTTGTATGTTTAGTGTAAAAGCATTGTATGTGTATTCAAACTATTGTTCATGCCTGAACTGTCTGATTAGTGATGGTGCTGCACTTATCAACATGGTGGATGCCACCTGGACATGTTTAATTTCTGCTGATGAACTGTGTGATTAATGATAGGGAATATTATGAACTGTTATTTGCACTTCTTCTACATGATTGGTGCCACTAATACATGTTTAATTTCTGCTGATGAACAGTGTGATTAGTGATAGTGAATTTTATGGACTGCAGTCAGCACCTGGTCAACATTGCTGGGTGCCACTGATGGACTGCTTCTACTGAAAAGATGTCACCTGTTGCTGTGTGCACCTGCTCAACATTGCTGGTGCCACTAATGGAACTGCTTATACTGAAATGGTGTTACTTGTTGATGTCTGCACCTGCTCAACATTGCTGGGTGCCACTGATGGACTGCTTCTACTGAACAGATGTCACCTGTTGCTGTCTGCACCTGCTCTACATTGCTGGGTGCCACTGATGGATTGCTTCTACTGAAAAGATGTCACCTATTGATATCTGCACCCGTTCAACATTGCTGGTGCCACTAATGGAACTGCTTATACTGAAATGGTGTTACTTGTTGATGTCTGCACCTGCTCAACATTGCTGGGCGCCACTGATGGACTGCTTCTACTGAAAAGATGTCACCTGTTGCTGTGTGCACCTGTTCAACATTGCTGGTGCCACTAATGGAACTGCTTATACTGAAATGGTGTTACTTGTTGATGTCTGCACCTGCTCAACATTGCTGGGTGCCACTGATGGACTGCTTCTACTGAAATGATGTCACCTGTTGATGTCTGCACCTGCTCAACATTGCTGGGTGCCACTGATGGACTGCTTCTACTGAAATGGTGTTACTTGTTGCTGTCTGCACCTGCTCAACATTGCTGGGTGCCACTGATGGACTGCTTCTACTAAAATGATGTCACTTGTTGGCATTTGCACCTGTTGACCATTGCTGGGTGCTACTGCTGGAACTGTCAACTACTTGTTTCTTGAGCTATGGAAAGCGTTTATGTGAATATTTGTATAAACTGATTTTTTGTGTGCTACTGTTTGTGAAAAGTTATGAGACTCTTACCTGCACATATTCGTCATTGCTGACGCTATTGATTGAACTGTTTAACCACATAATACTTGTGTAAACTGTTATGTAAAGTCACATGTATGAAAGAATTTGTATTGCTTACTGTATTCTATATATTAGGTTATTGAAAGGTCAGTGCAAAGCCAAAATTTTATCTAGTTATATGATATTTACGTATTAATATTATCTTTTATTTTTGTCTGTATTTTTTTGACGAATTTGGTGGTATTTTCACCACCAATGCTGGCAAAAATACCATCAAATTCTAGCTCGTGGAGGAAGGGCATATGAAAGGTGGCTACACTGAGCCACAGCGCCAGAGATCGCGCTAGAGAGTATTGTTCCGCCGCCTCCACTGGCAGTGATTATTGAGATCTCGTAGTGGTCAGTGCTTGGGGAGAGCTCGTGGTAGTCAGTGCTGAGATGTCGTAGTGAGGAGTGTTTGTTGAGATGAGCTAGTAGGCAGTGCTTGCTGAGATGTGATACTGAAAAGTTCTTGTTGAGATGTGATAGTAGCGAGTCGGTGTGGAGAGATTGTAATGTCTAGAGTGCTTTTCATCAATATAAATTAAGGTAACAAACTACTTTTCTTTTCTTTCTCATTATTTCAATGTCCTGAGTAATGCGTCATTACAGGTTCAGTCAACAAAGCATCTGGCTTGTGTTCTTGTATTAGAGTGTAATTCTGGTTTTCTTGAGTAATTATGGTATTTCTATTTTCTTTAATTAATTCAGTATAAATAATATTTAAAATTTCTTGTGTTGTTGAAGAAGAACCGTGCCAGATGCGTACGTTGAGTCATACTTCCACACACAGAACAGTTACACTTGAGTTTTGGTTTCGTAGGTTTTATAGTTGCTGGGGACTTAATTAATTAATTGTGTTAATGAAAATTTCCATTTCATTCTTTGTTGTTGTTCTATGCAGTCAGATAGCGTAATAATACTAGTCAGGGCCAACCGTTTATGATACTTCGTAATCGGACAGACAGCTACTAAATCAAAAAAATTAAAATTATTTGCATTTAATTTAATTAAGCCCCCATGCACGGTCCTATCACACTTCCCTGTGGTACTCCGGATATTACCATTACATCTGTCGATTTAGTTCCATTAAGAGCGACGTACTGAGTTTTATCTGCAAGAATGTCTTGAATCCAATAGCAGGTCTGCTCCCATACTCCGTAAGCTCGTATTTTTTTCATTCAATGGCAATGCGGGACGGTGTCAAATGCCTTACTGGAGTGAAGGAACACGGCATCAACCTGAGACCCGTTGTCCACGGCGCTGTGTGTCTCATGGAGGAACAGAGCGAGCTGGGTTTTGCAGGATCTCTGTTAGCGGAATCCATGTTGATTTTTATAGAGAAGATGTTCACTTTCCAAAAAACGTCATAATTCTTGATTATAAAAAAGGTTCCATAATTCTACAACAGATTGACGTCAATTATATGGGTGTATCATTATGTGGATCTGTCTTACGGCCTTTCTTAAAAGCGGGAATGACCGGCGCTTTTTTCCAGTCGTTAATTACCTTTCGTTGCTCAAGCGAGCTACGATGAATTACCGCTAGAAGGGAGCGAGTTTTTCCACATGATATTTATAGAATCTTATAGGCATCTCATCTGGTCCTGACGCCTTTCCACTGCTAAGCGATTGTAGCTGTTTTTCAATTCCGCGATCGGTTATCTCAAAATCTGCCATTTCGACATTCGTCCGACGATTGGAAGAAGGGACAGTGTTACGAGCTTCCGCGGTGAAACAACTTCGTAAGACCGAATTCAGTATTTCGGCCTTCTCTCTGTTACCTTCCGTTTCGATGTCGGTGTGGTCGCTGAGATAATGAATGGATGATTTTGACTCACTTACTGATTTTACGTACGACCAAAACCTCTAAGGGTTTTTACTCAGGTCGGTTTACAACGTCTTACTTTCAAAATCATTGAACGCTTCTCTCATAGCTCTCCTTACGCTCTTTTACGCCTTGTTCAGCTTTTGTTTGTCAGTTAGGTTTTTACTTGTTTTGAATCTGAGATGAAGTGGTCTTTGTTTATGTAGCGCCTTTCTAACACGGCTATTAAACCATGTTGAATCTTTCCCATACCTTAAACCCTTACTCAGAACGTACTTGTCTAGGGCATATTGAACGATGCCTTTGAATTTTTTTCATTTGTTCTCCACATGCACACCCTGATCATAGACTATTTGGTGCTGACTGCTGAGATATTTGTATCGTGTCACTCTTGCTCGGCAAATATATCTCCCTACTTTTCTTAACATTCCTTGTAGGACCCGTCGTCATAACGCTTGTTGGCTCTCTAGCTTTCTGCTCAAGGTAATTTTCGGAAAAGACATCCAGAACAATGCCACACGATTCCCTATCTCTGCCACTTGTTTTGATGGCATAGTACTTGCAGTCTATACCTGGCAAATTGAAGTCACCTCCTATTACAAAGGCATGATCAGGGAAATTACTGATGATATTGTGGAAGTTCTGTCTGGAGCGCTTTACAACTACAGATCCTGATCCAGGTGGTCTATAAAAGCATTTGATCGGTTCTTTGATTCTCAATTTGACCCAGATTAATTCACATTCGGAACCCGTGTTAACCTCGCTAGATTTTATCGAATTTGTTACTGCAATAAACACACCGCCACCATTGGCGACTAATCTATCCTTACGATAAACATTACAATCTGAACTTAGGATTTCGTTGTCATTGACGTCTGGTTTCAACCAGCTGTCTGTCCCCATTAATAATGCTGGAATGCAACAATTTAGATGTGATTTTGAAGCTGACGAATGCGACAGCGGAAAAACTTTGTGTGATGACAGAATAATCTGTAGCGTAGCCTGAGGGTGAGGCTATTAGTCAACAATTTTTCCGTTAAAGCCAAGAGATCTGCGTTAGGTATAATATGCAAGTACCTTTGAGGTGTCGCAGGAAACAATTCCGAACACGAATGGAGTGTACGGTGCCTGGTTGATCTGTATCGTATGTCGTAATATATGATGCTCTTCGCAATAGCCCACTTGTATTTACGACCCTGCCGAATATTGGGACTATGTGGTTCAGCTACGAGTTGTTAGTAGAAAAATGCAGGTGATGTTGTCTACGAACGAATATTGTCACTGGTGACAATATACTAACAAGTTAACATTATCATTTTGTGCATTGTGATGCTCGTTTTCTTAGTTCCTAATGTGAGCCGATTTACACGGAATTATTGATTAGAAATATTTCGCTGTTTGGGAGTATAATGTAAGATACGTTTACTCGTGATGCAAATGTTATTTCCGAAAATCGTGGAAAAATAGCTGAGCCTGTGAGTGTATTTCTAGTTTAATTTTTTGTATGCTGGTTTTGCGCCTGTTTCCTTTAGTAGAATGTTTTTTCTTTCAGTTACATGGGCTGTATATTCAGAAAATTAATTTTGTGTTCCTTAGTTTGGTACTTTATGGAGTTCGCATTTTTGAATACTTTCCATTTTTACCAGAGTCATTTCTTTCCATTTTATATCGTACGTTCTGACGTCCATTGTAGCAGTGCAGAGTGTATTTATGATAGGGCCTAATCCATTCCTTTTTCATTCGAAAAACTATTTCTTTTATTACGATATTCGTAATTAAAAGTGTTTGTTCTCCGACGATGATGATTCTCATTTTTTTTTCTTTTTGTTTTCCCTTTCTGTCTAGTACTTTGAGGAAATTCACATTTATGTGACTTAACATTGGGAATAATATTTACGACGTTTGTCGCATGTTTATTACGTCACTCACCAAAGACAACGAATCGTATCGAATACTCATTTATGTCCAAAACTGCCGCATTGTACATCACGTTTAAATATATTACTTATTTTGTTCCACTAATGGCACACATTTTGCACGCAATATCTACATATTCTGATGAATGTGCTTACAAAATTGTATCATAGAATGATACATAGCTCAGGATATGACGTGTAAATGGAAAAGTGCCGCAACATGCTTGACGTTTAAATTTTGTTAGTTCTTCGCTAGTGGCCCCATTCGCAACGTATTTCGCTGACGCCATCCACATATGCCGCTGTTTGTACCTACACAAATATATCATTGTACGATACACAGTTGAGGAGATATTGTGTTTTAAACACTAAGAAAAGTAAAAAATGCCACATCATGCTTGAAGTATTATTCTTCACTATTT
The DNA here is from genome assembly GCF_023898315.1 of Schistocerca nitens. Taxonomy (NCBI): domain Eukaryota; kingdom Metazoa; phylum Arthropoda; class Insecta; order Orthoptera; family Acrididae; genus Schistocerca; species Schistocerca nitens. The sequence continues at coordinate 656,213,995 of NC_064615.1, read as the reverse complement.
ACACTCTCATACTGTCGAGTCAACGTAGGGTAAGCCCTGACACTTCGAAAAATTTCAGAAAAGGTTATCTATACGTAAGTCATCTGTTGTGTAAAACAATATCTTTGATGTATGTATAATCTTTGTTCATCTTGGCGAATTAGTTGGATGTCGTTTTGTATGAGGCTGGCTTGTGTGTGCCATGTCGTTCCGTGAAGGACCTGTTTTAATATCGAAATTGTAATGCTACAACTCACTCCAAGTACATAATGTAAATCAAAAACTGAAATTCTGCTGCAGTAATTATACGTCTAGCTGGGCCAACAAAGAAGTCCGAAACAAATTGTAATGAAGACAACAAGTACTGAAAGCAGTTACTAAACTAATGCTTTTTCAAATATTTCATTGTATTAAACATTCAACCTGTTATCGTTTATGTTCTCAGTGGGAGGATAGATTACACAATCACTTACAGAGGAGTTAAAATTATGTTTAGACAAAGTTGGAGACACGAGAGGCATGTCTGACTTACATAAAATACTGAACTTTGAATTTATGCAAGTGCTGTACAAAAGCCCCGTACACTGGTGGAAAAAAATCGCAAACCAAAATGGAATTGTGGGACATGAATGCAAGTTGGCAGGCTTGTATCTTCATCTGAAAAATGATACCTGTTCAATACTATGAGCACGCATATCAGGTTTGCTTTAAATACAGCTGTAACGGTCGTTAACGTTAGCAACCTATTAGACTGAATGTGGTGAGTTGATGGTAGCCGAAAGTGACTTTAAGGTGAGAAAGACGCCATTACCCACACCTCAAGGAGTTTGAATGAGGTCATTTGATGGGCTAAGAGAAGCTGGGTATTTCTTTTGCGATGTTTCATTAATAATTTGAGCACAGTGACAACGAACTGTTTCCCCCAGGGGGCTCGCCACTTTTTGGCGGGGTAGTGCTTGACTACGACGGGACTCCAGCCATTGCAGCATTTTTTCCCTTCCGTACTGCATGTCTATCTTCTTACTATTCCTTTTCCCCTCCCTTGGGGAACACGTCTGAGGTGTTATTGGGAATGTTCTGCATTGTCTGTCACTGATGTAAGAACAGTCTCACTACTGTTTTTAGCTCTCTTTTCCTTTCTTTGTTTCCCGTCTCCTCTCGTTCCTCCGCTTCGGCGTTTGAGGTTCCTCTTTTCCTTCTTCCTCCCTGTGCGCTCCTAAAGGCCGGTTCACGCGTCTGATGCGTAACAGGTGACTGGGAAATGCGTAATTCCCAGCCCCAGGTCGACAGGTAGGCTTTGCACGTACCCCTTGTTACAGGGAGGTCCAAGGAGGGGTGATTGCCTGAGATGCAACCTTCCCAAACTGCCTATTGGTTCCTCTGTCAGGTGTTTGGGAAGTGTGAACAATCACCTAAGGAGGCAGGTGCGCCCCCTTGTGAAGGGGGCCCCAGCAGAAAGGAACACGCCATCGGAGACGCTGGCAATCAAGCGGGATTTTCTCGCGAAGGGCCAATGCTCTTCATAATTAACGTCTACGAAACGTAAACATTCAAAGATCCTTCCTGCTTCACCACGGTTCCTCGTGGTCTCATATACTGAAGACGGTCAGTCCATCCCCACGGTAAATCCATTTATTATCCAGAAAGGTGTTGATGCAATTGCCGGCTCTGTGAAATCCTTCTCTTGTTTACAGAATGGCGCTCTGCTTTTGGAGACTACTTCTGATTCCCACGCACATCAACTTCTTGCCGCCTCGCTTTTCCACGGCCACTATGTTCGTGTTGATGCCCATAGAACTTTAAATTATTCCCATGGTGTTATTTACACTAGGCTGCTCGACGGTCTCACCGAGGCCGAAATCCAATCATACCTCTCTGATGAGAGTGTCATTCCCGTACATCACTTGATGAACAATGTAGATTCCTCCTTAGTGCCCAGTTATACTCTTTTCTTCACCTCTGATAGATTGGTGCTTCTTTCCAAGATCAAAGCACACTACGAAAGTATCACAGTTCGGCTGTGCATTCCGAACCCGATGTGCTGCTACCATTGTCATCATTTCGACCACACTAGAACGACTTGTCGACACCCAGCCAAATGCATAACCGGCGGTAGGGATACGCAAGAGGGCGATTGTCCACCCCCCTCCCCCCGCTGTATCACGGTATTGTCCCGTGTATCTTGATGAACGGGCTGTCCAAGAGATGCAGGTAAAGGAAAAAGTCTCTTACCAAGTCGCTCGCAAGTTAGTGGCTAGTCGCAAACCCTGCGTTCTCTCGTCCGGCACTTATAGTTCTGTTCTTTTCACCCCTCGCTTCATGAAGGATATGGATATGCAAGCATGTGACCGCAAATTAGGCTCTGAGGTTGCGAAATCGCTCAGTGTCAAGGCAGCATCGCCATCCCCCTGTCCAGCTGTGCCACAAACCATCAAACTCTTGCCTCAAGAGGCGAAGCCACCAGCTACATAACCGGTAGCCCTGAAAGGACAGGAGTACTCCGGTAAAGACTTCCTACATACCTCTAGCCAAGCAACACCCGAATCTTCCTCTAACCAGAAGGCTCGAAGAAGTCCAACAATGGCAAACAGTCTTCTCCTTCACCAACTCGATGATCCTCTTCGATAGTGTTGCACCTGATACCTTATCCCGGCTGGCCTCTGTGTCACCGGTGCGCGCCACAAACCGTTTTTCTGTGTTGGACTCGACAGACCGGCAGCACAAGCAAGCTGATGCTTCTGTGGATCCCATGGAGCAGGATCCTCCTGCTTCTGTGCCCTGTAGTCGAGACTCTTCCCCGGCTGTCACTCGGCAGTTGCCAAGGTGACACCCCTACATCTGTTCCTCATCATGACTCTCCTCAAATGGAACGTTCGTGGCCTTCGGTGCCACAAAGAGGATTTACAGCTACTTTTAGGATTGCAGCGTCCCCTTGTACCCTGCCTTCAAGAAACGAAATTGCTCCCTCACTACCGCTTTTAACTTTAACATTTCTTTCCAGTTCCTTTTGACCTCCCCCGTGAGTTCGGCATTCCATCTCATGGAGACGTCATGCTGCTCATACGTATTGACATCCATAGGCAACCTATCTCCTCGACTACTCATCTTCATGCTTTTACAGTTCGCCTTTTCCTTCCCCACCAGAATTTTTCTTTCTGTACCATTTATGTCCCTCCATCATTCTAAGTCACCAGGGCAGACTTCCTTCAGCCTATTGCGCAGCTATCTCCCCCATTTCTGCTACTCGGTGACTTTAATGCGCATCATCCTCTTTGGGGTTCTCTCGGAACTTCTCTGAGGTTCCCTCTTGGCTGACCTTAACACCGGACCACACACTTTCCTTTCAGACTCCTCCCACACGCATTCGCATTTGGAACTATCCTTCTGCACTGCCCAGCTTGCCCTTCGTCTCGAGTGGTCCGTTCGTTATGACGCCTACTCGATCGATCATTTCCCAGGTCACAAAAGAATTGGGTGCATGTCTCGTCGTTTACTCGGAGTCGTCTTCTGAACCGATTCAATAGATTTTTAAATACAATAAATAACTAGTATGCCATAATAAATGGAGACGATACACATGGTGTTACGCTAAAACATCCCAATAAGAGAATGAATAACACACTTGTTAAGATTGATCTTTCCCTGCTGGGGTTACCGGAAGAGTGAGGTATCGGTTCACCATTCACAGAGATACGTTCCATTAAATTTTCACCCAACTCGATCAGAACATAAAGCGATCACAAAGACTGGGTCAAACAGTTATGTGCTCACACGTCTTGAAATCATTTTTGTCACCACACGAGCGGCCAATCTTGTCTAATAATCACTTATCTTTCGAGTCTTGTAAAATGTCACGCCTGGTATACTTACTGTATGTACGAGGGTTTGTGTCTATAACATTGATTGTTGTTGTTTGAGTCAAGGACAAGGACAGTCAAAAGTAAATCTGTGTGAGTTCCAATAAGCAAATTCAAATAAACATTTCCCTAGGAGTAAATGAACTGCCGAACCGTGTAAGGTACAGTGACGAACCATTGCATGTAAAGAAACATTTTGTAAAATTGGCACATTCCACATCATTACGGAGTGTCGTATTCATGATCTATGGAACAAGTATTATTTTGATCTAATGTAATCTGACAATATTTGAAGTATTTCACCCTTCACTGCATTTTCAACTTACTTACCTGAATGAGTGATAAGACATTGGCTGAATAAAAAAGTGATAACTGGGAAAAGTTTGGTACATATAGGGAATAATTACAAACAGCACAAGCTGAACCGTCTATTGCAGACTGCTTGGACGTCTGCACAACAAACTCACTGACTGATACGTACAGTCTTAGACATAAAAACTGACCGCCGGCCGGCCGCCACAGAGACTAAGTCGGAGTCGTTCACTTAAGGTGGCCAATAAAACTGACCGGCCCTGACAACTCTCAAGTCCGGCCATCTGCACAATCTGGCAACACTGTAAGATGCGGAAGTGTTTGGAGGAAGTGTTGTCTACTTCCTAGATGATACGGTTGAAGTGAGCCCGTGGTCTTGGGGTAATCGTTGTGCATTCTAAACTTACACGCATGTTCGCGTCCAACTACTATTTTTTTTAACGACATTTCAGTCTAAAGTTAGAGTCTGATTGAACATCGAAGACAATTCGCTTAACATTCTACCCACCCGCAATAATAAGTATTCCAGAAACAATTCCGCAGGACAGCTCGTGGCTGCGTCGCGATCTTAACAGCTTACGCTCGGGCGTTTCCTCGCGCTGCAGCGGCTACCGGCCACCTGCCAGACCCCACCCGCCGCCTGAAATCCGGCGCCGGACATGTGAAGGCGGCGCAACGCTATCAGTGTATGTGTCAATGCCATTTTCGAATCTGAAGTTCTACTTATCATCTTGCAGTTAAGCATTGGATTCTGCATACTTGAAAATCATGAACTACAGTTAATCATTGTAAAATTGAGTCGCAAGTGGAAAAAGGTGAAACATCTGCAACACAACGTTTACTTTTGGTATAACAGAGGGGTGAATGGAGGCAGCTAGAAAGATTTGAACTGTGTTTGGAGCGAGTGCTTTTGGGAAAAACACGCCAGAAAAAGATATTCTTGTTTCAACAAAAATCGTTCTGGCATGAATGATTTTCCACATTAAGGAAGTCTCGACTACTGATGTATGTGATAGATTACCATTTCTCCACCATGCGACATTTGCACTCAACAGGCAAAGTTCAGAAGTCTGGTGTAGGAGTACTGCATGCTCTAATTCTAAACAACAAAAATCAACGGAGTGAGTATTATTGAACGTCATCAGGTCGCTCACTGAGCATTCCTATGCAGTACTGTTACTGGTGACGTGTTATGATGCCTTTATCGTTAACTTACTAAGAAGAAATGAAAGGCTGAGCCCCACCAACAGACGTAGACTAGAGCAAAGAGTAGTGTGAACATAATATTTTACATCTGATAGCTCCAAAAGTGTGTTTTGGACTACGAATTCTGTCCCAAGGGGTGAGTGCAACACAGCTAGAATTTGTTGTCAACAACTGAGACACCTTTCGGTCGCAGTGTAAGAAAGTCGAGCAACAAAACTACATCACCTGTGCTACTGCATGATAACTCACTCTGTTGATTTGAGAAACAAAACTATCCAGGAGATTGATAGAAAAGTCGTCTCTCAGGCACTTGGATTGATAGGGAAGTCCTCTCTAAAGCACTCGTCCCTCTCGTCATATATTCGTAAAATATTACCTTTCCCGCTCTTGATCGATCAACCGTCAAGGCAGTTCATTTCTAGACGAAAATACTCTTAAAACTACCATGGCTTAATGGCATTATTAAAACAAGTAGGTTTCTACGGGCGTAGAATTTGTAAACAACTGTAGCATTGTCAGATTATTTTAGATATCGTGAAAGAAAATTCAGCTGCTGATTAATTTCTCTTTGATGATTACTGTTGCGTTTAGTAAACTAATGGAAAATGCAAATAAAATATTCACTGTACTAATACAAATTAAATTCAGCTTACTACAGAAACATCACGACGGCAGTCTATCTTAACAAGATCTGTAAGTCGATTGAGCCTATTTTAACAGGAATTAGTAGGATATTACCGATTTTTAACATCGAAAAGATCTGTATTTACTTCATTTCCTGTATCATTCGCAAGTATTATGAAAATGTGGCATTTCACAGATAAAATTATGTATTCACAACAACAAAAAATATGTCGGCAGAAAACCAAAGTGGCATTATGAAATTGGCAGTACCGTAAGGTTTTCGCTCTGACACTAAAGGTTACTGTAAGTAGCAAGACAAATTTAGCTCGAGCGTTATCTTACGATTCCCTTATTGAGTTTGTATCTGCCTGCTTGCAGCTCAGCTACAAAATAATTAAAAATCTGACTTTCAGCGAGTCTCGAAAGGCGAACGAAAGCAGCTTGCTCCTGGTAGCCAAGCATGTTACCTGGGAACTGGTTTTTTCCTAAAGTGGGAAGACATCCTTTTGTGGTTGAATTGTTGGCAAAAGTCAGTCAGACGTGTGCCGCTGGTCTAATCGATTTGGTATGTTGAATTTGTACCAATGGTTTTTCTGCAGGTTTTTTCTGTTCCAAGTAGAGAGTTGAAATCTCCCATTAGTATTTTCACGTCATCTTGGTGAATTTTGCACATAGTATTTTCGAGTGTGTTCCGGAATTTTTAGACATTTTTTGTGGATTTCTTATTTTCGATGTTGGTGGGAGCATGTGCATTGATGAGTGTATACTTTTTACTGGGGCTCTGAATGAGCGTAGTCATATGTCGATTGTTGATGGGTGTGATTTCTTTGACAGAGTTGACGACAGATCTGTGTTCGAGAAAAGCAATGCCGAGGATCGGTACGCCTTTCGCTATTTTTTGTTGTATTTTGCTTTTGAAGATGCAATGGTTTCCGTAATGCAAGGTTTCACTGTCAGTTAGTCGTGGTTCGTGAAGACCAAGGATGAGAATTTTTTGTTGGCCCATTTCTTTTGTGAGATTATTTAGTTTTCGTGCTTGGATCAATGTATCGATGTTTAGTTATAAAAAGAAAGTTCAAATGTGTGTGAAATCTTATGGGACTTGACTGCTAAGGTCATCAGTCCCTAAGCTTACACACTACTTAACCTAAATTATCCTAAGGACAAACACACACACACCCATGCCCGAGGGAGGACACGAACCTCCGCCGGGACCAGCCGAACAGTCCATGCCTGCTGCCCCCTAGACCGCTCGGCTAATCCCGCGCGGCGTGTAGCTTTCAATTGCATGTTTTTTGTTTGTAGAGAAATTCACAAGAGATCTTCAGTATTCTCTGCCGTGCTAACCTGGACTCCCCAGAATCCGAAATTCCAGCTGCCGCCTAACGACGGGCGGGTTGTGTACCACCTGGGGTGAAGTTGACTTTGCTTGCACAGTTCATGTTTGCTTGTGTTTCATTGTTTTGGCTTGGGTGATGCCAGGACCAGACAGGACAAGTGGGTGTTGAAGCCTTCTTATTTCAGGCGAGCTTATTGAGCTAACAGACGGTGACCAGAATAGCAGTGATTATCACTCAGACATGTCTGGATTTTGAGTTCAACGGATTGAGTAGCTGTTCAGGATTGTTTTAGTATTTGGTTCGCCTCAAGTATTTGATTTCCTCGGTACCACCCATATGGAGGGGGGGGGGGGGTTCCCCTAACCGCCACACGGGATTATTATTCTTATTATTATTGTCGTTATATCATCAGCAAATCCGATATGGTGTATCTGCCCACCACTGAAACAGATGTGTATTGTTCGATTCAGTATTTCCATCACATGAGTATGGGTTATAAATACGTTACATTGCTGCTAGTAGATACATTTCCTACTTTTTCTTAGGTAGTTGCTACCTGCTACTCCATCATAGGAATTTATGTGCGCGGCATTGCTGCAATACAGACGTTCAAATTATCCGATTTCTGTAATTTCATTTCGATACCAGATCGTTCTAATCGGATTGAGCAAGTCAGGCTTAATGTAGATATACGAATACGACTCTCATCATTTGATAGACTGGGTAAACCACATTCTTAATCGGACGGTTGAATCTACATCACTTATTTACGACAGGGCCTGAATTCTTAAACACCGTGGAAAATAATAATACAATGTGCTTATTACTAATATGTTATTTAAATTTACAGGTAAGTATATGAAGGAACGAGATAACAGTTTATTTACAGGAACAGAGGCCCATCCATCACAGCAGAGCAGTGCGAGTTTGGTTTCAGGGCCAAGAGAGGATAAAGCTGTTGCCGTTTGTTCCACGATCACCGAACATCAACCAGATAATATGTGGGAAGAGGTAACAAGGTCATTGCCATGTGGACCTACAGATGCAAGCGACCATTGGACGAATATAGAAAACGTATGGTGGGAAGTAAACCATCACGCTACACTGTCGACGACTTAATGAAATCAATGCCCCTACGCCTTCGGAAAATCTTACGTAATGATCGTGGGTGGGTTGGTTACTAAAAGTATACTCGTCCACGAAACCCAATTGGACAATTATCTGATAGTCGGTCAAGCTTTTCTTTGTCGCAGCTCTTTAGATACAAGTCCATTTACTGTCAGTCTCCTCCTTACAATTCTTGCAATGCAAGGTAATTGAAAAATCTCATCCACTTGACGCCAACCGAGGAATTG